>NC_079902.1:15493659-15832495 GCF_024868665.1 Triplophysa rosa
CATCCTGAATCAATCACTTGATTGCTGTCCAAAGAATGCTGTACACACCAATACGTCTCTGTGTTTAGTGTGTTCTGTAGCCTTAAACTGAAGGACATGTTTCAGAGAAACATAAACATTGGTACAGCTTTCCTGAAATAACCAACACACAAAACATTTTCCCATGTAAAGTCAACCAAATTTAGTTTGGGCTATTTTTTGGGGGCCCCTATTGTTTTGAAGTCATCCGTCATAGCCACAGTGTGCTGTACAAAGGCAAATGCCTAAACATTTGATTCTGATTTGCAATTTCGTTTTATTCTTAGAATGTATTTGTTTCATTCAAATGAGTGTTTTGCCATGCGTGTTGACAACAGTGCTGCTTTGTTTGACTGGTTTAATGAATGGACTCTTTCTTTGTAAAGACATCTGTCCTGCTAAACAGAGGCATCTAGGATATACAGATTAAGCGAGTTTAAGCGAGTTAAGAGAGTTTAAGAAGACAGGTGTCAAACAGACAAGTTACTGTTACATTGAATAATTTGAATGCATTGATTAGTCTAATTCAACATAAAATGAACCTAGTTTAAGGTAATACCGTTTAATGTTGTTTGATATTAAATGTTATTATTTGTGAACTTTTATGTAGACTCTAGGTTGAGGAAAAATGCAAAGCATTTCGTCAGATTGTTGTTGTGTGTTTCAGAACTACATGTAGCTCCACTGAAACATTGATTCATTAACTGAAAGGTCACGTACCTCAGTTTTACATGCTATTTATTTTCTGTTAGAAATTTACATGAGACCCAAAGGATTGTTGCTCATTTAATAGTACTGTATTAACAATGATATAATTACTTTCCTCCCACATGCATAATTATTTGGGCTTTTATCAAAATGCCTTTGCCCTTAGCTAATGATAGAGAACAAAAGCCAAGGCAGTAGTGTGATATCTGTTCTTTTTTCAATGTGTGATTTTAGAGGTTGAAATGTCAGCATCACTCATGTGGTTTGAAGCTTGGTTTAACAAAAGTGATACCAGACTTGTAATAGAGATTTACACAAATAAGTGTTGAAGTTTTGATGACTCAGAAAGGAAGACGGATGCGGCAGGTGTGTTGTCGAACTTAACATCTCCTTCACATAAAAGGCAGCGGTTCATATGATTGCAGTAGGGCTGAAACGATTCCTCGAGTAACTCGAGTAATTCGAATACAAAAAAATCAACGAGGCAATTTTTGTTGCCTCGAAGCCTCGTTTAATCCATTTAACTACAGTTAGGGCTGTGCAATTAATCGAAAATAATTGTAATCGTCAATTTTGGCCTTCAACAATTACAAAAACAAAATAATCGATGTAAAACGATTATTGTGCTGCATTCCATTTTGCAAGGATCCTCTCTTTTCTTGTGGTATAAATCCACAACGCACCCCCTTCCTTTACAGTTGTTCAGCTGTGCTATTTCTTTACATTTATTTTTCAGTTGAATTCACAGTTTAAAAGCCAAGTTTTTTTATTTTTCTATGTTGTTTTAAAACTTAGTGAGTAATCATGTTAAATAATCGGGATCTCAATATTGGCCAAAATAATCGTGATTATGATTATTGTCATAATCGAGCAGCCCTACTACAGTACACACGGAGCACTGCGTTTCCCCACGGACCGTTACTACTGCCGCACAGCCCGCTAAACTCTATTCATGTTACAGGGCTCTCAAGTTTCACGCATTTTAGTCTGTTCACACGCTCGCACGTATTTCTCATGCTGATAAATAAGTGATAGCTTATTGAAATTTTTTTACTTAGATTAATTTTTACTTGATTTTACTTAGTTTTAGTCTATTTTGCGAGTGAAACTTGTTTTCCGGCTGCATTGAGTCCATCTGTCTGTTCTGCGTGTCTGAGTGAATGAACTGCACAGTTTAACGTGCTACACGTTTGTCTGCGTCTGCGCTTTGTGAGGACATGAACACATGAACTTCATCCCTAGAGTTGCTCTGAGAGTTTATTTCAGAACATTTTACTGAGTGAAGCTAACACACAAAATAAGCGTCTTCCGACGACCTGCCAAAATAGAAGTCTGGTTAACTATGTATTTTTATGTGGACAAATACACTCACCTAAAGGATTATTAGGAACACCTGTTCAATTTCTCATTAATGCAATTATCTAATCAACCAATCACATGGCAGTTGCTTCAATGCATTTAGGGGTGTGGTCCTGGTCAAGACAATCTCCTGAACTCCAAACTGAATGTCAGAATGGGAAAGAAAGGTGATTTAAGCAATTTTGAGCGTGGCATGGTTGTTGGTGCCAGACGGGCCGGTCTGAGTATTTCACAATCTGCTCAGTTACTGGGATTTTCACGCACAACCATTTCTAGGGTTTACAAAGAATGGTGTGAAAAGGGAAAAACATCCAGTATGCGGCAGTCCTGTGGGCGAAAATGCCTTGTTGATGCTAGAGGTCAGAGGAGAATGGGCCGACTGATTCAAGCTGATAGAAGAGCAACTTTGACTGAAATAACCACTCGTTACAACCGAGGTATGCAGCAAAGCATTTGTGAAGCCACAACACGCACAACCTTGAGGCAGATGGGCTACAACAGCAGAAGACCCCACCGGGTACCACTCATCTCCACTACAAATAGGAAAAAGAGGCTACAATTTGCACGAGCTCACCAAAATTGGACAGTTGAAGACTGGAAAAATGTTGCCTGGTCTGATGAGTCTCGATTTCTGTTGAGACATTCAAATGGTAGAGTCAGAATTTGGCGTAAACAGAATGAGAACATGGATCCATCATGCCTTGTTACCACTGTGCAGGCTGGTGGTGGTGGTGTAATGGTGTGGGGGATGTTTTCTTGGCACACTTTAGGCCCCTTAGTGCCAATTGGGCATCGTTTAAATGCCACGGCCTACCTGAGCATTGTTTCTGACCATGTCCATCCCTTTATGACCACCATGTACCCATCCTCTAATGGCTACTTCCAGCAGGATAATGCACCATGTCACAAAGCTCGAATCATTTCAAATTGGTTTCTTGAACATGACAATGAGTTCACTGTACTAGAATGGCCCCCACAGTCACCAGATCTCAACCCGATAGAACATCTTTGGGATGTGGTGGAACGGGAGCTTCGTGCCCTGGATGTGCATCCCACAAATCTCCATCAACTGCAAGATGCTATCCTATCAATATGGGCCAACATTTCTAAAGAATGCTTTCAGCACCTTGTTGAATCAATGCCACGTAGAATTAAGGCAGTTCTGAAGGCGAAAGGGGGTCAAACACCGTATTAGTATGGTGTTCCTAATAATCCTTTAGGTGAGTGTATATTACTATTTAATAGTAAAAAAAGAAACTAAAACTAATGTCTTATTTACCTTGTTTTTTCATTCCACTTGGTATTTAAAAAGGAAATATATGATAAAGGGAATGAGTAGCTATTAAACATATTAAACAAACTTTCCTATAAACTAAATTATCTTATACTATATTTTAACCACTTCAAATCATATTTATCACTGACAAAAATAGTGTAAAATACATACAGACTAAATTATTGTGTTTACATTTGTAGGTATGTCGAAATCCCGCTCCATATTTGCTTCAAAATGGGTCGCAAGAACTCGTAATCCAAGAACCCGTAATCCAAAAAATCCAAGATCTCGTAATCCAAGATCTCGTGATCACAAACGGAACTCACTTCCTTGAACTGACCATGGCATGTACCCTTTGTTAACGGACTCCTGAAAGGGCCCTTCGTGAAGGTGTACACTTTAGTTTGGAATGCCCGTACAAATGGCATCCCTTTCTCGAAGGGCCCTTTAAGGGCGCATAAATGCCGTTTGGAAAATGATGATCACACAGCATGATGAACACAGATGATCACAGCATAACTAAATCTAGTAGCAGAGTTATTGCAAGGTATTTTCAGTGCATATCCATATATCCATATATCCTTTGTTTATACCTCCTCGTCTCAACGGCTATCGTGGCCCATGGTTGCTTAGCGACGACAGACGCCAGGAGAGTGCAAAGTCCAGTCGCTTTGGAAAAAAAGGAGGACGCAGTGCAGATCGCGTTTTCCGCACGGTTTTAGACGCGAAATGTAAATCCGGCCTAAGTGTGTAATGTATAGTATAACGCTGATTCAACTGCACGACTTAAAACATTACTGTGATATACGCCACGTTAATTTAGGGTAATTTGTGAAGAAATTCAAATTACTTGGATGCAACAGAAACAATATTCACCTGAACAGCTGATAAATACAGCTATAACAGCGGCACAGCTCCTAATGTGGCTCTGTAGGAGGAAATGAATGCAACTCTTCAGCGCCTCACGGATCTGATAACGAAACAGCGCCTCTAATGTGGTGTAATGCCGCAACTGCAGCTCCAAATGTCAGTCCACTGTTTGCTTTCCTACATTCTTCAAAATATCTTCTTTTGTGTTCAGTAGAGCAAAGAAATATATAAAGCATTGAATTGTTCCTACTTTGGTAGTCACTCTGAGACTGACTTCTGTGTTTAACCAAACTGTAATGCAATGTTGGGAATGGATGTATTGTTTGGCCAAGGAGCAAGAGGGTCTAAGAATGAGAAATGTTTATTATTTCACACATATACAGTGAGGGAAATAATTATTTGATCCCCTGCTGATTTTGTAAATTTGCCTGCTTACAAAGAAATTACGGGTCTATAATTTTTATGGTAGGTTTATTTTAACTGATAGAGACAGAATATAAAAAAAAATAAGGGGGAAAAATGTTATATAAAGGTTATAAGTATTTGAATAAATAAGTATTTGATCCCCGAGAAAAAATAACTTTGTACTTGGTGGAGAAACCCTTGTTGGCAAGCACAGAGGTAAAACATTTCTGATAGTTGGTCACCAGGTTTGCACATGTGTCCGGATACATTTAGTCCACTCCTCTGTCAATCTTTAAGGTTTCTTGGCTGTCGCTCAGCAAATTGGAGTTTTAGCCTCCTTCACAGGTTTTAGGACTAGGGTCTAGAGACTGGCTAGGACATTTAATGTGCTTCTACTTAAGCCACTCTTTGGTTGTCTTGGCAATAGGGCTGTCACGATTTATCGTCTCATCGCGATTGTTTGACCTCATCGCGATGGTTTCAGATCATCGCAATTATTGCACATCTCTATAGAAGACACTAGGGGGAGCTGTAGTGCATCTGCATATTGCATAGTTTATTGTATATATTGTAACTAAAGCATGGTAATACTTGTAAAATGTACCACCACAACACAATCACTTTAAAAAAAAACAGTGCCAGCACTTTCGCCAAAGCCTTTTCTGAATCATTTTGATGTTCATTGTCAAACTTCAGATGAGCCAGGCGGCCGCCTTGGGCAGAAAGACCTTGCAGGTGCTTCAGGATTTCAATCTATTGTGGCATAGCGTGTTACCAATGGTTTGCTTGCTAACTGTGTTCCCAACTGTCTTGTAATCATTAACAAGCTTCTTCCGTGTAGTTCTGGGCTGATCTTTAACCTTTCTCATGATCATCTTTACTCCATTGGGGAAATCTTGCAGGCAGCTCCAGACCACGGGCATTTAGTTATTTAGTATTTCTTCTATTTCCAAATAATCGCACCAACAGTTGTCTCCTTCTCACCAAGCTTCTGTCTGTATTTAGGAGTACTTTCTTAAAGTGACAGGACTAATCTGCAGTCCATATAGGCACATAACCAATCTGTGGAGCCAGAATTCTTGCTAGTTGGTGGGGATCAAATACTTATTTCACTGACTGAAATGCAAATCAATTTATAACCTTTATATAACATTTCCCCCTGATTAAAAAAAAAAATTCTGTCTCTAGCAGTTAAAATAAACCTACCATACACATTATAGACCCTTAATTTCTTTGTAAGCAGGCAAATTTACAAAATCATCAGGGGATCAAATAATGATTTCCCTCACTGTATGTGTTTCACACCACCACTGACATCATTGTTTTTCCTCTTAAGCTGTGAAAGAGCTCTCACAGTCCCCCAGTCTATTTTGAGGGACAACCACAGCTAGCCAAACACCGGAAACAACTTAAGGTCTATATATCATTAGACAGATTACATCTGCAGGCCCTGCCTTATCTGGCTATACTCCGATAAGCCAGGGATTGAAAATGAAGTCAAAGGGTTAGCCACCCCTACTGCTGGTTGTTCCCACTCTGCCATATTGAGAAATCTATGATGTACTGTACTTTAAAGTCACAATCAGGACTCTAGCAATGTCTGGGCTGAGATAGAGTGAACAAACCAGTTTATGCATGTCTGGCCCCCAAACGCCCATGCAATGCTATCACAGCTTCAGCCTCTGGAAACTGTGTGTTCCAATAGAATAATTTAGCCATCTATCAGTTTGATATTGGATATTATGAGCTGCAGATTGCATCATGGCTGAATGTGTATTTCTGCATGTTATTGTTCATGTTGACGTTTAAAGTGAGAGGATTAAAGTGCAGCTGTTTTCGTAACCATTTTCACTTAAGTGCGCTCTCAGTGTAAGGTTATTAGACATCAGTACACATTAGGGATGCCACAATTCTCAATGTAATATTGAACGGTACGGTGATTCGGTACGACCTCCACGGTTCAATACGTGTAAGTGAATTGCAGTTTCCGGTTTTGCGTTTAAATGTTTTCCGTGCGCTTCATTACACTCTGAACTGGCTCTGTCCATGTTTGTCTGTATGTCTGTGGGCTGAGATAGATAAACGCATCCCCACGAGTAATATCTAATAGCGAGTGGTGGTCGGGCAGTGAAGCGAGGCTGCCTGCAACACTAGAAGCAATGTGCTGTTGAGTATAATGCTGACGAACAGACGCGGGCTGGCTTTATTGTATGCCCATTGTACTAAAGGGATAATGCCCGAATTTGGCACATCAAGAATGTATTTATACACTGCATACGTTCGTGTTGCTCTCACCCAGCACATGCAGAAAGAGTGTCTACAGCACCATGCCGAAGTCCGTTTAACGAAAGTCATGCCACTCGGCGGCCTTTCGGACATTTACATCATAGCAAGAGCGTCTCCAGGCAGCTATTTAGCATTGCATTTCTTCCAATTTATTGCAATGGCAGTGGTGCACCTTGTTAATATAGTATCTTTGGCCTTTCCCATTGAGCGCTGGTGTTTGCACCGCACGTTTACTTCCATTACAGCAATTGCATGTTTTGCATTACGTTATATTAAATACTCTGATGCGAAAAACCTCTTCAAGAAGCTTATTTTACTGGCATGTTGATGAACAGTAAACATAAAACTGCTGTGAGCTGCTAGTGTTAATCTTTACATTTATTCAATACATCAGGAATTTGTACAAGTTGATTTTTGCTTAAAGATAATAAAATAAGTCAAGTAAAATAAAGGGAACTTCAGTAAAATAGTTTTTCTTCTTCTTAACGTTTTAGATTTAGAAATGTTGCCTCAGGGATAAACTGAAAAATGTTTAAGTTGAGGCACTCAAATTATTAACTGAAAATAAATAACTAAACTAAAATAAATTCAACTTGTTGTACAGTAGGTCTTCTTCACACAGGATATGTTTTTTCTCTCTGCTATCACTGTATTTAATTATAGTTATTTGTTGATTTTATTTGTTATTTTTAATAGCACTAACAACAAACAAATGTGTTAAATTGACAAACCTAATATATACACTGTTAAAAAAATATACATATAAATAAGGGAGCACTTAAATCACATCTTAAATCTCTATGAACAAAACATTCAAATTAAAAATCTTCTCTTTCATACATTGCATAATCTATTGGAAACAAAATGTGAGACAATGGTCATTGAAACTCCAAATCATCAAAACATACAGATCTAATATGTATTTATATATATATTTTTAACAGTATTGTGGATACAATGGTGCATTGGTTGAATGTGCAGTCACAGGTTAAAGGTACATCTTCAAAAATGTACAAATTATTTAGGTTTTTTTTGCTGTGTTGATCTATCATAGTCTGTATGATGTAATAATCTGAGTGAAGAATGATTGATTTACCTGATACGTGCCATACTGAGCCTGTGTGCTATTACCATTGTGTCTCTTCCTATTGGGCTATTGTTTGGCATCCTGTTGGCCTGTAGACTCAATCTGTTGACAAATACAACCAACAATTAAATGTTGATTCTAGCAGCATAGTGGTCAATTCTTTGGTTAGCTTCCCACAACAATAGCACAACAATGCTGGTATTTATTCAGGGTTGTGCTGGTTTTTATTGTACTGCTGGATTATTCGCATCTGAAAGGTCTACAATCAGCTGCGTGATTGGAAACCCATTCATATTTTATTCTTGCTTCATGAAATTTAGTCTGATATTGGTATTGAGGGTATACATTTATTGTAGAGTTTCATGCACTCTCCATGTGTCTGTATTTAATAAAAACATTCCGGTGTGAAGTGTGCAAGAAGCTGTTGGCCGAGAGCTCTCTGTTCTCAAGATTGAGTGACTGCAGGTTGCCAAGAACTGTTAGGGGTTCAAACGGTCCTTTGTTTAGGTGTAATTGACTAATTAAAATAGCCTTATTTTCCAGGAAGCATGCAGAACACCTTTTTGTTGCTCTCCTGGCCTCTCCTGTAGTTTCCCTAATGTTTCGAAAAATGGTTCGTGAAGCAGATGGTGTAATCTAGCAATCTTTTGAACATTCGGGGATGTTTTGTAATGATTGATTTGGTAAAATTTTGATTAAACAGTTTGTGTTCATTGGTGCCACCTAGTGGCAGAACATATAACCTTACCATGTTTGTATTGCACTTTGGTTACCTAGTAAACCTTGTTTTAGTGAAACTCTCTTGTGATCCCTATTAGTTAACTAAATCGTTGGGCACAGGAAGCAGCAATGTGTTGACCTGTGCTACTGCAAATTATGTTTCTCCCTATTTAGGGGCTGGGTGTTGCTTTAATGCCGCATTGGCGCTATTATGGGGTTTGGGGAGTTCTTGGTAATGAATATAGCTTTATTTTGATAAAGAATTTAATAAAGTTCTGTTGTCCTGAAGATATGTTGTTAACTCATAATGCAATATTTGCCCCTGTTGGCTGTCTGATGTGTTGTCTAGCAGCAATATTAATGACCAGCCCTGGATTCGAAATGCAATTATGCAAAGTTGTTAAATTGTTTTTAATTAGATTTGAAGATTTTAATTACGTTCAATAACAAATGCACATCAGTATTATATGGGGCCGCCTTCCTCTTTGAATCCTCTTCAGGCTGTTTGATCTGTATTACAGTAATCCCAATTCAGTCATTATTATTTTAACAATATATTTTTAGTAAAAAAGTCTTTGCCAGCAAGTTTGGTCTTTATACCTCTTTATGACTCATTTACGGTATTAAACGTCCTTTGTTATTAAAAGCTAGCACGTTATTGTAGACAATTTACTCCCATGACACACCACCATTCTTATTCATTCCGACCAAACCGGCCCTACCATTCCAACTGTTGCAGAATCAGTGTGCAGCCTGCAACCCCAGGGCAGTGTTATAATGGTTGGATAAGAGCCGGACCGGGGGGCTGAGTGATCGTGTCAGATTAGCAGGAGAGTGAGGAAACCTGCAGGAAGTTGTGCTTTATGGCAGCTGCTCTGCAGACTTCTGCTCATTTACACTCTTCTAGCACAGCACAGCATATGGAGGCTTATCTCTCCCCCTGCGTTCTCTCTCTAACAAACGCATTCCCCCCAATGTAGCCGAAGAGATAAAGCGCACATCTGTTTGGAGGAGAGTGAAGGATTGGGGTTTTATTTATTTGTATTGCGCAAGGTCAATACTGTCAGACTGTCCAGGGCTGAATAGATCTTACATTCATGGGTTATCAACCGGTAGTGCCATTGTTAAATTATTTTTATAAATAATCACAGTAGCATATTATTTACCATTTTTAAGTATTGTTTTATATGCTATAAACTATGGATGTACATTATAGTGGAACACTGTAGTTAGTTTGAGTGGAACTGTAGAACTCTGAACAGATTTACTTTAGCAAACATCACTTTAACTGATATTGGTGTCGGAGAAACCCTTTGAGGCTTGCACCAACAAGGGGCTTGACCATCCATGCTTCAGTTGGTTGTGTGTTCATGGTCTCCTACAAGTCTTTTTTTTTTTTCAAAAGTGTTATTGCATGTGGTTATGGGTTCTGTAAGCAGGGCTCACACCCTCTCTAGCACAGAAACAGCGGCGATTCCATTGGCCCTTATTTTTGTGTTGTCCCTTCCCTTCAACAGAACATACACATAAAAACATTGGCCGATGACATGGTAAGGTGTCTTTCTTTTTTTGTGTGTCTTTCTTTTCTCTTGTCTCATTTTTGTATTTTTCTCATCCTCACCATGACTGCGGGAGATTTGTTAAAGTGAAGTGATCGGAAAAGAGAGATCAAAGACAAACCTTTTTTTGTTTCTTATCACAGTGTCATCAAGTCTGTCATAATTCATCAGTATAAAGTGTACTTCAGGTCAGGATGCTGGAGTTCAAGTCGACACATGGCAACTTGATGCAATCAGTCAAGATAAGTTGCCAGACTGTGTCTCCTCTTTGACTTTGGTCTCTCTTTGAACACTTCAGTTTGAACAAAGTGTCCCGATTCTTATAATTGCCATTTGTTTTGATTTCATCTGTAAAAGCATGTTCCCTTCACATTTTCTATGACAAACTAACAGTGACTGGTGCATGGTCTGTTTTCACACTCTCTCTAAGCCAGTAACCGATGACTGAAGCACTGGCCGAAGTTTTATGTATCTCTCTAATTAGATATAAACTCTAATATGTTGTAGTCACGTCTTGCTGTCTAATGTAGTTCAGAATGCTGTCTGTGATATTGTCTTTGTATTCGATATGAATGTAAAATGAACAAGAGCAAGCGGAGAGATGACACGGGTAATATCCCCCTTGTGCTTTTAATAAAGGGCCTATGCTCCTTTTAAGGTACAGATTGGACAGGTAAAGAGACAGGTGTGCAGGTAAGGCAAATGTCAAGCTTTGTGTGTTGAACCATATTTTAAAACTTTTTAATAAGTAACTAAATCGTTCTGTATCCACTTCAAGAACATTTTTTCTCCGAAGGCTAGTACACTATTAACATTCACATTGTGTGATATATTTGCTGTTTATATGTTGATTCAGAATATCAGCTGACATGTGACCCGTTGTTTACTAAAACTCTGCTGTGTTTCTTCAGCGTGACAGAATCACCAGTTTTCGAAAGCAAGGCACGAAGAAGGAGAAGCCCCTCATCCAGCACCCCACAGACCCCCTCTCCACCCAGACAGAGCTGCCCATGCCCCAGCCGCTGTTCGACGAGCGCTCCATGAACCTGTCAGAGAAGGAGATCATTGACCTGTTTGAGAAGATGATGGTGAGTTTTTGTCTACCTGCTATGAAGAGTCAAGATACAAACTGCTCAGAGCCCCAGGCACTGTATGACCTTGACGCCCTTTTTGACAGATTCATATTATTAACGGTTGCATCTCATGTTATTGGTGTCAGTTAGGCCACTGAGCAATGGTGCCTGACACTCTGAGTGGGCTAAACAGTGCAGCATAAAATAACAGAATGTTTTCTAGATCAGAGAGGGACTGGAAAAAGGTCATAGTCGAGTAAAATGTGAATTTTAGCTGCCGTTATAATTGGTCCTTATCTAAAAGAAGAGAAAATGATTGAAAAATCATGGGGTGTGGTGACCCCATTTTTATAGTACTTTTAACAATTTTGCATTGTTGCAAAGCAGCTTTACAGAAAATATAGGAAATAAAGCAATAAGAAATCACAGAAAACAATAATGCATAAAATCATACATTTGAATGTATTAATGTAGTGTGGTTTCATACTGATCTTTGGAATAGTCTTTTGATTTTTGAATAGTCTGTGAAATCCAAAAAACTGATTGGCAAGATGTACTCTGACAGTTGAAAAGCAGATAATTATTATTGAACAAATATGACTGGACACTAATTAAACTAATCAGTTCTGTTATATTTACTGATTATGAAATAAAATCTATAATCATAAAAGTGGTTGCATCCATCTTTTTGGCAATTAAGTTGGCAATTAAGGCTGACTTATTCCGTCTCAATCATGTGATCTAACGTGGTTTGCAAATTGTGGATCGCAAACACAGGCGGATTGATTTCAGAATTCAGACTCATCGCCTATGTAAGTTTAATTTGACGTCCGTAGCCTGGAGTAGGTGGCGACAATGCTCCTGAGGAGGTATTCGTCATTAAACAAGAAGAAGATGAAAGGTGGATTGACAGCTACTTCTGTTGATGCCGGGTGCACGTCGGGTTGTCACTTTGCTGAGGGGGCGCAGCTATTGTTAGCTAATTGCGCATAACAATAACTTTACCAGAGCCAGCAAACTTTTGAGGGAGTAACCCTTGTCACTACAATTGGATTATCTGCCTGAAAGATGTCCGAATCGACGAACATCATCGCAATAATAAATCGAATTTTCATTACGAGTGTCAGAGTGGATATTGTCTTCAATGGAGAAGGTAGGCTAGCGGCTGGCTAGTTAATGTTACTTTTTATAAAGCTGTCATTTGCCTTGCTAGGAGTTAATATTTTGCGATCTTCCTTACCCGTCTTTGTATATTTGCGTTTTAACGCGAGTTCAACCATCATTTGACCTCGGGATTGTGCCATGGTTGGCTAGCTGGTTGGCTTGTTGGTTCTGAGTGTTACGGCGTCGGCTACCAAGGCAGACTGCAGTATCTGTGGTGTCAAAGCCGGGAAAACAGAACCTGAACGCAGTAACTTCACTTAATGCGGTTTGCCTTGGTATTAGCTTGGATTTTGTAGTTACTGCAATTTTAACTCTCTTGCTTCTCAGAAACAGGATAAGATTGAACCAGGAGACTTTGTCACAAGACAGAGCAGATGTCACAAAGCCCGTTATAGACCTTTACTCAATTTTGACCAAATGTGTAGTTACTGCGCTTTGCCTTTGGATGGCAGCACAGGTCGTCAAAGACGTTGTGTCTTTCTCCCCTCTGCTGTCAGTCATGAATGGGGAATGGGACGTGAGAGGTTTGCGCTCTCTGCTGACATGTTGCATTAACCGAATGTTGGCTCGGCTTGACACATGTTCCTTTTCCCCCTCTGGGAGAGAATATGCATCAGCTACCACACTTTTATATGCATGCATCTCCTCACTAATTCTGTCATCAATTGTGATATGTTGACAGCTGTCAATGAAGCATCCACCACAGAGGATTGAACTAGTTACGAACCGTGAAAAGCAGCATAATATTGTCTAAACAGTTTTATTTCACTGGCAGTAAGGGCTGCATGCAGGCTTCACCTTTCTATGTACAGAGATGCACATACTGACTCACTCGAATTCCCAAGAGACCCAGCCGACTGGGCTTCTGCACACTCTGGCCTCAATTGAACTTGCACTTGTTTTTGGGCTAGACGAGTCAAATAACAAAATCTAGCTACAGAACAATAGGATTATTTCCCAGACAGGAAAAAGGTTTGCGCTGTATTAGATTTTTTGGGTCAGGGCTCTTATAACCCGCATCTGTCACGGCGCAAGTCTATGAACTTTTTCATTTGTTTTGATGTGGCAGTTTGTTTGGTATTTGTTGTCTGTAGATCGGCAACCGTGCCAAGTTTTACTGCGCTCACTGTTGTATATTGGTCACTCAGTCCTTCTTAAATGTGCTTTATTCTTCCTTTTAGGTTCTTCAGTGAGTTGTACACCCCATTAGGTAAATGCCATTCATACTTTTAACTGACCTTCCAAAGACTTGACAAAAGAGGCATTTAAGTTGGGAAATGGCCTGTTTAACATTTGTGTTGTGAAGAAGAGAACCAGACAGCATCTTGTAAAAAAATCAGAGCTGGGGTTTGTCAATGTACTGTGGGAAATTAATATAAACCACTACAATGTTGTCATGTTTTAAAACTTGAGACATGAAGGTAACGTAAAAGATACTAAAATTGAATAACAAATCTACATGTATTTTTGTGAAACACTAAAGGGCAATTGGAGAAAATTGCCTTTTTCTGTATAACAATAGTTTATAGTGACCATGTCAGTCCCAAATAGACACAAATCAAGTATAACATCATAAATAAAGTTAATGTTACTTCTGTGCTGTATTCCAAAATCAGTCAATAGCTTTGTATGACAAATAGACTAATAAATAATGTTCACTGCAAATCTTGTGCTCCCTTCTAGCTTATAAATCAAATAATGGCACCTTTTGATGCTTTGTGTCACACCTGGCAACTGGTGGCACGTTTTATTTATGAAGGTGTGGTAGAATTTTACATTTCACCATTGTCTGTTTGTGACACAAAGCTCAAAGTTGCTTCTGTAGGATTGTAATGAAAAGAAAAAAATCTGTTCCACTGGAAAAGTGGGTTTGGAATAAAAGTGATTGTGTGATGATAATAACAGTGCAGTGAAAAATCGGAGTCTTCAAAACTATTTTATTTAATACATCTGCTTTGCTACAACATTCACTGTATTCACACATGGTTGTAGTGTCTGTGGTTTCATAGGGCTTTCAAGAGAAGTTCAATTGATTTCAATGTGATAGCAAAACCTATAGCTGAATAGCGCCACCTAGTGTCTAATTTATGTTGACCAATAATATGGTTACCTTTAAGAGAATAGAGTTTTCCTCAGGAAAACAAACTCTCTTTTCAGCTGTAATGTGTAAGTCAGATGGCAGACTAGATGTTCATATCTAGTACTGAATCACGGCACACATTGTCTAAGATCACCTTGGGTTCTCAGACATTGTGGGCTATAATCAGTTTGATTTGTTCATTTGTCATGTTTATGCGAGTCTTTCACCTGCGAGAATCTCCTGCTCCTTGTGTTAGTAGCCGCCTGTCACTCACATAACCTTTCAATTGCTGTTTTTGTTCTCAAGATAGCGGAACATTAAACCCGGGCTTCAATTTGCTGCTTGGCAAGCAAGTCAAGTTTGCAGACTTGAAACATGCTGAACGGAATTGGCTTTTTTATTGAAAGCATAATAATCATAATGAAGCAATTGAAGAAAAAGCTTGGAAGAAATGCATTTCTCCTTCAGCCGACACTGACAGTAAGATTACAGGCCGGTGGTTTGTTTTTCACCATATAGGAAAGATTTATGAGGCACAAAACAAAACCATGTCCAACCTAATATATGAAGCTGTTAGAGATCTTTCATACTCGAGTTTCTCTCCCGCATGCTTTCGGCACACATGGATATCGATTCGCATCATCAGTGTTAAGGCTAAATTTGAGGTCATTCTTCAATATATCAACTAGAAAGTATTGACCGAATGTAAATAAATGAGCCCCCCCGTGCACTTTAATGCTGGTGGACATTTCACTCGGATTGCAGTGCATAGCTGAGTGGAAGAAAAATAAGGGTTCGCTAATGTGGTCGGTCATCAAAGGGCTCTGGTATACAGAGGAGCTCTCGGACAAATGAAAGCCCTGGCTCTTTGATGAAAGGGTTAGCGGCCATGGCACGGAGCATATGATATCGCCTTAATGCGTGCGTGAGAAAGCCAGTTTCGCCCGTCCTTGCTATTGTGTGTGCATGCACGCAGCTGGACCCAAGGCCTGATAAAAATGCACAGCGGTAAATCCTTTCATGAGCCGGGTGACGGCATGTTAAGACACGGGTGAGGGCTCTTAATGCGCCTCTCGTGCTGAGAAACAGCGCTTGCAGGATGCGACATGCAAGCTCCTCTGGTTTGGATCATCATTTAGTCAACCAGAGCTGTTCCTCCAGCACCATTAACATTCAGACGGCAACAGAGAGGGGCGCCTGGTCCGAAGAAGGACTCCAGGATTGATGGGGTCAGAATGTCACCCCTGCAGATGCAATCACCCCCTGACCGCTCCTCATCTTCCCTCCCCAAAGTGTTCTCGCGTAGCCTTCAACTTGGGGGACGTCCAACGTACATTTGCCATCTGCTGCACGTACTTGAGTTATTTATTTCATTTGGCATGATGCGCTTAGATGTCAGTGCAGAATAATTGTCGTAATCCTGTTCCTCTTCTATCATATTGAAGGAGAAATGGCTTCTTGAAATTTTGGCTTTGTGTGCGCCTTTGGTCTCTTGAAAATACATTTGCTTTATTTCGATGCATGTCACTCTGACTAATAAGTGCCCTTTTAGAATTCTTTGGTCCGTTCTTACAAACTTAGAGTGCTTGTATTTTGGAGAATTCTGCAGAACTCCACTGGAAAATAACTCAATTGACCAAGATCAAACATGAACAATTGTGCCTTTTTTCCTCTCTGAACTTGGCCCCTCTCCACAACCATTTAAAGTGAGAGGTAGATCAGCTGATTCTCCTCCTCGGTGCCCAGAGATCACACTCGCATCCTATATACATACACATTCTCTCCGTTTTTTAATAAAGTGGATTGGGAGGTGTTTTGTTTTTGTGGATAACTTTCTGAAGTTTCTCCAGAACAGAGTTTTAAAAGGGGGTACGAACTAACCGGGCTCACGTTTGAGATATAGAAAGAGGAATACCGGTACACCACTTATTTGTACTTTTGCATCGACAGATCCAGATGCTTTTTTTGAAGGATTTAATTACGCCAGCCATGGCCTTTGATTTAATAATTCCAAGCTTTGAGGACATAATTAATAATAATGGGTAAATCGTACTGAAGAGAGAGAACCGGATTCAGGAGCCAATTAAGATGCCACATCAACAGGGCTCGCTCATTCATGAAAAGGCTTGTTTTTATGTTAAGGGAGAAAAAAATGACAGTAGCTTGATGGAAAAACTGTTAAAACTTTTAACTTTGAAAGGATGATGTCCTTCAGTCTTGTCAATTCATTGGTGCTGTTAACCACATTTAGCAAATGCTCAGTCACAATGTTTTTTTTAAGTGACTTGGTGTTTTTATTCATTTTGCATTTGGTTTAAAACAAAGCTCAATAAATAGATGTCCAAGGAGCTTTGAAATCAGCAGCCCTCACCGTTTCCTTCCTTATCCTTTTTAATAGACGTCCACCCACATCTTATTGGAAACAAAAGAACCAGCAGTCTCTCTTTTTTTCACCAGAGGGCAGCATGGCTCCATAGAAGCGCATCCCACCAGTCTTTGTTGTGCATACAGCGTCTCCTTGACTTGTCATGGAATTGATAAACATACATCAAGGCTTCATTACAAACTTAACCTTGGTTCTACAGGACAGCCTCCTCATTGTCATCATGAACGTGCTCATATTTTTATTAAAGCCATTACACTGATTCCTGTTGCTATGGTTAATTTGTTTGTCATTTGATCAGATAGCCTCTTCATTCACATGTATGTGTTTCTATCTGTGTGTGCAGGAGGACATGAACCTGAATGAGGAACGCAAAGCCCCCTTGCGTGGTAAAGACTTAAGCACCAAACGTGAGATGGTAGTTCAGTACATTTCAGCCACAGCAAAATCGGTAAGTTCATCTGAGCTCTGGGGTGGGATACAGAAAGAGACAGACAGGAGAGAGAGAGGGAGAGACAGAGAGGAGATATTGGGGATGAACCACACATGCCGAGACACTATGGAATAATGAGCTTAACCTGATCTGCTTTCTGCCTCTCTTACTAAAGCCCCACATCTTTGATTGCCACCTCCTTTAGTTCATTTTTTATAATTTATTTGTTTTATTTATTTATTTAGCTTTTTCCCCCTTTCTCACATTTTTTTCTCGGTTGCTTATCAGGCTGCTTTTGTTGTATTGCACTTTTCAAAAGCTTCATATTGCTAGGGATCAAGTTTTCATTAGAATTTGGTACGCATCACTGTCTCCGCTCAGTAAGATGCAACATGACTCTTTCATCACCATAGATGAATTAAGGGTGGAACGCCACAGCCTCGAAGGGTAATCCTGGGCTTCTGGGCCAAATTCTCTTCATAGTAGTAGTTCCTGCTGATGTTAGACTCTAAACTGGAGATGAAGGTGGCTCGGTTATATTTTAACTCCAAAACAAGTCAACAGTTAAATAGATTTAATAGATAGATTTAATAACATGGTATGTGTATATTTACACTATATTATTAAAATAAATAATATAGTATTGGAAGCACATCGCAAGGCACTACACGTGTGCCCTTTTGATCAACTTTATTATTTATAATTAATTTGAAATTCAGATGTAACACTTTACATTAAGGTTGTTTTTGTTAACAGTTAGTTAAAGCATTAGCTAACATAACCTAACAATGAACAATAACAGCATTTATTCATATTAGTTCATGTTAATTTCAGCATTTACGAATACATTTTTAATAAATACAGGATTAATAAATGCTTAAAACTATTGTTCATTGCAGTGCATGTTGGTTAATGCAGTTAAAGGAGTAGTTCACTTCAAAATTAGCCCCCATTGAAGTGAACTACTCCTTTGATAATGTTATCAAATGTTATCAAATACAGTTTTTTTACCAATTCCCAATAAAATGCTACCCATCTGTGATTTTTTTTATTTTAATCCCATTGAATTCCATTTTTTTAAACCAGAAGTGAATATGTTCCCCACACTCTCCCCGGGGGCGATTCCTCCGACCGGCCTTCAGCGTCCGTTTTCATTAGCTTTCCTTCCAGCTATGATAATTAACCAGCATTATTAATAATGATGATAATCAGAGATGATTGAATTCTGCAGCAGGCTCATTGTCGGCCCCGTGAGCCTGGCATACATTGTGAAATATGATTCCCATATTAGTACTGTAGTCTCGGAAGAGTTAAGGAGGGGGTTCCTGTCTCTCTGCACCCCTGTCGCCCCCTCAGCACCACCAGAGGCACTCACCAGCAGCATGTCACTGTGGAGGCTGTACACGGCGCTCTGACAAGGAAGGAGGCGGTTGGGAATGTGTACTCTGCATTCTAGGGAAGAGATGTGCTTTTATGTGATAAGAGATGTTTACCACAGGCACAACACACTTTTCGCTGTAATGCTCGACTCTAGCACCGAGATCTCCTCCTCTTCCTTTTTAAATATTCACCTCAAGATACTAGCCAGAAATAGCTGCATCTGATTTTGGTGGGAGAAAAACAAATATTTAGACTTTTACAAATTATAGTATGTTTTTTCTCTAAAATTATTTTAACAGTACTTTTGCCACTATGTTAAGTGGAACTATTCCGATTATCTTTTTGATAATGTTAAACTCTCTCCTTGTCTTGTTGTTTGCCAGATCAGCCTCATAGTGTGTGTGCCATACAGTAGCATACAGTCGTGTATGTGTGCCTCTTTAAAGTCAACATGCAGTGATATTTGCAACCCATTTTACTTGATAATATTTTGTTAAATGCATATTAGATTTTTTCCACTCATTAATTGGATTATGAAACTGGATTTAGCAGAACTGTATCAGGTGTTTGGAGGGATTAAAAAGGATGACACCATCAGCTGAATAGTTGTTTAAGAAGCAGAGCAAGTTATTACATTATGATGAAATATTTCAGCCAAAATTTTTCTTTTGGTTTTAAGGAAGTAAATTGTGGCCAAAATTAGATTTCATATTGACTTTAAACAAGGAATCTCATAACAAACCCATAATCAACTCTCTGAAGCATGTTTTTTTCTTCACCTGGCTAATGTGTGACTTCTGCATTTTTCACCCCAAAGATTCCTCTTTGTCTCATAATCACTGCATGGCTACCAAGGTTTTTTCCTAGGTGTGGGCAAATGCTTATATACGCACACACACACACACGCACACACACACACGCACGCACGCACGCACGCACACACACACGCATGTTGGGTTTCCATGTTTTATGGGGACTTTCCATAGACGCAATGGTTTTTATACTGTATAAACTGTACATCATATTCCCTACCCCTACCCCTAAACCTAACAATCACACAAAACATTCTTCTGTATGATTTAAGCTTGTTTCCTCATGGGGACCAAAAAATGTCCCCACAAGGACAAAGATTTTGGATATTGCCATCTTTGCGGGGACATATTGTCCCCATACCGTAGGGTTTACCCTTCACACACACACACACACTAACAATATCACGCACAACCAGACAAAGTCACTCGAGCGCTGTCTGTTTCAAACTGCATTGGGTCAATGTCCTCTCTTTGGTTGTAGAGTGGGAGTAATTAAATGGCGGTCTGGTGGAGGAGACCCGCAGACTCTGCTCAAGCCACTGCAGGTGTAATTTAGCAGAGGTGAGCGAGGCCAAAAGCAGACAGCACGGAAACGGCCTCTGCACACCTCCGCATTAATAACCCAAACCCGTCTAAATAAAAGAATGGGAAACTGAGTTCATCCATCCCTCTTAATCTGCCGCTGTCTTCCCGAGTGTGCCGATCTGCCTACAGTAGATTGTGTTTCAGCACACAGCTTTACAGAGCAAATATTAGTGGGAAAACAAACCCATCCGATCCACTCCTGTCACAGACCGCCTGTCTGTGCGAGGCAGACTCCCGCAGCTCCTGCCTGGCAGGAGGACAGTGCGCTGAAATGCAGGAGAAATGGAAGAATAGAAAAGTTTCACACCAGCGATGTCTGTCCTCTTTGATAGCTCCGTTGTTATCGTTTGTGAGGCAGAAACGCACAGTTTCTCACAATTCATTTTATTGTTTACAGCCAACACCTTTTCTCTTGCAACACATTTGCGTATGCATTTATTATATTATAGCATCACACCTTTTTTTCTTTGTTCACAGTGAAATCTTCGTAGAGATATTTGCTAAGAACAAACAGCATATCAAATGCATTTGTATTAGGGCTGGGTGATATAGATTTGCCTTTTTGATGTACATTATATATTTGATACGTCTCTGTATTGACAATCATTAAAACAAATGAACAAGAATGATATTAACTCATTTTTGTACATATGCAGCAATATAACAATAGATAATAATACGCCACTGCATTTATATATATATATTTTTATTATATATATATATTTTTTATTTTAGTTATTGTTTATAGTTTTGTACTGAAAAAATGACCGGAATAAGTTGTTTAAATTGATTCACAGAACATACCAGCTCTAACACAGATGCTGTCACACTCGCAAATTATAAGACAAGAAGGAATTACAAAACTTTAAGACTAATTAAGTGCCTTTTCGAAATCCTATTGGCTAAGTAAAAATGCATTAAAATAATTTTGCTTAATATTATTGTTTATTTTGTCAGCAAATTAATTTGATTTGATCTTTTGATCTCATGTTTATTCTTATTTCGCTCTTCATATTCTTATTAATGCATGTTTGTTTTGTAGATATATGAACATTTTCTCTCAGTGGCAGCCACTTTAGTTGTTCAACACGCTTGACTTCAGGCTGTCGCCACACTTTTAGTAGATTTTCAATTGACTGCCATCACCAACTATTATGTCTTTTAAGGGAGAGCAACTTTGCATTGACCCATTTCATATGAAGAGCTCATATGAAAACAAATGTGGCCTCAGCATTCTGTGGACGTCCTCAGCTATTAACATTTCCTGGGCTTCTCTTTTTCAGACTTGGACAAATATGTCATTTTTATTGCCTGTGCCAAAGCATGTCTGTAACTAATACAGTCATTTCACGTTCACCCTTTGAATATCATGAAAAGCTTTGACTTTGTCTTCCTGTGTTGTTATTAAATGAAGCGATCGTTGTTTCATGTAAGAGATAGAATGTGTCTAGGCAGGGTCTTTGAGGGGGAAGGAAAAGATGTTTTACCCATGATGCTCACCTGAACATTGTCAATATTGTGGTATTACCGAGGCGCGTAAACGTAATTACATTGCGCGTTCTTGTAATCATTTGTGACAGTTCCTGAGAGAGCAAACCGCTTCTGTCTGGGACTCAGAAGCTAATAAAAAATAAATAACTAAATTAATAGATTTATATCGTGGATGATTTGATAGTCATGAGAAAAGCAGGAATGAGGATATAAATACCCATTTCCTGATAAGAAGACATTTCCTCTGAAGTTTGTTTACTGGAGCCACTTCATAATAGAGCCCTTCATTAGCATATTATAATCCAGCATTAGAACAATTACAGTCATCTGGTTTCAATTTGAGTTTTTCGGGCTCCTCATGAATTGACAGCATTAATACCGCAGTCAAGTGACAATGAGGTGTTGTTTTGTGAAATTTTGTGTAAATTGATGTTAGCAGACGCTTTTCCCCTCGGCTCCTTCCTGACAGTTCTTTATGTGGTTTCAAGATCATGTCTGTTCTTTTGATCACGCTGCAATAAAAATACAACACTCATCAAACGCTGCCAAACATGGCACAGTGCTAACAATGTTTGGCAGTGATTCTGCGCGTCTGGCGTTAGCATAAGCAGGTGACTTTTTGTTTAGGGTCGAGACCGGAAGTGTTAACGATTCGTTAGAGGATGACGCGCGGCTTGTTTGTCAGCAATCGCAAAATTGGATTTATGTTCCAAAGTGTCGCTCTTTTCATCAAGAGGTTATACGGTTCAATTTGACTTTATTATAAACTTCGACTTAAAATGGAAGCGTGGGTGTTGGGTAAAAAGAAAAGACGTTTAATATAAAAAATAACAACAAGTCAAGGTTAGAATCTATGGCCTCGTGATTGTTTTGCTAAAGACGTGAGAATGGTGCGTATTTTCCATCAATCTACTTTTACATCATTGTTTGTTATTTGCACAATTCTTCCGTGAATAAGCTTCACTATTTGCTTCACCTAAATTCGGCCTATCCATTCAAAATACAGCATGACCAAGGCATGTTAATCAAATTTGACATTTGATAGAAACTACCAATGACATTGATCGATTTTTGGCCTTCGGAGGCATTTTAGCTTGCTGTCTGCTCATGAATTAAATGACTTGTGAAGGTGAATACTGTAAAAAAAACGTACAAAATGAAATTGAGTGATAATCTCTTTCTTCACTTTTTACAGGTGGTCAGTGAAATGATCTTAAAGTGATAGATCACACAAAAATAAAAATTCTGTGTAATGAAAGAACACAAAAGAAGATATTTTGAAGAATGTTGTGAACCGAACAGCGGCGGTACCCATTGACTTGCATTGTCTTTTTGCCTGTACAATAGAAGTCAAAGGGTACCGCCACTGTTTGGATACCAACTTTCTTCAAAATGTCTTTTTTTGTGTTCTGCAGAAGAAAGTCATACAACATTTACATTTACATTTAGTCATCTAGCAGACGCTTTTATCCAAAGCGACTTACAAGTTTGAAATGACAAAGGGTGAGTAAATGATGACAGAATTTTACATTTTTTGGATGAACTATCCCTTTAATTTAGACCCAGAAACTTACAATTGTCCTTAATGATCTGCAGAGGACACTAGAAGCAATACAATGTGGAGGCAAAGAATAACTGCGTATATACTGCTTACCTGGCTCGGTCCTTAAAGCATGACGATATTTTCACTAAAACAGGTGCATCAATCACTTGCACATTTACTTGGGCGTTCACTAAGTCAATTTGTCTTGCAAAGACAACCAATTCATCCAAAGTTCAAAGCAGTCATCAAAATGGCAGACATTGTCTTCTGTGTCCATGTAAAACCTCTCTCTCCACCCTGTTGTATTTCATTCTCATGCGAGTAGACAGTGTTTCAGAGAGTGCCAGTGATTTAAGTATGAGCGCTAATATTTGAGCAGGATGGTACCGGAGAGTCTCTGGCCTACTAATGATTGTGCTGTTTGTGTCTTTTTGCACATTAACTTCCCTCCGCTGACCGCTGCATGCAGATAACTGGGAGCAAAGTTGCGGTAAGTAGCAAATCATTTATTCGCCTTTTATTCTTAGCGTGCAATGTCCCTCTCTTTCTTTCTCTTCCCTCCTTTCTTTTGATAAGTTGCAAGGAGGTCATTTCAATGGCTTTCTATTTCTATTTAATTTTCAGCATTAATGTATTTTATAGGCTATAATTTGAAAAAGCTATAAATTTCCTTTCCCATCCCTGCATGCAAATTGCGCACTTGGAAATGAGTGATTTCTCAATTGCGCTCTGTGAGAATAAACAGGGAGACCTTTTTGTTCATTTAAGCAGTTTTTCTTTGAAATGGATCACTGCCTAACACATATTAGCATTTAAATATTGTAACACCAAGGATGAGCAATAGTTTTTAGGCAAATAATCATAATCTGTGATCTAATCTGTTTATTCTAATGTTCTGTATCTAAATGGCTTTCATTGTGTTCCTTCCTTCCCCCAGACAGCATACTGCGAAGTATCACTTAATTAGATTTCCCACATACACACACACATAGAGTCCGTGTTGATTGAACAGCGGAAAAAAAACATTTCGCCCCTTATATAAATACGTTCCATTTTGCAACGGCATTCGGCACAGCCCATTTGAAAAGTCTTTGTCTCACTACCATTACAGCATGTCACTATTGTTTCTGAAATGTTCATAGCTGCTCATGTTATTATTGTCACTTACTTTCGCCCCTCGCACCCCCCGCCACTTTCTCAAAAATGACGGTAATAATCTTTATAAATATATACTGTCTGGGAGATGGCGATGTTTCCTCATTTCACAGCTCCGTAATGCCGTAATTGCAGACTGGCTTCTGCTATTTCTCACATAGTGCAGTCCCATTGCCCATATGCGTCTGCTTGTTATTTGTTTTATTTTATTTTATTTATTTAGAAGGGCTCTGTTATTGCCTCCGCAAGTGTCACTTGTCATTTAAAATTCTGTTTTATTGTGTTGCCGGAGCTATGAGAAAATGCCCCTAGATGTACGTGAGGAGGCTTGAAGATAAGGAAGCACAGGTAAATGTGTTATTTACACAACAGCAATAAGCTGCCGCAACAGACCCATTTATTTGCCGCAAGATGGCCTGTTCAATCAATGCTCTCATGCCGGTTGGTGGGGAATTGTCTGTCGAGTGATTTTTCTATAACCTGTCAGCCATAAAACATGTTCGGTTTGATGAGCACAGAAGTATGTTTTGAATGTTGCATCACTTCTCAGTGAATGTTGCTCTTGGATCATGTCTATTGTACAACCGTCTGACAGTGTGCACCACAAACAAGACCTCAATAGAAGTTTCCAGTGGTCCAGAGGTTGTTGCACTTCCTGTGGCTGGGAGAGTGTGGAGACTTGTAGTGAACCTGGCGGCTTCTTCCCATTTCACTTGTTTTTTGCTTCTTTCTTTCTCCGTGTCCAAATATCCTACCTTTTATATGTTCAATGCACTTAGAAGCATGGCCAAGATAAGGCCTTCTCGCTGGGCAGATTGCTATTTCCATGCTGTCAGTATGGTTTTGGGGGGAATCGACCTGCCTGAGCTGCGCAGTCTCTCCGGCACGCTTTTTGACAAGTGAAATGCAGGGCTTGAATTTAGATTGTCTGGCGTGTCCACTTGTTGCTGAGTCACATGTGCTTTAGTAGTTTGTATGGGCACAACTTGGTGATGTTGATGATGCTGACTCGAGAGGTGCAAGCGGAGCATCCATCGCCCCGGGTGACCACAGAGATAAATTGATCAAGTGTGTCATTGCTTTGATTGCCACGATAGTAAGTAATAGATGGTGTGTTAAAATGACCCCGTTTCTCCGGGTCCCGAATGCCAAACCCCTCTGAGAGGGAATCGAGGTCCCTTCGCTTCAATAAAACAGAACCAGAGCACAAAACCCAGTCTGTGTTTTGCCCTGAAGTCTGCTCCGTCGTTACCTGATAAGGTCACATGACTTGACCCGCAAAGTCTCTCTAGACCTCAGGAGGAGATCAATAATCACACAGTCCTGCAGTTCGGAGAGACTGCCTGTTTCCACGGAAACATGGCGAGATGTTTAGAGTTGCGGGCATGGAGCGAGATAGCGGAGAGACTCAGACCTCAGGGACTGGAGTCTGCTAGAACTGTTCAGATGCACTCTGAGAATCCGTGCTATCGTCTCCGAAAATAATGGAGAAAGCTTGTATTTTTGAAATGATTTAGCCGCTGTTCACATGGGAAAAAGGCTTTGGCCTTTCTCAAGTGAAATGGCATGGATCTTTCTGTCATGTTAAATTGTGTTATACTTAAATACTCTCTATGGAACTGAAAGGCATGTGTGAAAGAGAGCAAAACACTGGCACAAAACTTTGGCAAGTGGCTTCCTACTTGTTTTTCATGCATTCAGGTGTCACGTTTTGTTAAATATAACGCCCATTTCACACCGCATGCGTAAGCAGTGCGTCATTTTTTCGGCGCCCATGTTAAAAGATGAGAGCATTCATACTGCACGCGTGTGCAGCGATCATTTCGGAGCCGAGTCTATTTTTGCTGCGCTACTCACGCTTAATTTTAGCGACAGTGCCCTCTTTACAATGAAAATGCAGATGGATTGACCGAAAAAAGTAACACTTTTACCTTTAAAGCATGTAAGTGGTGTCTAATGTGTCTTTAACACATTAGACACATTTTTTGGCCAAAACACAACAGCACATTTAAACGTAATGCTTATATTGCATATGAATGAGTGGAAAACGATCGCATTACACTGTCAAAAAACAGATAAAACTACATAGACATCACGTTATATATTGCGTATGTGGGAGAGAAAAACGATCGCATCACAAGTCAATCACTCTCTCCTATGGTGAGTATACCCTTTAGTGACTTAAATCCTATCCTTCAAAGCACGATGGCTTTTTAATTATAACTTGTACTACTTTGATCTAAAAGAGCATGAATCAGGCAGATAAAACAAATCAAAGTTATACAATCTACATAAAATAAGCTTTTTGATGAAGTTCTGCAAGATATTTTGCTCATTGATGTATTTAAATAACGTAATGCGAAATTGCATTGTTGTACGTGGTAAGTGGACACGCGCTGCCAACGCTCTCCCTACGCGCTGCTCCCGCTCCGCATATGCGCTGCTTACGTGTGCGGTATGAAACGGGCTTAAGGCAGGAAACAATGAAACATGTCAGCTTTTGTTCTTAAAGCACTGAGTATGAATTATTTACCTGTGTGGCTTTAAAATGTCCAAAAAACTTGTTTGTTGTGAGACTATAATTTACCCCCTAATTATTTGTCAATTTCTGTTTCTTTCATTTGCCTTTGCTTCGCTCTTATGACGCATTATGGGTAACGTTAAGTATTCTATACAGGCTCTTTGGAGCTTTTTTCCATATATTTGGAGGCATAGCAGTTCATATTTAGACGGACTTTTTCCATCTCTTTTCAGTATCTCTCCCATTTGCCCCCCCACTACGCTTTCTTTGTCTCTTCTCCTATTTGCTTGTATTTACTTCATAGAAATTGTGTTCTTGGCAAATTAATATCCTTGGCATGTGTGTTTGGGGTTCACTTGTTTCATTATTAGACTTTATACCTAGCATGCATCTGTTCCAAGGCTCATCTTTACCACAACGGGTCGCGTTGTATTCATGCTTTTAAAGGCTCTCTTCAATGAAGGTGTACGTCCTCTCCTTTTACATGTACTGCTGCTCGATAGCACTGCCCAGCATCTGTGGGCCCTTTAAAAAAATGTCTGAATGAA
Organism: Triplophysa rosa; assembly: GCF_024868665.1. NCBI lineage: Eukaryota > Metazoa > Chordata > Actinopteri > Cypriniformes > Nemacheilidae > Triplophysa > Triplophysa rosa. The sequence goes on from NC_079902.1 coordinate 15,521,116, forward strand.
ATCAAGGCCAACCCAACCCTACCAACTAAGCGTCGTTCTGAAAAGGTCTCTTTGTTTCAGTTTGGCCATTAATGATGTCTGTGTGCTGGAGGCTCAACTGATTTCATAGGGTGCACGTCCTTGGTGTTTTAAAAGACTTTCTATTAAAACATAAATCAATAGCCTGTCCCCCCCCGTTTCGTGTTTATCATTCTTATAGATTCATGATTTTAATTAGGATTAAGTAACTGCGCTCAAAGAACACTGTGGATGTTCAACATGGTAGTGTGTGGCAGTACATGGCCCTATACTTGAATTTTAATTTGTTACATTTTAAACCGACACAGCTCTGTAATGGATTGTTTTGTCTCAGTTGATTTATTTATTTTATAATTTGTTTTTCTAATTGGGTTCTCACAGATGGTGCATTGGATTTAACAGCAGGATTTACATTACGGTAGCTTTGTCTGTTATGACTTCCCTTTTCTGCAGAACCCAAAAGAAGATATCTTGAAGAATGTTGGTTACCAAACAACACTGGTACCCATTGACTTGCATTGGTTTTGTGTCCATACAATAAAAGTGTATGGGTACTGCCATTGTTCAATTACCAACAGAATTATCTTCTTTTGTGTTCTGCAGAAGAATGAAAGTCATACTGGTTTGAAATGACGAAGGTAAAGGATGACAGAATTTTCATTTTTGGGTGAACTATTCCTTTAACCTATGTGTTTGACTTAAAAATGTGTTCAAGTAGTTTATCAGTGCGTGTTATCGGGATACTGGGAATTGAACCCGCAGGATTCAAACTCATGACCTTGCGGTTGCTAACTTTACCGGCTGAGCTACGGGAACACAAGTAGCAAGCTGTTCGTATTACACAGTGGCAGTTGTTTAAAGGAATATTCTGGGTTAAATAAAGGTCAGGCGCTATCAACGGCATCCATAAAATGCTGTCAGTTTGTAAAGATAAACAAATCAACGTGTTGACAGAAATGAACTTGCAGTTTCTTGTGGGAATTGTTTTCTCCTCAAGACTTTGCCCTACAGTATAGATATTGGAAGTGCTTAACCGTCAACATTTTTGTTTGTTGAATAAGAGTTGAAATTATTGTCTGTGGTTATTGACAGCCTGCCACTGATGCCGTCGATTGAGCTTAATTTGTATTTAACCCAGAATATGCCTTTACTTGGAGTAAATGGGATTACAGCTGACATATTAGTGATGGTACACAGCATCTCAGTGATTTCTGCTATATGAAGGTCTATGAATTTCTGTCCCCTCTGGCTGTATTTTATCACAGAATTGTTTTGACTGTGCACATCCGTAAGACTGAGTTGGTCCCGTTGCTGTATTTCAGGGATCCACTCTAAGACCCATGCTTTTTAGTATTGTTTGTGACTCTGTGCCCAGGTATATTGAAATTTCACAGGGTTCAGAACGGATTGACACTAAGGCTCTATTCATTGCGACACCTGACCTCATCTCCTGTGGGGTCTCGGTTGATGTATCCGTGCATAGTTGCAACCACGACCTTGCATACAATTTTAATGCCATTCAGTCGAGTGCTAATATAGAAATGTCAAGTGCAATACGATTGATTCAACTGTAATACTAGTTCTAGTCCCTTTGGGAGAATTATTTGTTTCAGCGTCCCAGTCTTGGCTTTATGTGGGTAATGACAAAAGACAGCGTTTATTAGTTGTGTTTGAAGAGTGTATTAAACTGGATATGAAGTCATATTTTTCCCTACGTTGGTGGCTAATAAATGTTAGAAAGCCAAGTGTTTTTTCTGCCCCTACAATGCTACACGCCGGCGTCTTTTGTAAGTCATGGCAAGGAATGAATACCCACAGAAAGGACAAACATCTTGTAGCGTAGTAGGACACTGAATCTAGAAAGTGTGTAAAGAATTGCGACCTGATAGACTGGCAGCGTACGTCAATACCAGCTCCCACCGGTGACAGAAAAGGTCTCTTTGCAGGCTGAGTGACTGCTGCATTATGCCACGTGGCCTTCTTTTCAATGGGAAACAAACAATCAGCACTCCTGCCTTCAAAAGAGGGAAGCAGGATCTCATTATGATGAAGAGAAGATGAAAGGGAGCCAAGAGTGGACACGGCGTGCTCATATTAAAGCGAAAGAGATGGGATGTGTTTGTGTGTATATGCGTGTGCGCACATGCACCTCGGATACGTACGTCCTCGTGATTGTATGAGAGAGGAGCCCATTTTGGGTTTGTCTTTGCGACTGAAGTGCACTGTATTCCCAAGTCTCTCTTTTGTCAGTGGTCAATCAAATCACCCTCTGTCCTCTATAGATGTTATTAGTTCCCTTCATCCTACTCTCGGCTCCGGTGCGAGCCGCCATGTTCCCGTGTCCTTATGAGGTCAGAAGATCTGGTAATAGCTTTTGCTGCCCTGTCATTCTCCCTGACCACCTTTCAACACCGTCTTCTCACATTCTTGCCCTTTTCCTGCTGCAGGCGTGATACTTTTATAGCAAATAGCATATTTCTACCACTTCTCTTGTCTGCGTGCACATATAATTGTTCACACATCAGTAGCATCAGATTTGCATAGCTTTACGAGTGCTACTTACTTTTTTAAATTATTTATTAAGCTTATTGGCTATTGAGAAAAGGCATGAACACTTTGATATGTCCCAGACTTGGTTTTAATATGAAATGCATTAATGCAGAATGTCTGCCAACTTTTTTCTGGAGTGGTTGGTCCATGTTTTTTTGTTCCCTGAAAGTTACTTTGTTATCTAGGGGTGTTTAGTGGTGGCACACGCTTAGCGCTTTCTGGACAGCTTTTCGTACAATTAGAGCAGTCCGCAAGATAATTTTACTTCGACTATAAAGCCATGAACACAGTATGACCACAGTTAATGGCACATGCAGACAGCTTGGGAACTGTGCTCAGGGAACAATATGTTTGGACTGCTCGAGGCTTTTCTCTTTGTTTTATTTCACTGGATTTCTTTCAGCCCAGAACTAATGAAAAGCCATTTCCTCTTTTCTTCTCATTAACGTTCTTATTGGGTAGGAATCGCTCTGAACGGGCGATATTTTCCCTGGCTACCACAGATGCAGTCCTCCATTTAAAACACAGCCGTCTCCCTCGGAGACTCCCGGTGGCCTCCTCAGCAAATCACAGCACTAATAAGGTGTGGCACTTGTCGGCTGCACATTTTATGGTCGTCATCCATGGACGCTCGGTAGTGAGCCGTCATTATCTGCTCATCAAACACGCTTTAAGTGCTCAGCCAAATGGCCACACCGATTTGTGGTTTGATCAAGAACGGGTCACAGACTGTTTAGTGTTCCGTGCTCTTTTTCTCGAGGGGCTCTGAAGAAATAGACCCTTCAAAATGGATGCTTTTTAGTTTTATTAGTTTCCTGAGCGTCAGACTTTGATCATTTTATTTATAGTAGCAAATGTACTATAAACATCTTCGGTGTGGTTGTGTTATTAGAGTGCAGTTGTGTCTTTTATAATATTATATATTAAAGTCTTTATAATGAACTGGCTGTTTTTTTAAAGACTGCAATTTGGGTGAGTAATGGTGCATTTCTGGGCATAAGCAAATCAAGCTGCCACTAGATGGCAGTAAGTATCTTTAAATCAATGCAGCGCAGTACTGTAGTTTTAGTGTGACGGTAGAAAAAAGACACATTGTTGCCATGGAATTGACCTAATGGGTTTCTCTCAGACCTGAACAGCACTGTTTCTGGCTACAATACCATTTGTTAGTTGTCTGATCTTTAAAGAGGGAAATATTGTGAAACCTACCAACAGTATTTAGATAGATTTTGGCTAGATCAATATTGTTTGCATCCAATGTGCATGCAGAAAACCGTTTTCTTGGTCTCACAATTTCCTGAGGTTGAAGGGCGTTGACATAGAGGCAGTCAGCTTCTTACTCCTGTATTTTTTTATTCTTGCTGCTGGCGTCAGAGATGGACGTTGTGTGGCTTAAGCTGCCACGTTCCCCATCGACAGGCTGCTTATCGACTCTGCACTTATGCAATCGCATCTGAATAATTTATACTGGCGCCCTAGTCTCATCTTGTCATAAAACATGCTGTTGACAACACATTGTCAAGCTAATGCCATTCAAACAGCTTTTTTTAAGTCACACTCATTCCTGGTGTGGTCTCGTCCTGTGTCATCCTCTCCTCTCCTCTCCTCTCCTCTCCTCTCCTCTCCTCTCCTCATCTACCAAGACAGAGAAGAGTTTCACTTTCTCACTCCCTCACCCACATATGCTTCCCTCCACCTTTTCCTGGTTCATGTGCTCTTATCTAACACTGCACATTAATTTTTAATACTTAGCCATATGCTATCCCTTCTTTCTTTGGCTGGCTCTGCCACATGCTTTAGAATTAAATCAGCATGTTTATAAAGTCTCAAAACTTCAAATGGCAAGTTTTAATTTTTCCATTTATCAGATCTGATCTATGGATGAACCACTTGTCATTATATGTGGCAGAATTTCATTTTAAGTTAACACATGATATGTTTTTGTCAGATTTTACATTTATGCGTTTGGCAGATGCTGTTATCCCAAGCAACTTACATTGTGGTAAAGGGATATGTTTTATCTGTATACATGTTCTCTGGCAGTGCTAATGCAATGTTTGACATGATGATAATCATAAGAAGTAATTTTTGGATATTGCTTTAAATTAGCTTGAGGGTTTTGGTCTGTGCTTTGAGGTTGGTGGTCCTTCAAGGGATAGTTTACCCAAAAATGAAAATTTTGTATTTACTCATCCTCTTGTCATTTCAAACCTGTATGACTTTCTTCTGCAGAACACTTTGAAGAATGTTGGTAACTGAGCAATGGCGGTACCCATTGACTTGCATTGGTTTTGTGTCTATACAATAGAAGTGAACATTCTTCAAAATATCTTCTTTTGTGAAGAAGACAGAAGAAAGAAATTCATACAGGTTTAAAATGACAAAAGTAAAAGGTCTCTTTATAATGTACTGCTTGTTTTTTACATAGATTTTTCAGGTGCAGAATTTTTTCATCAATTTTTACAAATTGACTGTTTTTATAGTATGTAATAATTCTGCTTGTAAAACAAAAGAAAATGCAAACAGAGAAAAGAGCACAGAAATCATAGGCTAGTTACACTAAAATTACAAAAATTGTCGTTCGAATTATGTGTTTCATCTCCCTATGGATTTTATTTAAGAGTTCATGCCTCCTCACATTCACTGGATGATCACCAGTGAATGTGTTTGTACTGTTTGCATTTCTCATTTCTGAACATGCAGCACAACGGTAATGAATTCCACCATTTTAAAACCAATTACAGTAGTTAGGCTTTTTTACACTCTTTGTCATGGTCTCTATGGAAAAGGGTTGCTGCAGTGTTGACTATAGATGATCTCAATTCTATTTCCTGCTATTCCCAAAACTCAACATGTTAATACCAGTGTTTTTGCATTACCATAAAATCTGACAATACTGGCACTACCAAAACCTGGTCTTTGATCCTTGAATAAAAAATGATAGCTTTTTTTGTTTTTAATACTTTTTATGTAATATATATTATAGGTATTTAAATGTATGTAAATATATATTTAGCGTGTCCAATAGTGTTAAGCATTATATATTTAATAGAGTTAAATGTGTGAGTATTACTGCAAAATATCGCATCTGTAATACTGTAAGAGAGAGTATGTGTGAGTGAGATAATAAAGAACCTTGTTATACTGATAGGACGAGAAGGTAAAAGAAAGAAACAATTTTTTTCCCCTCCTTATCTTCTTTTATTAGATGTAATTAATGGCTTGTGATAATAACAATTGGGTCTTTGTCAGCTGCTGACGTTACACCATTGCGCTTCTTTGTTGGGTATAATTGTATTATATTAATGGTCACCGAAGACTTACAGACGCAGTTAATAACCATGTTTTTCTGTCTCCTTTTTTATGTTTAATTGTCCTGGTTATTGTGAAGGGAGGATTCAAAGGTGTGTTTTTTTAATTTAAAAAAACTAATGCTGGACGTTTTACCTACAGTATCCGTGAGAGATATGTATACCTACAGAGAGATTTATTTATCTAATTTTACCATTAGAGTTCTGCATAACTTCTTGCTCTCATTTTTAGTGACAAAATAGTCTCGTATAGAAACCTGACACAGTATTGCTGCTGTCTATTTCTAATAGCTCCCAGATTTAAAATGAGCTTCTATCATGAATTACATATGTCATTTACAAAGTGTGGTGTCTTTGAATAGGCTTAAGTCAATAGACTCTTTAAGAAATGTGGTACTTATTGCAGAATTATTGCTAATAATGATGATTCAATAAATTGTTCTATTGATTGCTTTTGAAAAAACTCTGATAAAGTTATGGAAGCTAGCATTAAATTACACGATGTCCATTTCTGCCGAAGGTGAGTACAGTGTCAATGGCACGCTAATGGCTGTCATTGTACCCAGCAGCTGTTGGCTATTAGAGGTCTTTGTTCCAGATGTTCTGTCATTATAATGGAGTTGATCATTTTAATGGACTCTAAAAGATGATTGGTCCACACACATTCGGGGCTTGGAATCTAGGAAAAATGGCCTTTTGAAGTGTAGTGTATACCGTATGAAATATAAAACATTCTATTGAAATGATCAAGGTTACAAGACACAAGCAATTTCATCTGTAATGTTTGCGCTCCAGAGAACAAATGAAAAGTGGATGCGTGTGTCACAACGGCCAATCTTTATGTCAATGCATTTCTCCGATACGGGACCTGAAAATTGTTGCTGTCTCTTAACTACATAAAGAAATAGCTCTTTTATGTACTATGCGTGCAGAAAGAAATGTCCTTTAGGCATGGATTGCTCAAATTTTATTATGGCATAATGAAGCATATGCGGCAATGAGACAACAAAAGGGAATGTGTACGTTTGTGAGGAGAAGAGGCAATAGAAACCGGCCTACTAGCTGAAGTGTGTGTTTGCGTATGACTCCATGGAGAGTGGCAGTGATAAGAGAAGGCCGGGTGTAATGAGCCGTAGCCCGTGCCCCTGCCTCCTGCCTCAGGACTGCAGATGGAAGAGAAATGTCCTGCTCCTGTCTGTTTTCCTTTCCTCAAGAACTGACCTGCTCTGGGTTTTTCATCCCTTGTTTTATTTTTCTGCCTGGGCTCCAGACCTCTGCTGGATTTTGTGGTGCTTCTGATGGCGTGCTGTAAAACCAACAAGATATTTTCTGCTTATTCACTCGGAGATGGAAAAAAGAGAGAGAGGGAAAGGTGGGGAGAACACTGCACTGCCTTTCTCTCAACTCGCTGAGTTTAATCCTCATAGGGGTGATTCCCAGCATGTACTGTATGAAGCGACCTGCTGCATTGTAATGCGCAGAATGCACGTGCCCTTTCTATAGCCTTTACTTCCTGTTACTCAGCACTTCATAACTGTGTCCGACATCAGCGTAACATCCTGTCTACTTGGGCACAATCCTGTGCCTGCAGTTTAGTGGTTGGTTGAAAGAATCAAAAATGAGTAATTAAAGTAAATTAAAATAATTCATATCTATTTACTATGACTCTGTTTTGTTGTCATCAATTATTCATTGGCTTATCTCTAAAGCTCACTTTAGACATGTCTTGCTACCTACGAAGGTTCTTTTATACCTTTAGTAATTGACCGAGTGGGCAGCAATACAGGTGTCTTTGATTTCTGACAAAGCCTATACAACATTCGAATCAGTGCAGAGAAAGGATGTGTTAATTGCGGGACCATTCAGCCATCTAAATTTGATTTTGTTCTCCAAACCTGTCCTTCACTCGTGTGAAAACTGAGAGGCATCACTTTAATTATAGTGTTCTAGGCTGGTATTTGGGTAAATTGTGTAATTCTGGGCTGATGAATTTTTCATCAGCCGGTTATTAACATTTGGTTATCTTAAGCCCGCTGTTGAGGAAGTGCTTTTTAAAAAGTTTTATTCTCCTTGATGGATGTGAGTTGTTTGTTCATCAGCTGGGTGAGGAAAATCTTCTGGAAATGAAAGGCGGCGAATTAAACCTGCAGCTCATTCAGTCCAGCTCCTCCAACCCACAAATAATTTTCTGCATGAGAGAGGGAAAACAATGGGATTTGTGGGCTCAAATGAAGTGGATGAGGTAATTGTTTATAGGTGGACCTCTCAGCGTGAGCGTTGTTTGAAACAGCATCACTTCATAACCCGAATGTAGCTTGTACTCAGGATGTATGATGTCATATTTTTTGACCAGCTGATGTAAATTGTGATGCACCACATGTCGCTGCTGTCTTTCTGAAACCTTGTATCTCCATATTTCGTAATTTCACCTAAATTTGGATTTTTTTTTGCCATGAATCATTACTATTAGTCACCCTTTGTTTGTCAATGGGTTTTGCAAATATCTAACCAATAAAAAGTATTCAAAAGTGCTTGTCAACTTTGACAACAAAGTATTAAACAGTACGTTTGCACATACAAGGTTTCAGAAGGACAGTATAATGATTTAATAGTTATGACTCAATAGATGTCTTGAAGTGTCCACGTCCGTGTGTGATGGCAGGGGTTTAGGGTGTGGCTAATTCTCTTCATTACATCAAGGGCTTTCACTGCTTTGAGTGTTGGTCTTCTTGGCACTTTGATATAAGCACCCACAGCTTGAACCCACTGCGTTTGGCAGTTGCGAGTCTCATCTCTTTGAATCAATTATAAGATGATAACAAAGGAGCATAATGATGTTGATGCCTCTGTTGGCTTTTGTCCACATAACAATGCTCCGGTTTGTTGCGTTTTATGGATGGAGGAGCTGATCACTTATGTTAAACGCGAGTCAGTAAATTACAAAAGGTTTAAAGCGTTTTCTCTTCACGGTTAGCGTTTTTCTTTTTGCCTTGTCTTGTGACATACCATCCATATTCTCCTTTTATCATTACATAGCACTGCCCAAATTTGCCCAAGAATTTTAGCACACCAATGAAGATGAAAGAGGACAAGCAAGGTGTTGTCTTGCTCCATTAATAAAATAATAATTAGTCAGGGCAAATTGGCCTCCGAATTTAGATAAGCCCATTACTGTCGCTGTTTGACTTTCAAGGTCTTTTTGCAGAGTCTGAACACGCTGTTCCCTAAACATGAAAATGCTGTCAAAGACACACTTATACATCTCTGACTTAAATGAAATATTTGTGCTGGAGCTGAAAATACAATTCTCCGACTGCATCACATGTAGTGTTAGGGGCTACACAGAGATGGGATGAATTGAATAGCTGTACTGCTTATGTTTCATGTGGGTGTTGCTAGTAGACAAATTGGTACTTTGGATGCAGGAAGGTTCCTGTACGTACGACTTGCACGTTTCAAGCTTTGAACTTTAACAGTCTTGATGTATGACAAAATATCTTTTTCAAGATTTCATGCTGAATATATGAGTTAAGTCAATATTACAAGTTGCTTATCTACTGAATAATCCATGCTACTATAAACAATAGCAGTATATTCCTGACATTTAAATCCCAGTTATTTGTCAGGGTACCGCTGTTGCAAAGTAAATTTAGCACATTGTTAGAATTTTGTACTGAAATGCTTATTTGCATTTTCAAAGTTGTAGGAAAAATCAAAAAAGAGCTCGCGAGTTTCTCTCAAGTGTAATTAGAAAAAAAGAATGGATAATTGCGGCTTCATCTTATTCATGGATGCAAGGCCTCAGAAGAACCAAGAATGTGTGTGTGTGTGTTTGGGTAGAACAGAATGATGTAAATAACAAACAGATAGCTATAGGACTGTCGAAAGCTTTTGGCTTTGGGGAGGGTAAAGCAGACCACGAGTTTCTGCTGACCCTCACAGGTTTAAAAAGTGCTGATGGCTTCAGGTCGTTTCATGCATCTTCAAAACTCTGCCACACAGACTGAGACACTGTGGAATATCCAGCTTCATTTTCATTTGAAGTGCACGCAACTTTTTGTAGCGCAAGAGACACAATGAGCCATTACAGATGGGAAAAATCTAGGTTTGGAAAAAGATAATCATCTATTTTCCTCTATTCTCATTACTGCATCAATGAAAATGTACCTCTCTCTTTTACGAGGGAAAGTAAATGAATTATAAGGGCAGTTATTTATTAACTCTGTGTGTGCAAGATCTTTATCGCCGAAGAGCTCTGCAAGCAGTCAGATATTTATTTTTGATGTCAGGTGTGATGTTGGAAGTGCACTTTTATCAGTCAATGCTGTAAAATTCTTTTATCCATGAAAGAGCGCTTGATACTTATCCGACTGAATAACCGTTTGGCAGAGATACAAATGTAAATACAAACGTCCTGCGTTTGTTTGTTCCCTCTGCATCACAGTGCCTTAAACATTCACATTTAATCGTACAGTGCAGTGTTTTCTTTTTTAGTCCACATTACACAGTTGTTTAATCCTGTCTTGTCGTGGTGAGGTATCTGTTTCCCACAGTCCTTAGATGTCTCTCTCGTCTAAAGCGAAGCCCCAGGTGCGTTCTACTCGAAACACGGCGTCCAGATTCCCACCAGCTTCTGTGTGGGGTTTAAACCCTTGGCATAGGACCAAATTATTCATAATTAGTTAAACAGGGTAATTTATACAGCTGGAGAAAGTGTGGAGTGGGCAAAGAATGTAAAGCCAATGCAGGTGCTTCTCAACATTACTAATCTCCTCACATCACTCCTTCAGTCAAAGGATGCTTTCAGGCTCTCTCAGGTCCCCAGTGCTCGTATGCTGGTAAACCGACATCAGTGACAGTTAGACACCTGTAAATCCAGGTGTGTTATGAGCTGCGCTGCTGTGTCTGCGTTTCCTGAGCTGCCACAGGGAGCTCGCAACACTCTACTTGACAGTCCTTTGCTGTGTGAAATGTGGACAAAAATGCTATAAACCCAGATGTTCAAATCAAACAGCAGCACACCTTTAATGCAGAAAAAGAATGTTAAAGGAACTTTCTGGGAAAATCGCATACACATGTCTGGGTCATATTTCTCATTTAAAAAATATGCTTGGTGAAAATTAAGCCTATTTTTAGGATCATTAAGATGGTTAAGCACATTTTCACACATAACTTTTACTACAATAATGTCACCATTGTAATACTAGATGAAAAACACATTTAATACTTTGAGGATGTTCGTTCTTTATAGGGATATTTCACACAAAAATAACATTTATTTTATCATTTACTCACCCTCTTGTCGTTTCAAACCTACCTGTAGTTTCCTCCTTTCGCAGAACACAAAAGAAGATATTTTGAGGAATGTTGGTAACCAAACAATGACGGTACCCGCTCACTTCTATTGTATGGACACAAAACCAATGCAAGTAAATGGTAAACCGCCATTGTTCGGTTACCAACATGCTTCACAATATCTTCCTTTGTCCTCTGCAGAAAAAAGAAAGTCATACAGGTTTGAAATGACAAAAGGGGGAGTAAATGATGACAGAATTTTCATTTTTGGGTGAACTATCCCTTTATGTACTGCATTTATTTAGTTATAGATTATATATGCTCATTATATACAGCAATCTTTTTGAATAGTTTTTACTTTAATACAATACAAATTGTTTTGTTACACTAATGAAAAGCTAATGAGAATCTAATGCAGGGGATAAGCCTTATGGTCATTAAAATACAATTTTAATGCCCCGTAATAGGCTTCATTGTCTTAATGCAAAATTGTCTTTTGACTTTGTGCTTAAATGTGACCCAGAGCATTTTCACAAGATTCTCCCTGTCATTGATTTTGTCGATTTAAAGTAGATCAGCCTTCAGTATGAAGTTGAAAAACAGGGAAAGGAAATGTTCTCATCACTATTCATTGTTCAGTCAGTATTCAGCACCAATACTAGTGAACAGCTCCCGGCATGAGTTCAGCCTGTGCTGAAGGATTGATAAAGAACACAGTACAGCCTCTTTCAACCGTCAATCTGCAGCGCTCTCCTGCTCTCTCACGTCTTTCTCACGGAACCCTGTTTAGCTCCGGATGAGCGCTGCCATTACCGCCTTCACGTCTTTTAATACTGACAACCATCTTCCTTTGTCCCGCGTTCTCTCTGCCATGTCCTTGTTTCATTATTGACTGAAGCAGTAATGATTATTTTCCATTGGTGTGAAGTGAATGTGAAACAGCCCCAGTTTCTCTCCGGGGGCCAGCGACATTGGCAGCGAGCTATCCAGCAATACTAAAGAACAGCCTTGGACTTAGGAGCTCTTTTTTGATTTGTATGGTCGCCTCATTATTCATCCGAATGAAAAAGAACAAATTAATAATTTGTTGCAAACAGCCCAGGGAACGTGCTTATGCCAGCATGACATCCATTTTTGAAAATATTGCACGCCGGTTGATATTTCACGGCGAGCTTTTGGGTTCGTGAAGCAATGCTTCTGAATATTTTTGCATGTTCCGTGCGATAATCTTACCTGCACGTGGATTACAAGCATGCGCAAATGTGGGAGTGAATTAAAACTCAAATCTGCAGTCAGCCAGTGTACACCCACAGTGGAAAGTCATTAAACAGCACTCAACTTAATCATTCTTTAACTTTTCATAATTAGGACCCAGGGCTACCGTCGGCTCCGGCACTGTTCACGCTTGGCTTTCGGCCATGAGTTGACTGAAGTTAAATTAGGCGAGATGACTTCTTTATTAATGCATCTGCAGTGTGAATGACGGGCATGTTGAGCATGTTACATTAACTGATAGTTTACTGCTTCAAATCAGCACGTTATGTTTTTCATATTTGTTCATGTTAGTGGAGTCTGCTAAGGCAAACATCGCTGGGACTTTTGCTTATACCTGAGGTTAGGGATTTGAACAAACCCAGAACCTTAATATTGAATTTTGGAGCGTAACTTATCCTACACTATTTGTGTCATAGACATTCATACAGTAATACCTTAAATCGTGTGGCTTATTAAAAAGAGTTGGGCTATTGCTTTTCTAAGCATTCGGATGTAAGTTTTTTTAATATTTGGTACTAGTCTGCAGACTTGCTAATCAAACACACAGAACACCCCAGGTAGCGTATTGCAATGTCAGAACACCTTGGCGACTGCATAGCAACAACATTGCAGCCACCTACATCACCCCAGTATTTCATAGATGAGCATCATTCGCATTTACTTCAGAAAATATACCTCACCTCTATTTCTACTGTAGGATGATATGATATACAACTCTAAAAGCTTCTTCCTTTCACATTCTCTTCAGTGACTTACATTACTTTAGCTGTAGCTGTTTGAATGCAACAACTACTCTGAGTTTTTTAACCCACTCTCTAGTGTTGACATTTTCTTTCTAGTTGAAATCTTTTATTTACACCGGTGAGGTCACAATATCAGCCGGCGCCTTAAAAAAGCCGCCACTACATACGGTAGCTTATAGTGATATGTAAGAACAACAAATAAACCTCACAAATGCTTTAATACTCTTCCTCCATTAGTCTCAGCAGTCTGCCCGTTCTGTATGACTCTGTAATGGCAGTACGCTCGCTCTCAAGCACGTTATGTCAGTTTGGTTTAGGTCAAGCAATTTACCTTGGGCTACCAAAAAAAGCTTTAAAAAAAGATGAGTTTCTTGTTAACAGAAGGACCCTAAAAGAAGCCCATCGCCTGGAGGGCCTTATTTGAGCAACATGGCCATGATGGGGATTATGATTTATTGAAGTTGTGATCATCTCAAGCCGACCTGAGGCGGGCAGCTCCGTGGGGTTTTGTTTGACTGTGTGTTTGCTAGTGGATGGCTGTCACAAGCATCTCTCCAGCCCCACCTCTAAAAATAGAGAGCACTCCTCTCTCCATGCTGCCTTTCCTGCGGGGAATTTTCCTCACCACATCATTCTGTTCTGCTAGTGTCTCTCTACTGTCAGATTGCCTATCCGTCCTTCTATTCATCCTTCCATCTGTCTGCAACATTAGTGCTAAAGTGTAATGCGCCTTGACATGCATTACCCCCTGGCCCCACCTCGTCTCTGCTTCCCTTCACCTCAGTGGAGTACACGCACACCTACCTCCGCTATTGACATATGCATGAAAGCACATTTATACAACTTTCATGTGGAGTGCAGAGCTTCCATGCTATAATCTTTTATGATGAGAGCTTTTAGATATCTATTACGGAGGATTTGTTTATATTAAACTGTTGTCAAATAGATGATAAAGTCGATGCATTATAATGAACAGTTGACTAGGTGTGTGGGTGTTACAGGTGTATATATAGTGTGGTTTAGTGCCGTGTTGTTCAGGAGATTTGTGCTGTAGTGTTATATTCAATATCTCCAGTTGAGGTGCGGGGGAAATCACTTTGGCTCTCGCATAGACTCCATCAAAGACTAAGAGAGAAACTTCAATATTCGCCTTCCAGCTGTCATCTAGAGTCAGAAAGCATCAGCCAGTGATACTTTAAACCAGCATTCTCCCAGTGAGTGACAGGTGCAGGGCTAAATGATGGCTCGACGGAGCTCCTTTGAATCCGGTCCCAAAAAGAAAGCAAATGAGATGCAGAAAGCACATCGAGTCTCAGCAGCCCCAAAAGATTCCTTACCCTGCTTTTCTCCAACGACAGAAATGCCACCACATCATTCGCGGATGTTTTTGGAACAAGCCGAGCGAGCTTTAGGATTTAATGCAAACATGCTCCTGCAGGGGATCTTCAAATATAACTTGTGCATTCTTTTCTCAGACTGACATGGTTTTTCAAGGGATATATTTGGGATTTGAGAGAAATAGGGCACACTCCATTTGCCTTCGTGACCTTCCTTTGACCCGGCTTTCGAAATTGCATTGTTCTGTCATGCTCATTGGGTATTCGCCTCACCCCTTATCTTTTAACTGCTGTCTGCATAGATGTTTCCTCAAATGTGCACAGCCCCTGGCTGTAATATATTTAAATGGTATAAAGTAGCTCATTTCACCAAAGATATGCCCCGGATCTCCGTTCCCATAAACAACCACTTAGAATACAAATGGTGGAAATCTGGGCAAATACGTCTGAAAACATCATTTGTTTCCCTCCTTATGAAGTGATTCGTTTACCCACTGAGGGGTGGAGAGTTGTGAGCTAACTCGATTGAGAAGCCAAAATCTAAATAATGCGCTTTGCCAGGGATGGCCTCAAAAATAATTGCTATCAAGCTGGATGTGCGAGTGGGAGACGGGGAGATGAGCTCATCAGAGTAGAGAGCTATTTACCAGAAGTGACAGGAGACAAGATGTTCTCCCGTGGGTGTGTTTGCCACACTGCGAGACCTCGACTGCTGGGGGTCCAGTAATTACAACAATTAAGATGGATATCCTTCAAGTCATCTTAAACAGAACGTAGGCGCCGGTTCATTACTGTCACGAGAATTTGGCTTGATCTTTAGTCACAGAATTGATTTTTGCGTTTCACTTTTTTGGCAGTTTGAGGATGGTAAGGAGACTGCATTTCAGACATTGTTCTGTTTTCATTGTTTTTGTCGAAATTGTCGACTTCAATTGTTCACTATGAAAAGAGTTCCTGTTGATGTAGACTTCTTTGTTTTCTTGGTCGAGTTGCACTTTATAGATCGAGAAGAGCAGCTGCGAAGGTGCTTGCTCTCAATTTCTCCATAACATCCTTTCTCACCCTCACTTCGTCTTATCGAGCTAATTGTTTGAACAATGACTTGCGATGAGCAGTGACTTGAGTGAGGAGAAGGGTGAAGAGAAGGTAATGACTGGAGCTTTTTCAAGGCTCGCCGAGACAATGGAGACAACAACATCAATAAAGAGTAAACATTTCCCTACTTCTCCTCACACTGTTTAATGGAGACCCAGGCTCCTGGTGGAGATAGATGAGGGCTCGCACAGAGCAGCGACTAGGTAAATGTGTGTTTTCTCTGGCCAACGCTATTGGTGTGGAGGGGAGAATCAGAGAGCGTACAGCATTAAATGCTGGGTGATTAAGGAGTACATTTGATGGAAAACCGGGCAGTATTGACATGCCTTTGTCTCCTCTTCCTGTAAGTCTCCCTGGGCTGCACTAGGTGAGGAAAGGTTGCGAGTGGATTCAGAAAAGTTAGGGTGATTGATCGCTTTGCAGCAGTTTCTGTGTCGGCTGTGTCCTGCCATTGATTTCACCATCCAACTTCAGGGATGGAAGTCTTAGATTTATTTTACTGCTAATCATTATTCCCCTGGTGCTTTATCAAGTGAACAAGGTGATTAAGATGATGCTACACAATTAATTTCTGCCAGCAGATAGGTTATATTTTTTTCTTTCTTTTCCCTTGCTCCTGCTCATTTAATCCTCATTGTTTATTTTCCTTGTGGAAAAACAGAATCGCATCATCTTTGTGCCATGACACGAGCAAGATGAACGCATCCAGGCTCACAAGTTGTACATACATAAGCAGCCACACAAGAGTGCGCTTTTGCTTAAACTCGGTGTGATGTTTGGTTTTGAACGTTTTAGACGTGCTGTCAAAATTGCTGATTTTCTTATCAGCGCCACGGATCTTCACTTTACATAGTTTAAATGATAATTATAATTATAATCCTATAAAGTTTACCCAAAAATGGTCCCCATTGACTTGATTTTTAATCCCACTATGGAAAGTCAACGGGGGGACCATGTTTTGGGTGAACTGTGCATGCCAAACCACCGTTACAGACTTATGCTCTTTGTAGAGGAAAAGTGTCTTTTCTTTCCACCACCTTCAAGACCGTAAGTGGTTTTGAATTAAGAGACTCTCTGTTTAAAGTCAAACAGTAAGCCGAGGAAGGGAAATTCTGTCTGTTCACACAGAGTTGGGCAGGGTTTGGTGCAGGGGCAAAGAAACGCAGGACGGTCTCGCCCACAAAATCTCGCCTGCGTCTTTGTTCAGATGCATCGCACAGAAGCGGCTGAGCTGAATGGAGGATGAGTCTCCTGTACTGCTATCTGTATCCAGGCTCTGAAGAAAGACAGGAGAGATGGTGTCCTAGAGATGCTACTGCATAATTTCGCTCTTGTCGCTGGCCTTCTCACAGATGTCTTTGTTCTTCTCTCTTTGTTCTTTTGAGGAGTGGAACTTGAGACATAAGAGTGAGGTTCTGATTAGCATTTGTATGCAAACCGTGAACTTGCCAAGACTGCAAACAATAACTGTACGAGACGCAATATTTTAGACACTACAAAGAAATACACAAACACATTGTTTTTACTGTTTATCTGTGTAGGTGTGTTTTATTTAAAGGCCAAACCTCAAGAACGGAGACTGGCCTTTGCAAAGAGATGCTTCTATTTACTTGATGCTGTATGAAGTTAAAGGGTTTGAAAAATGGAAAACAAGGTATGATAACAAAATGATCAGGAAATATTTCAGCATTGTTTCTAGGTCACTAATCATAGCAGTTTGTGATGCTGATGTTAATTCATTTGTACAAAAGTTGAAAACAGATTTTCTGGCTTCCATTGAAGCATGTAGCATTCTTTATATTACATTCACAAATTATTTACTATACCAGATATTTGCTGTTCTGTTGTACAGATAAAATGACTAATATATGTAACAAGATGCCTCATTCAAGCGCTCTGGCGGGGTTGCAAGATTTTTGTAACAAAATCAATCATCCGTAACCTAATGTACCTAGTCCAAATAACAACTTTTAAAAATAAAATCATCATAAGATGACAGCTAAATAACAAAATCCTTTCACTCTTAACATGCGGGAAAAAACAACCCGCAGCAACAGTTTGAAAGAAGCCAAATTCCATGAGAAGACTGCAGACTCGGCAACACAGACAGACTTTGCACCTTTCCATTATGGTGGGCCATAGACACAGCTGCTAATGCGGCATCTAGTTATATATATCTATGGTTATATTAGTAGTAGTAAAACTATTCCGCGTTGTTTTTTCCAAATAATTGTATGTTTTTGTACGATTCCCATCGTACGAGTTCATACGAATTAGCCACCTTGTGAAATAGTTACAAATTCCCTAGAGATCAGGATGGTGTCACAAATGTTTATATGGCCTAGATTTTCTTAATGGTTGTAGACTTTAAGGGACTATATTGTGCAATTCGTTTTGCATAAATGCATATCAATGCTCGCTTCACTTTTATACATTTATGTTTACGAACCGTTAGATTTGTTTCCAAAGCTTCAGTACATAATGGCACTTTCTTCTGTCTTACGAATGTAGTGCAAATGCTCTTAAGAATGCTGAAGGCGAACAGAAATGAGATGTACAGCTCTCTACTTGGAGCGTCAGAAAAGTGAGTGACAAACACACACATTTTTACCAAATAATACGTCATTAATAGCCGATCACTTCCGCGATTTGGTACGATTGCTTTCATATCAGCAGCGATCCGTACTGGAGTTCACATAAACCACACCCCAGACCTCCCTTTTTTAAGCGGACTCGGGTACAGTTAGCGGGTGCGCATCCAAGCAAACCGAACTCTGACATTAATCGAACCCGGGTGCGCACCAAAAGTGCTAATGTGAAACCGCCCTAAGACCCTACTGTATGCACTGTATATATGTCAAAAAAGCAACTATATTTTTCACGTCCATATAGCTTCAGGCACGGAAAAAACATGATAAAGTAAATAATTGTGCAATTTTTTTACACCAGCAAACTGCACTGGGTAAGCATGTTTAGTCCTGCAAGGGCTTTGCTCTAATTGCATCATGTTAGAAGCAGTGGTGTGATGGCTGAGCGGTGTAGCAATGTATGTGGGCCCAGGGTGCCTGCGGCCTCGGCGCGCTTTCGTGTGTGTACTCCCACACACACAGACAAACACTGTGTGGGAAGGCTTGGATCCCGCTCAAAGAGAAAACACATAGTATAGGGTGTAAGGAACAAGTTTCTGCCATGTTGTGTGCCGTGGGTTGCGATGGTGTGAGTGGTTGGCATAATATGTCTGTGCTGTTGATTAAGATTTGAGCGTGCTAGCACACGTATGTATGTGTTTATGAGTGCTCGCAAATTGGCAAGGGATTTAGTGAAGACTCTGCATGAACATCGTGTGTGTGATGCTGTATTATCTGGCCAGCTTCTCCACATCTGGCTGTCTGTCAGCTTGGCTGCCGCAACGGGGAGATCCTCCATCTCCTGCGTCTGAGCCATCATAAGGCGATGTGGTAGTTACACGGCCTCGCTTGTTTACTTTGGCAGCCCAAGAGAGATGTGGGGGGGCTGGCTGCGGCATGGGATTTCTCCAACGCTGGAGTAAAACGCCTCATTGCCAACACATACACGCTTACACTTACAAGCACACCTGGAAGCCGCATGCTCAAGCCAGGGTCGGCTGTGGCACAAAATTGTGCCAGTTCTGGTCCTGCTGTAATATTGAAGGCTGGCGTTTGCGGGCGGTTGTTCGCTTTTTGTTTTCGTAATGGCTTCATCACACTGTATTGTGTCACATAAGTTAGATAACCGAACAACCCATTCACTTTTATTGTATGGACACAAAACCAAAGAAAGTCAATGGGCACCGCCGTTGCTCGGTTACTAACATCTTCAAAATATCTTCTTTTGTGTTCTACAGAAGAAAGAAAGTCATACAGGTTTGAAATGAAAAAAAGGTGATTTACTACTATCCCTTTAATGTGAAATATCACATTGTGCCATTATTATTGGGATATGATCTGAACACAGAGTGAGCAAGAATTTTTGATATATTAGTTTTGTCCATTCAGCGGTGCTTTCTGTATTCAGCACACACGCCACACTGAAATCAGTATGTGCGACAGAGTCATAGTCCAGTCATTTTAAATGTAATGTAGTGTTCAAAACTTCTACT
This sequence comes from Triplophysa rosa, assembly GCF_024868665.1. Taxonomy (NCBI): domain Eukaryota; kingdom Metazoa; phylum Chordata; class Actinopteri; order Cypriniformes; family Nemacheilidae; genus Triplophysa; species Triplophysa rosa. The sequence continues at coordinate 15,540,860 of NC_079902.1, forward strand.
GAAGAAAACTTTACTTCATTATCAGCAAATGAATGTAATATTCCCTGGAGTTACACTGACATTAAATTAGACTTTTTTTATATACTGGTCACCATTTAAATTCAGAGTCACTGACCATTAAAATTGGATGAAACATTTTTCTCCTTAGTAAACATCTATTGAGATCTGTTTTTGGGGTTCTTCAGCACTCATTTTGGGACTTAAACTTACTCCTTTCATTTCACACTCTGTGCAATATTAATGCAACTTATTTTTAAATCTTGTTTAATAATGTGATCTCAGTATGTGAGAGGAAGCGGAATGCAGGACTTTATGAAAATATATATATCCTGTCTCTCATGGACTGTGGGATACTGATGATGTGTATTGCAGATGTCGTGGGTTCTGCAGATAAAAGAGTTTAAGATTCTGAACTACCATGGCCATAGCCATAACATCCTTCAGGCGGCCCTGCCAACCTATTGATTCTGGTCCGTTTTCGGGAACATAAGTAATCGATTGCAGGGACAGATTGATTTTTTTTAAGTAGCAGATTTTATATGTGCTGGTTTTTAATGGCTGTGTTTGATGGATGTTGAAGATATAGTGGTCAGAACAGCGGAAGCTTCCACAGCAGCTTACCTTCGGCCAAGATCATTCCAGATCTGATGTATGCATTTCTCCCTGTGATCACGGTGTTATGGATCGAGAGAAAAGATGGAAATGAAATGTTCATCTACCTCTTTTGACTATGAGCTGGCATCATTCGAACGCCTATTTTCGGAACACGTGACTTAGCGTGTCGTGTAACACCAAATTTGTGATACTAAATTTTTGTGGTGGAATATACACTCGTAATAGTTTTCTTTCAGAGGCAACTTCGTTAATTCCCTCCGCCGATTTCTCAGATCATCACCCTGTCTTCCAGCTCATAATCATTAAACAATTTTCTCCACTTCAGCTTCTTTCCCTTTTGTTCTTAATTTTAGTTTGATGAATTACAGTTGTCTTTCTTTGGGGCGTTCGTTTGCTGTGATAGACAAACATAAAGCGGCCAGGCAAAAAACAATTTCCTCACACCATGTTTCAGTCACTTAAATACCCATCATTTCAGGCTGACAACTTAATTCTTTGTTTCCCTGTTTATGGGGCGTCATGTGGGCACAATGTGTAAATGATTGTCACTGTTGTCGGAGCCATTAAGTTGCCCACAGTTCTCTGTTATTAGTGTTCCCCTAATTCCGTCAGCTCCACGGCCATCTCCAGCCTTCAATATCACCCGCCTTTGTTTATTGCCATCCTTTCCTGAATTTGAGCAAATTAAGATCCTGATTATTTTATTTGCCGGATGAGGACTTGTTAATGATCTTTCAACAAATTAAATAACCTTGGGCCATGCTAGGATTAATTAGATAATAAGAATCACATCTCTTTTATCTTTTTCTCCCTCCACTAAATGCATTATGTCTTGATGGCGCTAAGATCTAAATTGGTTTTCATTTTAATGGCTGATTCTAAAACTCTCAATCTGAGAAACTAAACTCGTTCACAACTTTCAAAAGAACAATAAATGGTTTGGGGTTTCTTAAGAACGCTCTATTCCTTCATCGCGTTCACATCGCATCAGTCTTGTCGAAGACCGAACCTGATTTATTGCACCTTTTATTTAAGGAGGCATTTGCCAATGGTTAGTGATGTTGAGGATGTATCACCGGCCATGTTTCGCTGTGTTCCCCAGAGCGGTAAAGTTTGATGCCCACATCCCAAATTAAAGGCAAGTCAGGAACAGTACAGTTTAAATTCAAAGTTGTGCGAGCCTCCCGTTACCTTTGGGAATTTTCCCGTAACGGTTTTATTTGTAATAACCAAAGAATAGAAAGAGAAGACTCCCTCTTAGATATTTGTGGATTGAAGGATCCCAGTTTGATGCTACTGACACCAATTATTTTGGTGCTCGAGCTGGTCTGCAGAACGTCAAAGGAGTGATCAGACTTTATACATCACTTCTAAAGCTGTCAGATTATTTACTTTAGAGCAACGACTCGCGACATGTTTGGTTCATCGTCAAGTCACGAATATTTTGTTTAGAGTGTCCACACTACTTTGGTTTATGGAGTGTCCAACAACAAGTTTACGTACATAAAAGGTTTCTAATAATAGGCAGTTATTATTACCTTACCTCTTGACTGACTCTCAAATGATTCGTTCGGCGATTCATCTGTCTAATCACCTCCTTTCTGACAGCTCTGATCTGATTGGACAGATTGTCTAGGCTGCTGTGATTGGTCTACCGCGTACAGCGTCGTAATGGAAATTAGGCAGGCATTGTCGCAAATCTGACACGGAACTGAAATTAGAACGACAGACGACTCGTTCGCGTTATTCAGAGTCGACTCCTTTTTTCCCAAGCCAATAACTTTGTTATTCGTTCACTTTCGGCTTTACAACTTAACGGACTGCTTACATTTCCACAGCAACATTACACACTGCATGAAATGTAATTTTAAGGACATTGTAATAGTTACTCTTTAACTTTTTTCAACACATCTGAGTTAGTCTAAAGAAAACCTGTAGAAGGTCATCCTCCACAAACTGCCTTGGATGCATTTCTGTGGTCTTTTTCTACTAGATTCTATTGATGATGTATTCTTTCTTCACTGCTTTAGTCTCCTTGCAGCCCAGTCAGCGCCACCTGTTCTTTCAGGTACAGCTAGTACAAATGGGGTTGAATGTGAGAACAGAACTGCGATAAACAGGAGGGTTTAAGCACTACGTGCGCCAATACAATTAATATGAGCAGCGTATCCTATTAGACAAGTGTCAGAGAATTAACAGCCAAAAACGAATACGAAGAACGTCTGACCTGTATTTATTAGACTGTGTCTGAGGGAACTAAGGAGATTTGGGGAGCTTGTATCAATCACGGACAGTCTGCAGAGATAAACCATTACTTGTAAGTTACTAAAGGGCTGCAGAAAATTACAGCTGCTCCCATTGGTGCAAAGCTGTTCAACACATTGTTCACAGATCCCCAACCACACCGTCGCTGAAAGCTGATTAAGTGAGATTTTAATACTGGGATGTCTGCTTCAATAAATGAGCCAAGTTAGTTATTCTTTTATTCCACAGTACCTTCAGTGAAATGGTACTTAATTTCTTAATTTGTCTCCATGTTGCGTCTTTGGATCACCCTCCTCCTCCTCCCCCTTCTCATTTCTGCTGTTCATCTCTTTTCGTCTACTCAAGTACTACTAGCTCTTCTCTCTGTACTTCTCTCTTCCTTTCTACATGTTCTCCCGATTTCTTTTTGCCTTGCATTGAAGGCCTGTTAAATCAATATTTATTTTCCATCGTGTTGCAGAATGAGGCTCTAGGGATGCACATTGGATGCAGGAAATGAGGGGGACCTTGTGGCAGCAAACAATTTCTAAATCACGTTACATTGGCCCTTGCTTTGAGCGTCCCGCGTCCCCGCGGTGTGGTCTCTCATTACATGCTGTCACTTGCCCATTGATCAGGGTGGACCTTTGGGTCTCGCTCGCCAACCCTCGACCTCTGAGCAATGTTAAGCTCACATCCATTGTTGCAATCAGACTTGAGTTTTAGGCAACATTGTTGAAAAAAGGCCGATGCAATTGATACTGTACGCTTGTTTGTTTAGTGTGAGGTTTGGGGTTAGCTGATTTTGATGAGCGTCGGTAAATGTTGTTGACTAGTTTCATGGAAGTTCTCAACCTCATTATTTTCCCCCCAAAACAGGTTTAGCATTTGTCTACATTTGAATTTTTGTTAGCTTAATTTTTATACCTAATCAGAGCAATAGACCGTTCTCAGCATGTGCTGTGCTTCAATACGTTTGGAATTGGACCCGCTTCAGGCAAAGATACTAATCACACTTTGTGACATAAGCCGAATCATTAGCTCTTCACTAAAAAGCCTTCAAATATAATTGCAAAAGTAAGACAGAAATTGGTGAAGTTCTTGTTAATGACTGGAATTGAATGAGAATGGGAGGCTTTGTAATCAGCTGGGGAAAACTGTCGGAGAAGTTGCAGAAGATGCCTCCCAATCCTAATAATTAAGTGTTCGGCGAAACAGTGTGTACACGCCTGATCTTCTGACAAGAGCAGGAAACAGTCCAGTAACTTGTGTTAATGACCTCTTTGCCGAAAGTGTTATTTATTAATTGCATTAGGTCGGAAATATCCCCCGTCTCCAGTCTGCTTTATGCACCTCTTGGCACCCGACTGATATTAACTCACAGATACGATTTTTTATAGACACTTACTGTAACGGGTAGGTGTTGGGTTTCAACATAGATCGCCTGCCTGACAAAAGCATCTATTCCCAGTCCCGCTTTCTCTTCGTAAAATTGCGTCAATCCTCTGCATCGTTTATTTATTTTTACTTCAAATTAAAATCACTTCTGCTACTTAATCAAATGTAATTTCAAAGGTGGCAATTTATGTCTGTATGTGGCCAATTTCCTTTTTTATTAAATATGTGGCTTTATGCATTTGTCTTTTTATTTGAAATGTTTCACCAGGGGAAACTGAAATCATAACAAAAATTGCATCGTTACACTTGCTTGCCTGCTCCAATTAGAGGCATTTACATACACAATGAGCTGGTGGATAGCTTTGTGCGGTGTTGGGTATGACTGCCGGCTACAGCTTGACGTGCAATTCATTTTGGCTCTGAGGAGTCCTATAGGCAAAAGTTAATTTCCTAAAATTAAACTTACCACATTAGCTGAAAGATTAATGCTAATCTGACTGGTAGGTCTTGGCAGCGCCAGTGTTACAGAGCTCATGGTGGAGGAGGAGTGCGAGATGAAGGGTATGCCTTGGTCAGGGGGTTATTATTAGCGTCCCAACTCTGTCTATTACCATTCACCATCGGGGGGAAGCGAAGGCTGTTTGTCAAACTTTGTGTTTATCCTAATTGACACAATCTTACAGATCGATGTTGGTGTGTACAGCTATTGGACTTTGCAATGTTTTTCAGACTCAGTTTTTTATTGTTAAAAGAACAAAAAATGTTTGACCTCAGTGGGTGGATTTGGCTGACTGCCCACTGTTCTGTGGGCTTGCAAAAGATGAAGTTGACCTTTCATGGCTTTTTTGGATTTGTTTGGATTGTGAGGAGATTTTAACTCAATACCTGAAGCAGGTTGGAGCAGTTTAGTGTATTTTTTGGAATGCATTGACTGGCTGTCGTTGTGTTTTTGTTGTATGTAAAAGAGAGGGAGAGTGAGTGAGTGAGAGAGAGAGAAAGAGAGAGAGAGAGAGAGAGAGAGGGGCTAAAAAGGATTTAATTTATATTTTAGGATCCCAGAAGGTCAGTGTCCTGATGAACAGGGTTAAATTATGTAGTTATGAAACCACATAATTTCAAACTGATTTCAAAGATACCCACAGATCATACATAAGAAACAGTCATATTGCTTACAGCAGGTGTGTTTTTTGTAAGTTCAGCAGTAATTGTACTGAAACTTATTGTTGAAGTGTTAAATGTTACAGAAGTGATCCTTAAATGGCTGTACTGGTTGTGTTTTTATGTGGATGAGGATCTATTGGCTATTTTTTTATGTGCTGTATGTGTGTGTCCGCATGCGCTTCCTGTCGACCACGTCTCATGCGAGTTGGAAAGATGGACTTTTTCTTACAGTTTACACAGAGATGCCCATTGCTGAGCTCACTGGAGATTTGGTGAGAGTGTTTGTGGGGGTTGGGGTCTTCCTGTTAGCACGACTCGCAGCATTAGGCTCCAGGCAGCATTAACAAGCAGAAGGCATCGGAGCTGAAAGCTCAGGGCTCGGCCCAGCACTGCCCTTCCACCGGTCACCCCCACAGCAGGGTGGACAGCAGACATCACCAATCCACCACAATCTGACGGCACGGCTCAACTCTGGGCTCTCATTGTTGTTAACAGCCTCTACAACTGTTCTCTTATTGACAGTCGTGTTGGTGCCGGCCTGAAGGGCTTTGAAAGATTTATCACACTTTTGCACCGATTTCACGCTTTGGGAATGTTGAAAGTAGGGCTGAAACGATTCCTCGAGTAACTCGAGTTATTCGAATACAAAAAATCATCGAGGCAAGCCTCGTTTAATCCATTTAACTACAGTACACACGGAGCACTGCGTTTCCCCACGGACCGTTATTACTGACGCACAGCCCGTTAAACTCTATTCATGTTATAGGGCTCTCAAGTCTCAGCATTCACCGTGAGACACAGCATTTTAGTCTGTTCACCGCTCACACGTATTTCTCATGCTGATAAATAACTGATAGCTTATAGGGCTGTGACGGTTGCCGTAACAACCGCACCACCGCGATGGTAAAGTGCAATGATGGTGGTGAACTGCCACCGGCGGTAGTGCACGTCACTCTGACAAATATAGGTGTAATAAATATGAGAGTTGCGATAACGATTGCTAGTTGTAGCCTTTCAGTTGTGGATGGTTTTATTTAAAATATTTTAAATTAACAGAAATTATTGGCATACGTTTCCATTGGTGCGTTCGAGCGCGGGCCTGCACGGCAAAACCCAGGTTATTCTGCGGCTTCTGCAATGGATCTTGTTGTGAAATGAACAGATACGTAAAATCAAAACTGGCTGTGACCCGCTTGCTTAGTGTCGGAGCGCGCGCAGGTTTTGCCGCGGTTGCGGAGAGACATCTCTTCATTTGCGCTCCTGTGCACATCTTCTGAACGCGCACTTAGTGCAGCTGTACACATTTTAATCTGGACAATGTCAACAAGTAAGTTTCACATCAACGAGTCGGAAAAAGTAAAGTTTTTATGGCAATCTGAATAGGAAAGCCAATGTAGGTTTAAACAGTTTGTTTCAAATGGAATTGTTAAGGACTGTAAGGGTTAATACGCCACTGACTGAAGTTACTGCAACAAGAGCTTTTTTATTTAGTATTTAGCTTTCTTATATCATTTAAGTTTTCATTATTTACTGATGTTTATTTAAATGTTTTATATGCTGTAGTGTGCCGTTTCACTGATGGATTTGCGCGTTAAACATTGACGGATGTTTCATCCTCATTTATTTCAGATATCATATTTCAATTATTTAACAATTTCAAGTATTTAAATAAGGTCTATATTTCTCTTCCACTCGTCATGTGGTTGCTACACGCAAATATAATAATATAAATATTATTTATATAAATAATATATATTTCTCAACCACCGCACCACCGCGGTCGATTTGTCTATTACCACCGTGGTGGTAAAAAACTGCCACCGTCACAGCCCTAATAGCTTATTGAAATGGTGAACTGATATTTTACTTAGTTTTAGTCTATTTTACGAGTGAAACTTGTTTTCCGGCTGCATTGAGTCCATCAAACTAGATGCGGACTAGTGGACACCGAATCCTGTTATTTACACATTTCATCTGTCTGGTCTGCGTGTCTGAGTGAATGAACTGCACAGTTTAACGTGCTACACGCGTGATGCTCATGAATTTGTCTGCGTCTGCGCTGAATGAGGACATGAACTTCACCTCCAGAGTTGCGCTGAGAGTTTATTTCACAAACATGTTATTGTTTGAGTGAAGAAACAGACATACTAAAAAATAAGCGTCTTCTGACAACCTGCCAAAATAAAAGTCATAGGCTATTGTTTGAAATTATTATTTCCATTTTTATTCATGTTTCTTATTTATATATTTGTATTATATTGCATTTTGAATTTAATATGGCAATGGAATGTACTAAATGGGTTTAGTTTTCACAGATATTAATGTATGCTATTTCAGCAATAAAAACTAATTGTTCTAAAAAGGAAACAAATTAGTTGTTTTACTCATTTTAAGAGACCTGTCTTATTTTCTCTTGTATATTTAGTATTGCTTTTTAATAAAGAAAAAGTACTTATTATCCGAATACCCGATTAATCGATGGAAAAATGTAGAATACTCGATTAGTAAGGAAGTCGTGTCTGCATGCTCAGTTGAAAGGCCCTGAAATAGCACAGTCCCCAGTGAAGATACTCCTTTAATAAGAAAACAGCCAGTGGAGCGCAGAGAGGAGACAAAAGGCAAAATGCAGACAGAACATTGTTAGAGGGAGAAACAAAAGTGGTCGTGGAGAGCTAGAATCTTTCGTAGAAAGGGCCGTGACTAAAAACTGTCTCGATTTGTAGTGCAAAAATGCGACGGAGGGGAGGGTGGCATCCATTATCATGCTTGTCTCCTGACATCCACTTCCCTGTGTGATCTGCCGTTTGTGTGCGTAGATGTCAGGAGGGGGCAGGCAGGCGTGATGGAGCCGCGTCAAAACAGAATCAACAACTTCTGCCGACAAGAAAAGAAATGATTTCCCCCCTGTATATGCCTCACATCCAAAAACAAATACATTTGCTCCCTCATGCCTCATAGGGAATGTTTGATATGCACAATATGTAATAGAGGAAGTGACAAAAGGAAAAAAATAAGAGCTACTGATTTGAGGAGCGTTTTCTTCTGTTGTCGTTTATGGATGTTTTCTGTGTGAAATGTGAGAATGAACTGTCAGTGTGTGGAATATGACATTGTGCGTTGAGTCTTTTGTTCTTGCGCTGGGTTTTTACTTGGGGTAATGATTAATCAGTCTGCTTAAAATTGCATAAAACTGCTATTTTAAATGTAGCGTCATATACTGTATAAACATATACTCATAAACAGTTTTGTTTACTTTACGATTGTAAATGACATAGGCAGCCGTTCTTGCTCTTTCTCTCTCACTCAGATGCAAACCCATAATCTATGTAAATAATAAGAATGCATATTGAGATGTTGTTCAGATTAATGGCAGAGGTACCTGAAGGGAGAGGTAAACAAAGGCAAAGGAAGAGCTGGACGCTGGTATTGGTTAGCCGCAGATTTATTCACATTCTGAGGGCCATTACAGTTGACCTTGCATTGCCTGGGAAAGCTTGTGTAAACCAAGACCTAATAAATCAACTTTAACAAGCACACTCCCAGCCAGCAGAGCAGCCATGCAACAGCAGCCCGGCCCCCTGCATTAAACCCATTCTTTCCACTGAGGATACCTGTAGATTGCATTTTGCTGATTGCGTCTGAGAAGCAACAAAATTTAATTGCTCTGCAGAAAACCATTTCCTCGCTGTCACTTCATACACATGCACGTTTTTCTAATGGTGTTTTCTATAATCATACCCCTAAATCTCATTGTTATATTTTCATTAGGACATTATTTAGTATGTTTATTAAATTGTTTTTCTCATGGGGGCTGTTGGCTTGTCCCCACAATTATAGGGTATTCTATTCTTATGGTTCCCACAATGGAGACAAAACCTGGAGCTCACACACAAACAAAGACGTTTGGTTCACTACATTAGTGTGGACATATCAAAGACTTCCTTTGTTTTTGTAACAAGCTAATGATGTTTTTCATACTCTTCTTCAGAGGTGGACAGATTAGATTTAAAGTTAAACAAGATTTGGAAGATTTATGAGTTTTTTTCTGTACTTAGGAGGACACACACTCCAACACTTAAACAAATGTAATGGTTTCCAGAGTTCCAGTGTATATACACACTTATTACAGTAATTAATACAGGACCCCATTCCTGCTTAAATATTAAACACATTTTTTTGTGTGTTTAATGAAAAACCTTATCGTGTTTACTTTTTGTCTTAAGTAACTTCACAATTTCGTTAACCCACCCAATCTCTCTCACACATTTCACTCCCAGGATTGTTCTGTCAGGGCATGTTTTGATGGAAGAGATGCAGAGTGAAAGGACTCGTTTATTTTGAATTATTCCAGAATCTTGATTGCATTCAGATGTTCAGGGGATATTCAAAGGACGACGTAATGGTTTTAGCCACAAGTCCTTCATTTTTGCACATAAAGCCTGATGGTCGGAAGACTGTTTGTCCACGCACACGTCACGAGTGAGTAAAAACTGAGAAGTGTACAGAGGCAGTGATACATGACACGATTGTAAGACCTGCCGATTTCCGAAGCAATCGCACGAAGTTCCTCGCCAAAAACATGGAGTCAGAAGAAGAGATTGCTTTCTTTGTGGCAGCAGTGGCTTGCGAAAGAATAAAAAAGAAAAGAAAAAAAAGGGCATGGCAAAGAGTTTGGTTGAAGAGCAGAGAACAGCATGGACTTTCTGTTCTTCAAAACAACTTGAGGTAATAACGTATCTGTTCGTGCATGTTTTGATGCGATCACAGAAGATATCCTATCAATCATAGCGTGTCACGCAAGTTTGTGCAAATAGTAACTCCTTATTGGTCGATTTCAGATAGATCAACAAATCGGCTTGTTCAACAGCATACATGTCACGGTTTCAATCCTATAGCTCCTGAACTTTTTCGACATGTTTAAAAATGATCGGGAGGTCAAGAAGTGATCTTAAGGCACTCTGCTCGGCTCGTAATTCCTCGTACAAGATATGAGCCGCGACCATACGAACATCAACGATTTCCTCGCAATTGGAAAAAAATCACCTGCGAGCTCATACGACAGCAAAAATCGAACCGTGTACGCCCACCTTAAGCCATCTGTAATTCAGCCTTAGTCGTGCCCTTAGACCAGTGGTTCTTTAACTTTTTCTTGTAAGACCCCCTTTGTGTAGAGTGCATCGCTTTAAGGCCCCTCGAATAAAGACCAAAAACATAATCAGTTATACAATTCTGGAACATCAATTCTTTCCGTTGGTGGTCTTATTACTCTGATTGCATAAAATGTATGATAAATTTCTATATTTCATAAAATTCCATACAATTTGTAACCTCCTAGCCCCCCGAGTCCATCTTGGTGCACCCCAGGGGACCATGGCCCCCAGTTTGAGAACCACTTCCTTAGACAGCCTTCATTGGCACATTTAACAGCAACGTTATAAAGCTATTTAGAGATTATGACTTTTGTTGTCTGGTTTGTTGGTCAATAATTAGTTCAACGGTGTGCAATTTTGAATGATACAAAGTGACATCTCATGTATTTCTGTAGCTCAACTGGTTGACCATGGCTATAATGCCAAGGACATTGGCCTAATTCCCTGGAAACAATTCAGTTTAATTGAATATTTATATACTGTATATATTGGTGCAAAACATGCTTCACATGCAATTAAGCTGTGGTTACTCAGAGACCAACTATGATGGATAAATGGATTAAAACTGTTCACCCAATTGCACTGCAGGTCACTTTTCAATGACAGAATCTGCCAAATACATACATGTAAATGTAAAGCATTTTGGATATTTGTAAAAATTGGGAGGGTGAAAAACCTGTTTTTCTTTCCCTGTGCATGGCAGTGATTTGGGTGGCTGAAATACGTGTAACAGTAATTGTGGGTGAGGGTGTTTTGGAGGCAGGTATGTAGGCCTGACACTGACAGCCAGTCACTCATGCAAAAGAGAATGCTGTTGACAGGTCTGCGGAGGATGGGGATTGCACAAACACACACATTCGTTCTTCCTCATCCCATCACTCGGCCCACTGTAACCCATTCATTATCGCACCCCGCTGCTGTGACCAGTTTCGAGGACAGGGGGTTGGCAAAGGAATATGTGTGTGTGATAAGAGAGAAGCACAGAATGCAGAAGGTGAAGTTATCCTGATGTCACATTGCCGGGTTTTGGAGCCGAGCACAGCCGAGGATGCTGAAGATCAGTGTGCGGTGCACTGGTGATGGGGAGCGAAGCTGACACGCTGTCACGGAGTGATGAAAAGCACCGTGAGGTGATGTGGCGGCATTTCTCCCAGTGTCCGTGCAGGGGCGGGGGAGAGGAGTGGAGGAAAGGGATGGAGGTAGGTGAGCTTTGTACTCAGACAGGTGCTGCTTAGAGGCCTGCGTCCCACATGCCCAGCCTGTGTTACACCATCCCTCCATCAGCAACAACCAGAGCCTGCTGCGTCGTGCTGTTCACTCCCTAGAGAGAGCGAGAGAGAGGGAGAAAGAGCATAAAAGATCTAGGCGAGAAAGGCTGAGCAAAAGCTTGGAAAAGGGGAGATTTTTTTCATACTTGCTGATGGTTGCGTGGTGGGAGCAGATAGTAGGAAGGCAAGATGGGTTTAAGCCCCTAGCGTCTTTTAACCTATTTGGGCTCTTCGTTTTAGACTCGCTGGTTGTCTTTAAAAAAGCTTTTCTAATGCACTGCGTTCCCTGTGGACACACAAAGAATCAGTACCGGTCACCTGGTCTACATTCCTGTCCATTTTTCTTTTAAATAATTGAACAAATGACTTTGAGGAAGGGTCGGTCTGATCCCTGCCTACTGTGAAGTTACAGTAGTGTGTGTTTTCAAGTAGTCAAGAGCAAGCTGCACACCAGCAGAGTAGATTTAGGCGGTGATGCTTGTGTTTATCTTTCATGATAGTGCAGTTATATAAACCTGAATAGGAATGTTTTTATGCGTTTCATTCTGCATTGATTTTTTTATGGCCAAACCCATAAAAAGCAAAGAGTCTTATTTCAAGCACACTGCGCATTCATTGCTGCTCAAAGCGAGTGAGGTCAACAGAAGGCCAGTAGTTGTGACGGAATGGCTCCCGGGAAGGTCAGCTGACTGTCACGCCACCAGCTCTGAGGATTGAACCAGTGACTTTCTGGGTTGTTCCCACTCCTCTGCCCACTTGGTTATCGCTGCCAGACATGAAGTAAATCAAGCACAGGAGATGCAGTGAACCGTGTTACAGAAGGCATGGAACTAAGTACGAGGCTTGATAATGGGCTTCCTGAACTATGTGAACTCTCTTAACTGCAAAGTGTTGTCGAATCGGTGCTTAAGACATCTAGAGATGTGTTGTTAAGTGTTTGTCAGTTTGGGCCTGTCCTTGTATATTTGTGTTCGCCCATTCTGTTATCACCTTATTACAAGATTTTTGTGTGGATATTGCATAAGTGCTGCGTGGATACCCAACGTGCCAGCTAACATGTGTATTTTTACGACCTGTCTAAATTGTACCTGTCCAGGATCTGTCTCTGGTTGTGTTCAATTGCAGACATGAAGCTTTTCATATCGTTGCTGTTGTGCACAATCTTCATATTTTGTCATTTATTTCTTGCATAAATCATTTGTCTTAATGACCATTTACTAGTTCTGTTGGTTTTTAAGTATTTATCCTGTAAAATGTATTAAAATGAGCTGGTTACCATACCTCGTAATGCCATTAGATCTTCAAACTTGTAAAAGCTCATAACCTACATATTGTGAATGAAGTGGTGCACACATTTTGGGTGTCTCTACTTGTTTGTAATGTATTTGATGAGCCTCCTATTTGTCACTAAATCAGAGCCAATACTGTTAAAAGCCTGTGTGTTGCACTTCATCTTTTATTACATGCCAATTGACAAAAAAACACTATGCGACACTGTTCACATAGACATGTGGGTAGTTGACAAATAGAGTGTAAATGTCTCCTATGGTGTGACAGTAAAAGTTTAGAAAAAATTAAAATGGAGATAAATCTCTCTTATGCTTTTTTATATATACAGCTAAATAATTTAAAAGAATATATTATTAACAGTTTGTTTTCTAATTTTTTTTCACACCATCATTTCACACTGAATTTCCTTGTCAAAACCCTATTTATATTTATAATCCATATTTACATTTATATGAACATTTGAGCTTGGTTTTGGTAATATAATGACACATGCACGTGAAGAGTTTATTTGTAAAAAAACACAAATCATGTTTTTACTGTGTTATGTTTATATTGTGTTTTATTGTGGTAGCTGTATTTTTGGAGTTATTATTATTTAATCAAAACAACCCAACTGCAGTTTGGTTGATATTACTTGGAATGCACATTTTTATTTATTTTAAATTGAGTTATCTGTTTTTACAAATGACCTCTTCATACATAAAACCATAATATCAACTTTGGAAAAACAATGCTATACAGCACGATATTTTTTGATAAAATAGTCGCATTGAAGTCCTGTTCTCCAGATGTTCATTAGTCCTTTTGAAATTCAAAATAAACTAATCCAAATTGTGATTTACTCTGGCTTTCTGAACATCTAATGAACTCTGCCGACATTGTGTGTAGTTATTTATGGGCGCAACAATTTGACCATTGTAATGGGTGTTAATCCAGAGTTTTTAAAAACTAATTTTCCTTTTTCATTTGCTCTTATTTTCTCCGTACCCTCACCGTACTGTAGATTTAATACTTCCTCTTCAAGCAGCAATCCAGATTTCTGTTTCGCATCAGCGCATGTGTGTCTCTCTTAGAGCTTAATGAGGCCCGGCGTTTGGAGAGCGCCTGACTTTACCTCTCAAAATAACCGGCTACAACCAGCATTCTCCTGTTGTCACGTCCACTGGTAATGAATACATTTCACTGTCAAAGAAATAGTATTAATATACCCAGATGGGTATTGGAAAACGGAGCAGAAGCTGGCATGAAATCTTACTGTTAGACCTAGGGATGCTCATATTGACTGTTTAACCATTAACCGATAGTAAAAATTTTGACCGGTTAATACTATGAGTTAAACGATTTAAAAGGTATGTGTATTTTAAGTTAAATAATATGAATAATATTTTTTTAATAATACAAAATATGCTAAAAGTGTTAACTCACGGAGCGTGCAGACGCGTGCGACTAGGTGTAAATGCCCTCCGAAACGTTTTCGAGATTTTTGGATTTAAAATCCGATCACGCAAGTCACTTGACGAAACTGGACAAGTGTAATTCATATGATTGTTGAGGCCACATTTGTCAGGGCTTTACTCCTCCAAACGGTTGCTGTTGTTGATCTATTCGTTATGCTGCTGCTGTTTGCATGTTAAAATAAATCTGTGAAAAAAAAGTTTGTATTTTTAACGTGTCACAGACCCTCGTCAGCTGTAGCTGTGTCTCATTTCGAAGTCTGCGTCTTCCGGATGTCGCATGCGAAGGCGTATGCGGCGGACAAACGCGACCTCCAGAGGACGCAGCCTTCGAAATGAGACACGGCATGTATTTTTATTTCATTCCAATTTATTATTAAAATCCTATCGGTTAACGGTTAATGTTCGGATAATGATTGTTCTCGGTTCTCAGTTCTCAGGAAATTAACCGAAATGAGCATCCCTAGTTGGACCAAATGAAAGAAGTGCTGCGGTTCTTGCTGAATTATATATCGCACTCGTGCGATTGGATAAAGTGAGGCCACTGGAAGTCAAATTTAATAATTTAGTTGTTGCATTACTGTTGAGATGGTCGTGTGGGCAGAATAACATTTGTATATTGGGTGAAAGGGGGTTAAACACGGTTGCACTGGAGGGTGTTATGTCTCAACTCAGACACCACATGTTTACACAGTTACACAAGTGAAAGCACACGGTGACCAGTGATTATTAACTCATAGATACCCCATAAAATTGGACTGCTTGGAACAGCCCACATATTCAAGAAGTGTGTCTTGGCGCTCTTGAGTGTAAGTGGAATGGACACGGGTGGGCACAACAGTGTACGCATGCTGTCCGGTCAGGTCTCAGGGGGCGCTCTTCGTGCATGGGAAAGCGTGCCGCAGTACGCATATGTGTATGTGCACTCACTGAGAGTCCACATCTGTTAGCGTGGCGCACATTGCTTTCCCTCAGACAGCACCACTGAGAGACTTTGGCACTGAGTCGTGATGGAACAAGCTCATTATACCCAACCCTCCCTCTCCCACTAACACACAAGATGTGGGACGCATGTGTGCATCTCAGAGGCTGGGCTGTCATACGTGCGTGTGTGTGTTGCAGACAGATTGCTTCTCCACTAGACCTTAATGCAGAATGGCACGCCGTTAAGTTGGGCGTGCAATCGTGCATTTGAAAGGTGTGTTTTTTTCTGCCATCATGTCCTCAGAACGCGCACCTCTCTAAGAAAGAGAGTCAGGGAGGTGAGAGGAACTTTTTATTGAGTTCAATAGTAAGAGAATTAAGCATGAAATGACAGAGTTGGAAAACAGCGAGAGTGCCGGCTCTGCCTCGGCTGGAGAGTTTTTGGACTTGAAAAAGTGAAACCAAAGGCAGTTTTTAGATGAGTGGCCATTACTTTCACAGCCAGCGTGGACTTTGAGGGGAAGATTCAGCTCTTACGGCTGAGGCCCAGGCGGTAATGTGAAGGTGATCTTTGTCATTATAGGGCAGGATGACCATTGATTTTCCCTAGGAAATCGAAAAGACTAATGTTATTCATTGAAATGATCTTTTTTCATCTTTTCTGTACGCCTCCATTGATTCGCCCGTTCTTGTACGTGAACGCCGCCCATCGGGTGCAAATGAAATTTTTGTCCATTTTGTAGAAATACACACACTTCTGTCTGGCAGCCATGCGTCGGCCATTGATTACGTGGCCGCAGAGTTGTTGGACGGGACAATCTCAGTTCGCTTTTTCCTTTACAAATGCTTGTAAACATTGTAAGTCAGCCCGACTTCTAATTCACGGGCGCATCTTTAGTGTTGATCGTGATTGGAACCCTAAAGAGTGAGGGCAGAACAAAGATGTTGCCCATAAAGCCGTTGCCTATGAAGCCTATTTGTGTCTTGTCTGTTTCACTAGCTTGAAGAAATCGAAGCAGAAAACAAAATAATGAGGCTATGCTCCACAGATGATAATAAGAAAGCTCAAAATAAAGAGAGAGAGGGGGAAAAGAGAGACATGTTATTACTCCAAAAGAAGAGAATAATCTGCCAAAAAGGTTTAAAGGAGCTAATGAGAACATCTCATGCACAACTAAAGAGATGTTTTCTACTCAATGAAGTCTGTTCACTGCCATATTTCCGGTGCGCATTCTCTTAATAACACACGCTCAGGCAAAACATTTTGTGAGGCTGTAACCTAGAAATACAAATAGGAGAATTTGCCAAAGTATCTCCATTAACACATTCCAGGTCACAGTCAGCTGCTTTTATTATGTAGGTTCTACATAAAAACATTCTCAAATGAGCTCGCGCTGCGTTCTCTGAACCTCTGGAACAAACACTCGATGCATTTATTTCAACCTCTGCTTTGAGTACACATACAAGACGGATTAAAGATCTTGCTTACCTAACAAAATTGAAAACACCTCCCAAGGAGCATTTTATAAAACATTTTAGTGATCAACATTAACCGGTTTAGAGAGGTTTTTTTTTTTTTTTTGCGAGTGATAATTGCATTCCCTCAATGCTGTGAACACTGCTGAACGATGTGATTTGAACCCATTAAATTAGTATTCCGTTCCGTTTTTTAGGCCCGGGTGATATAAAGTCTTAATTTGCATGATGTCGGAGCTCTTGTGCCTGCGCGCATCGGCTGGATGGCCGAAGGCTTGTGACTTTTCCCCCCAGCGTGACAGACAGCTCAGTCCAGTTTTAATTAGGACAGCCCATCTGAGATTAGATGATGTGGGGCCCGAGAGGCTCCCGTTTCCAGCCTGTTTGACTGTTGCTCCCAGATGCGAGTACAGCGCACTGCCAGACCCATATCTTTAGTCTCAGCACACTCCAAACAGCACCATGCTCTCCCTCAACACCTTTCTCCCTTAAAATAACCCGTGCAACTCTCTCAAGCAACACTTATTAATGGAAATGGGGCTAGGCCGGGTGGTAATGGAGTTCGACTCCGGTTCCGAGGTTCCTCCACATTCCCTCTGTGGTGAAATTAAGAGAACTGTCACTTGTAATTGGGTTGCTCTGTGAGCCTATGTTTAATCTTTTCTCACGCTCTCGAGAGCCTAACTGGGCCAGACTTTCCACAATAGTCCATCAAAATCTCTTTGGATGCTCCAAAATAAAACAGGGCTTTAAAAGGGCACGGGCACTGCCTTCGGTGAAGATTGTTTTGCTTTTGTCTGTCTTAGAGCTCTCTTTGTCTTTTAACTTCGGCGAGTGGTCATCTGACATGCAAAGCTGTGTTGTTGTTACAGTATAAAGGTTTGTTCGCTGCTGGCGCTGTGCTTCCTGTTGGATGTGATGGCCTGAGATTGCAGGCGATAACTCAATTGGTGACTCGAAGTTTTGACTCGATTTAGCAAAGTGTGGATGGGCTACAGAGATGAAAAGAAGTGCTCTTTTGTTTTGGGAAAAGATGTGTTATTTCTTCATGTTTTTCCTCTTGATCCACCCACTCGCCTTTAATCTAAAAAAACATAGCACAGTTATTGCTTTATTTATACCCTGACTTTGTAGAAATATATATTTTTCTCTTCTCACTCAGTAGTAATTGAGAAAGCGATCTGTTATATCCCTATGGCCACCGGCTTGTTTTTGGACTTTGAATTCAAGTCTAGGGCAGTGGCTCACGCCTGGGCAGACTGTGCTTTCATCACTTCCCTTTTTCTTTCATAAAACATCTCTATTGCATTTTTCCCTTTTCAAGCCTTACCAAACAAAGAGCTTCATAACGGAGCATTAGGTCTGCCGTCCTTCCTCAATCTCTGTTTTTCCTCCAACTTCTGATCCTTTTATCCCGGCGCAGGTGCCTAACCGCACAGACGCGTTACGGAGGAGCTGGAGGCAGCAAGGCCGTGATCGGATCAGGGATGCTGTTTTGGAATTGCTTTGTTAGATGGATGCCACAGCGCATTTGAAACAGGAATATCAGAATAGGTTTCCTCCCCTCATTCCTTCCTGTCACTGCAGAGCTGATTAAGAAAAGATGGGCTCCTGCTTGAATGAACCACACACACAGCCTTGATGCGTTACACGCGACAGCCTCAACTCAATTCCCCACTTCGCCACTGCCATAACATCCTCTTCGTAAGAGATTTCTTTGCTGGAGGATTGATTCGTAATTTCTTTACTGAAGTCACAATGCTTTGCCTTGCGCCGCTGTATAGCTCGTCATCGCTTTACTGTATGTCCTTTTACATTTCTATAGCGCTGATCGATTCTTTTTTAAGCTATGCTGATTGACCCCGATTCAGATGAAATTGTGATTTATTTAGGATTGAAACTAAATGTGTTCATATCTGTGTCGATCTGTAGTCGTACCTTCTGTACTTTTACAAATTGCAGCCGATGAACAGTGAACAGCTTAATAAGATCCTTATGAATGTCTAAAATCCCAGTGGTATTTTCTTTAAGGTACTGTTGCCTGCTCGAGCAACAGCTCTGATGTTTATTGATATTTCTTGCTCATTGATTCGTCTTCTCCCTGGACAATTATGGCTTCAGTTTTCTAAAGAGAGAAGCCCTGAAACCCGAGGCCCATTTGTCATGGCTGGTTTCTCTATTCTGGTTACACACGAATTCATTTATGCAGGAAATAATTCCCATTTATCTATTTTTAATATTTTTTCCTTGTATATTGAGCCGAGCGGATTTTCGCACTCCGGCTCTTGGGGCATTTGAAGGTTTCTGAAGCGTTTCAAGCGAGCGAGCATTAGAAGTGTGCAGGATCGATGCTCTCTCTTAAAGGGCCGGATATTCCAGCCTGACATTACGACGATGCATTAGAAGATTAAAAGTAATGTCTGAACGCATCCGCCACGGCTTAATTGATTCTCAGGCTCCTTCTAGACGAGGTGTCACCATTGATCCGCTCTGCCAATTTCTTGATTGCAAATCCCGATGTCAAAGAATACGGCCTAATGCCATAATCATACACATGTGATGACGAGGGAGTTGTTTCTAATCAAACGCCACAGGTCGTGCCAGTAGTCATTTTGAAGGAAGCAATCAGTCTCTTAAAAGCAACATTTTTAGCACATCCCCTTTGTCTTTGAAACGTTACGCCGAATGACAGCGAGCGCGGAATCTAGCCTTCCTGAACATGGCTGTCGTAGCCTCCTTTCGCTTTGATTGATTCGCTAATTGTTGTTTACACGCAGAATCAGTTTGCTTGCATCCCGTGAGAGTTTGTTCATATAAAAATGACCTTATCTCATCTTGCACCACTTCAGCAAATAGTTTCCTGTTGTATAATCACAGAAAGAAAGCACACATGTTTACTTCGAGTCTCGTTCAAAGCAAAAAAAACATAGTTGGTAGTACTTCACTGCGTTATGATCCGTGCCATCAGGTCATCTTTAATGGCTACGCAGCTATAGCTAGAAATGCTAAGGTCAGCCTCGCTTAGACGTGTTGTTTGTTTGTGTCCTCAGACATGGAGAAGTGGGTTAAGCTGGTACGTTAGTTATTAAGGGTGAAAATACTTTGGTGTGATAGCAGGAGGCGATCTCTACCCGGCGCTTCTCTTGAGCTGTGTTTTAATAAGAAGAATGCAATCTTTAATTGTCGAGCGAGACCATAACAGATGCTTCACTTCCATATTAATGGCGAATGGAGATGCTAGTGTTAAGGGGGCGGCAGCCGACTGTAATGTGAAAAAAAGCGAAAAAGATAAACAGAGCGAACTAGCGCAAAGCGGGTGAAATTTGAAGTAAAATCATGTGGAAAAAGACTCCTTCATTAGTTTGTTTTCCGCGTCCTGTTCTTCCCAGCAGATGATGTTCTCGGCGAGTTTGTACTGACTTGGCAAATTAGGATTCAGTGGCAAGCTTTCCCAGCCAATATAAGCCCGTCAATCACATTTGTAATGCAATCGAGAGGGTGTTGATGTTCATCGCCTCTCCCCTCTCTCCAACCTGTCGAGAAAAGTAAATAATGCTGATAGTTTAGGGAAACGCGACATGATGAGAGTTATCCCAGCATGCCATGGCGCGCACCACTGAGGGGCCAGGGAAATAGTTCTGATTGTGTTTTGCATATTAACTGACAGCACGGGAAATGCTTCAATTGGCTGTCATTTAAGCTTATGACATGGATATGGTTCTGCAAAATGAAATAAACATTGTGGTTGTTGTAGCAAGATTTTTTACCTGTTTATTGATAGACAAACTCAATTTTGGTGTCAATGTTTAGCGTTCATCATGTTTGGTTATGAGGTTCCTGTCACAAACACCTGCAGGCAAGGAAAACATTTGTATCAATTTCTGCGTTTTTTTTTGTTATTACGAGACAGGGAATTTAAAAATAAATGAAATAAACATCGCTCCGCAGATGGTTTGTTGTGATGAATTTTAGTTTGCTGCATGCTTTTATCAATAAAACATGATCGTGCTGTAGTACGTTCATTCCAATAAAGTGGACTCAGATTTTACATTGGACATCAAATAGCAATCCATCAAAGAATAAAAGTTCAGCAGTTTAGTGCATACAGGTATTCTACCAAGTTACAGATCCATTTTTGATGTTTGATCGAATGGCCTTTGATATCAACAATGTGTAAAGGGAGTATTTTCCCTTTTCAAAGTTAAAAAACCTACTTTGATTTTCTAAGTGCACATTATATGGTTGCTTTTTATGCTTTGCGTTGTTTTTCACTGCTGTCTGTGATCTTGTTGTTGACCTCTGTTTTGATGTAATGTATATATGATGAAAATGGTTATTGCATTTGGAAAAGAAACAGGAAGCTGTTAAAATGTCCTGCTCTCTGGTTGTGTTTGATCTTGTCTGCACAGGACCGATTCTCAGCGGTGGTCCTTATTGACTGCTCCTCAATCTTGTTGATCTTTTGATGACGTCACTGGACCAGACACACATAAAGGTTCCTGGTTTGACGGTGGCGACAGTCATTGGAGAGGCTTGTCCTTGCAACTGCAATGACATTTCCAGCCTTTTTCTCTGACCTTTCTGTAGCGTTGGGATTAATCCAGTCCTCACACTCATCAAGTGTGTGTGTAGACCCACAGCCGTCACAGAAATCTGTCCTGTGGGGCCGCGGGATGAAGAGCAACACTGTCTCAGATTTGAGATATCTTGATATGAATGGTCACCCTGAACTGTCCTTTGCTGTTTTTCTTTTTTCCGTTTTCCGTTCATTTCTCTCCCTTTGGTTTTGCGTGCAGTTCACATACATTTCCTGCAGAGGGCAATCCGTGACTGCGGTTGACTGCGTTCTCGTCGCTCCAGGGCTCTGACAGCTCCCGAGCTGTATCGGAGAGCTATGTGTTTTGGATTGTTGTATAAACTATGCTATATCTGATGAGGAAATAACAAGCTGTGGCAGCTTGCGGACTTGCGTCCTTGCCCTAAAACTCTGAAACGGGGGCTGTTAAAGTTGTTGCATGTCTATCGCAGGAGCACAGGATATGAGAACAGGCGGATCAGGAAGTAAAAAAAGACCCAATAAATGATTTCTGGCTGTACTAATGGGATTTATTATTAACTGCTTGTCAGCGCAGATGCACATTGATCCTGTTTTCACGGCTATGGGGGGGCGGAGGGGATGTTTTTGCTCAGAAACACATGCTCGTGTGCTAAAAGGCTGGTATCTAACATGATCTGGAATGGGGTCTGAGTTACAGATGTGAAGCGCAGGTGGAGAAACGCATTGATTTACACCAGTTGGTTTGCCAGGGTTTATAGGATTGGCTAAATGTCATTACTCTGCTGGTGGCAAGGTGATGAACTGCAATAAACTTTAATGCGGGTGTCGGGTGCCAGCCTCTCATAAAGCTCAGAAATATGACAGGTTTTGAAAGATTGTCTAAAAAGTGTCTCTTTGCTGGTTGTGTATTCAATAGAGATGTGCACAGCTTGTGTCTTAAGGTTAACATGAAAGGTTGTGAAACAGGATATTGAAGGAGATCAAATGTAGGACGGGACTTGTTTTTATCCATCAGGACTCATTTGGAATGAAAAGATGGTTTGAGATATTTGTAGACAGGTGGTTAGTCTGTGTTGAAGAAGTCATTTTGGAGTGGAGCATACTCAGTGTGATGAAAGGTTACAACGATAAGCATTTATGTTTTTCATTACAATAATATGCGTTTATCACAATATCAGACTGTCTGTGATTTTCGTGGCCAAACGAATTCATGATAATGATATTATCATGATGTCTATAAATAAATATAAACAAATGAATTAAAAGAGAATTTGACTTGTTTGTGATTCTCACACTGAGTTATTCACAATTATATATGTATGTGTAGTATTAACACAATATGAATAATCACAGTTATTAATATCACGGTATATTGTGCCATGCATTGGTGAATCGGGCAAAATAAGACCAGAAACATGAGTTAAGAAAGTAAACAGTTGTGTTTACAATGTACGTTTTATTTTACCGATGGCATGAAGTTGCATCTAAAGTAAGAAGTACATTGGCTTTAAAGGATTTTAGGTTCAAGCACAGAGCAGACAGAGCAAGCAGCTTTCAGATGAGACCGTTCTAGAGCAGAGTGCCAATGGCAAGTGGCATAAAGTCTTACAGACTGCTCGGTCTAGTTGCTCCAAAGTCTCTACAGCTAGAGCTATGGAGCCTGTCCTAATCCTCCACCCGTCCTCTTATCCCACACAGAGAGCTGATTAATTCATTCTTTCCCTTTTAATCTCACATCATCTAATGTGCTCTAGTCTCCCTAGGCATAGGGGTGTGTTGTGTTGCACATTGAAGGTCAAGTCTCTGCCTCTAATTAATTCCTTTTTGGTCATATTCACCAGTCAGGGATACAGATAAGCCAGCATTTAATATTCAAGGAGTCTGTTTATTTCCACTGTATTAGTGTTGTTATTTATTTTGATACTTCACCTTCATGTTTTCGATGGGAGAATATTCAGTCAGGCCGTTTTCTGATAGACTCTGTAGGGTTGTTGTCAATTATTTTATTGTTTTTGAGACGGCGTCTTTGGGATCCAGGGTGCGTCTGCCTGACTAGGGGGATCTCAGACAGGTCACCGGGGGAAATCTAGAGCAGTACTTACCTGTGTAGGAAATTGGTGGAAATCTTTATAAGAAGATTATTGGCATCAGTAAGGAACTTAAGCAGAGACGTTTAAAGTTTTTAATTCATGTTTTAATTCGTTTCATTCTCTTCTCTTTAATTACCTTTTCTTTTCTTCGTTTTCTGTCCACACCACACACACACATTTCCTCCACATTTATCTTTTTCCGCCTCATGTTTTATTCATTATATTTAGTTGTACTTTATTATTTAAGCTCCATATACACAAAGAAGATATTTATACCTTTGTTCAACTGTCTGTTTAACCTTTATTCAGTGAATACACAATAGGCCACATTCACTGATGGATAAACTCTGCACCTAACCAGCTTTGCTTCACCAAAACATTTTACAGCCAAATTTATTGTGCTGCATAACCCATTGTTGGGTGATGCTTGTCTTAGGCTGAATGAGATAATGTTAGTCCTCCTCTGAATGGGCTGAATTCCTTCACTCCTCTTTGTGTTCAGGTGATTAAACTCCAGGGAATTGTGTATATGGTGGGGACATCATTGCCGTCACTGGTGCATAGCAAGAAGACAAACCTTTCTGCATGTTAATCTTAACACCTGAATGGGGCGAACAGAAAGAGACAGAGAGATCGCTTTACCAGCAGTTAGGACAAATGTGAACGGGCATAAGTGAATTTAACACACAGCCCAGATTTTCACAGCGAGAGTCCATTCAAGATTGCTTAGTGTGTCAAGATGCCTTTTTTACAAACTGGATTGTTTTTTTACTGGCATTAAGAAAATGGTAAAAAAACACACACATATATATATATATATATATATATATATATATATATATATATATATATACTGTATTAGTGCTGTCAATCGATTAAAAAAATTAATCGGATTAATCACACATTTTCTGTGATTAATCACGATTAATCACACATAACAATAATATTTTAAAATATACTTTTACATTTTAATAATTTCACATTTAATCTTCAAATTGATCTAGAAACAACATATTTCTTTAACAGCGTCATTTTATGAATGAAAGAAAACATTTTGATATTAGTACTGTAACTGATGTCTCTATTAAATTGATTATTTTAACATTAATTATAGCCATTCAACAATATAATTGAGAGCTATCATGAAATATACAGAAATTGAAGGAAGTTCTCAAACACTTTACAGTCTTTAATGCTAAATTATAAATTAAATGCAGAAGAATTCTCATTAAAGCTACAAAATCACATTGATTTCTTCTTTTATTTTGTTCTTTGATTAACATTAGTGACAGGAGTCACAGCAGCACGTTTAAGAACGCGGCCCCTTTAAGAGCTGTCTCAGTACTCAGATCTGACCGTCACCGCACTCCCATTTTCACAACTCTTTGCATTCATTTAAGATTTTATTTTACACTTTGAAGTCTGTGCTTAAGAAAATGCTAGACAAAACGGGCTCTCTGACATAATCTTGTATGGTTTTATCCATTCAAGCACGAAAGAGAACTTAACACGGATGCGCTGTGTGACAGAGATTCACCGACGCAGCCTTCAGCCCATGACTGTTTACACCAGACTGGACCTTGCGTTGCGTTTTGCCGCATCCCACAGTTTGGAAGCTGTCTATCTTCATTGAACGCGTCAAAGCAACTGTTTAAAATCGCGCTTAACTGGTTTAAAATCCTGTACACGAATAAGAGCGTGATTACATAATGTAACGCTAGACAAAAATTTCAAAACAAAGGGATGCTGTGTTAATTGAGTTAAATATTTTTTATTTCGGACATTGTGTGCCTGAGTTACTATAGCTTCCTGTTTCATGGCGAAACATCAAACTTTATCAGGCCGCCACGGACACGCCCCTCAGCAAAAAGTTAGAATCTTTCAATGTATCTTCACAAAGGTCTGAAGATCATACTGGCTGTACTCTTCAAATATGATGCTGATCTGTTCAAATCTCTATGAGGAGTTAATCACAGTTTAAAATATGTCACTTCCTGTGTCCTGCAGGTGGCGCTATAACTGTATCTGAAAATTACCATGTAGATGTCTTCAGGCCAGGACTTTTATCAAATGGGTGAAGTGTGGGGCCTGTTGGACATTGTATGCCTGAGTTACAACAACTTCCTGTTCATGGCGAAACGCCAAACTTTGGCAGGCGGCCAGGGTCACGATCCCCCATGAAAAGTCAAGATCTCCGCAATTTAGCTTCGCAAAGGCCTTAAGATGAGAATGACATGAAGATGATGTTGATCGGATTAAAACTCTAGGAGGAGTTCGTTAAAGTACGACGATTGAAAATTGAAACAAATTACAAAATTGCACAGGAAATCAAAAATAACGGACTTCCTGTTGGGTTTAGAGATATGCTCCAAGAGTCTTTTCTTAATGATTCGGGGAGTTCTATCAGCCCACCAAATTTGGTGCATGTTCGTTTTGCGTAGTGGCCTGGGCAGTTCTAGGTGGCGCTAGCGAGCCATTTAGCCACGCCTAATTTTGAAACCCCAATCAGACGTAAATTTTCGCCATGTCTGATGCGTGTGCAAGTTATTGTGAGTTTTTGAGCATGTTTAGGCCTTCAAATTAGTGATCAAAGAGGGAGAAGAACACAGAAACAATAGGGCTCTGCACTGCGGTGCAAGCCTGCGGCTTGCTCCTCCGTGCTCGGGCCCTAATAATAATTATAATAATGAAAGTATTTATATAAAGTATGTACTTTTATTCAATAATTATTATGATTATATTTACATAAAATTAACAAAAATAAAATAATAAAGAGATTTGTAATATTACAGAACAGAACAGAAATCACGTTAGTCAACAGGCAGGTTTTTCACTTTTGACGAGCCATAAAGAAAACCGGATGCAACAGGCTTTTCTTCAAACATGTCAGTGCCGATACATATTAAATAATCCAGGTGACGTTAATAAGTATAGTGAGACATGAAAGCGTGTCATGCCACTCTGATACTTCCTCCGCCTCCACATTCCTTCTGAAAAAGGTTTTAGCAGCTGCAGTGGCAGACGAATCCTCATCACTGTCTTTAGCAAACGATGCCTCCCGCGCGGCCTGTCACAGCGGAGGTTACCGCCATCATCCCTGCCGTTCACTTTGCCTGTAAACACAGATCCCTTCTCTCCTGCTGGTGTGTGATTGTATGTGTAAGTGTGTTTATGGTTATCAGGGAGTAGGGGGACAGGGTCAGTGAACACAGTAGACTTGATGCGTGACATTTTTCCAGATGGTATCACAGTGCTGATGAGATATAGGAAGGATGGGGGAAACTAGCATTAATATTTGTGGCTATTGATCGCAAGTCTCCATAATATAATTTCATCGCTCGTTTTCATCTTTGCAAATATTGGGGGTAAAAGGCAAGTGGCGACCACTATAAATCCTCCCCCCATCACTTTTTTCCTTTTAACATTTACGTCGGTGTTGGGTGTCGGCCCGGAGCAATAAAGCTCTTTAGCTGCAAAGGGCTTTATGCTTGCCATTGGGTAGCTCCTTCATTTCACTTTACCCTTGTCAGTCTTTGCCGTACATGAAAACAGTCTGTGCCGAAAAGCCATAAACAGCCTGTTTCTGTCAAGCGGCGAATTTAGAGTCATAATTCTGAAATAAAAATTTAAAGGCGACATGACACGGCCTTATTGTGCGTGATATTTTACTGGGCTCTTTTTCGAAGTAAAAAATAATTCTTATCAAAAAGGTATAGGTTTGTTTTGCTGACATCACTTTGTGCTATTGCCTTTGTGCATTGATATGGTAGAAAAACAAGCGATTTAGTCAAACCTAGAATAATTTTATTTGGTTTATCCTATTATTTGGATTACACAGTTTTCTGATTTGTTTCTATGTTTATAGCTTCATTTATTGTTACAGTGGTCTGTTTTGATCGCACTTTTTTGAAATAAAATATACAGTATTTGAAATGTGACTGTGTATAAATACTTGACTGTACCTCCATTATCTCTACAGTAGTTTAATGTTCATAGAAATGTAAGTGATGAAGACCTATTTAGTCTTTTCACTTCGCTTGCGTGTTTTCAAACCAAAGCATATTTGTGAATGCAACGACAAGATAACATGTGTGGTCTATTCCTCTTCAGGATCATTTCCATGTATAAATGGTGCACAAACCAGGAAAGAATAAATTATGCATTTTCTATACACGCTCAGAGCATGTGTAGCGGGTTTGCGTGAGCCTGACGTGTACAGTCATAACCGCACCTGAGTCGTCGATAAAGCAGCTCACCTGCTGCTTAAAACCCTGGAACATCTGCTCTCACTTCATTACCGCCAACATCCTGTCATACATTCTGAGAATTCTTCTTTCTTTCCTCTTCTCTTTATCTCTCTCCGCCTGTGTTTTGAGCTGGGAGGTTGTGCGAACGAGAAAACAGTATGATAAACAGATCACCAACAATAGTATGAAATGCCAGCCCTCATTTGCTTGTACAAAGAAACAAGCTTGTGTATTCCCTCTTGTACTCCGCCATTTCTCTCTCTCTATTGTTTCTGGATCTGAATCAGGCCGAGCAGGATCTCTGGATGCCTGGAAAAACCCAGCAGACCGGCCTGCGACAGGAGAGAGCATTCAGAGCGTCCTTCAAAAACAGCATCTTTCATTCCAGCACACAAAAATGCCAGGACGCAGGAGGAGAATTGGGGTCAGCCTTAGCTTTAAAGCTTGTGTTCTCAGAACTGCCCATCTGAAACAAAATCACAATTCTCGCAGAGCGTTTTACCCCCCACGACTGCCGGGCCGCCGGACTCGGCTCAGCCAAATCAAGCACACCAACGGGAACAGACGAGATGGACAGACCGACGGTGTGCAGCGCCTTAAAAATCACAGCTAACCAAGCATTGCGTTTTGCCTCGTTAAAGATCCAGTTGTTGTTGTCTCCGTGATTCGTTGGACCTTCCTTTTGATGGTGGTGTTGAATGTTATGGCTGTGTTTTATCGCAGATGCATACCAGCCTTTTGTAGTTTCCAAAACCTGAGAATTACAAACAGAGCAATGTGACTAGAAACACAATTTATAAGTGCTCTCGGTTTGATGAAGTAAAAGTGAGGAGCGGAGAGAAGAAGCCCCTTAGGCCACCTTTACCTCTCGTGATAGAGAGGAGTACGCAGTGTATATTTCACATACTTCCCCCCCCTCCCCTTGACACACTCCCTATTGTTTTTATTTGTTGTTTCGCTTTTTTATGTAGTTATTGCGCCAACACATTCTGCACCGAATCTTTGAGAAGGGAAAACAAAGCCTGCTGGGATCAATGCTTTCCCGATGTCAATAGACTTGTCAAAGGTTTATGAATCTGTAGGAACATACAACTTGAGTCAGTTTGTGTGGGGGGGGCAATTAGAGGCGTCTAGGCAAAAACTGAAGTTGTCTCGGTTTTGTTTGTATTGGAGGCTCTGAAGTGCTGTGTTTTCCACCCACTACGTTTCTGCTGGCAGACTTCGCTTGTTCCTGGACATCCCTCATTAACATGTTTTCAGGCACCGAGCTAAATCCGCTAAAGCAAACCTAAGGCTTTGATAGTTCTCCCAGTATTCTATCCGATTCATCTTTACCGTGGCTTGGTAGATTGACAGAAAAGTCGGTGCAGCGCAACCAAAATTTGATCGCTCACATAATACTCAAATATCATTATTTACAAATACCATGAATTTATTGCCAATTTTGTAATAATAAATTCTGACTTTTCTTTGGGTAAGCGAGTTGATGTGCAGCCTTGAAGCTGTCACACTAGATGATGACTGTTAACGGACGCTTCTTGTCCAGACAGTGGTAGAAATAAACCGAGATTGTGCCAAAATGCAGCCAAGGTTAATTCCTTTGTGATGGTTCAGTATCAACAGAGGAGGGGGATAAATGGGGACACATCATTACCCAGCGTACCTGTGGGCTTGGACTCCCGCCGCTGAGGTTAACTAGTTTGGTTGCTCAACTCCAGTTGGCATGGCTACCATCTCCAGGGTTAGCAGCCCGCCTCCTTCTGCTGATCCCCAACCGCTTTCTGTTAAAAATGCCAGCCCACTCTTGAGCCCAAGACTAAACACTATTGAACACAGAACCTCTGCCTGCAAGTTTGGTAGTCATCAGGTCTTTGTAACCTAGCAGGCTAGTTTTGTTGGCAGGGGTTTTTGTTACTATCATGATGGATGATTCTTTCTGAAGGCATTAGGTGGTGTATTTATCATGTTTCAAGTTGTGGGGGTCTTATATACTAGTGCATATTCCTACATCCATGAGGAGACAAGGGGGTATCTTGGGAAGAAATAAGAAATTGTCTTAAGGTGAGAAGAGATGCGCTAGCTGGCTGTTGAAAGGTCACACCTGTCATTTCTTTGCATGCTGGGTAGAAGATCAGCTACTTGCCTTAACATGATGTACAGTGACACCGCACACCATCGCTTTATGTAGAGAACCGTGTGCATGTGTTATAACATTATCTTCCACCCAACCCTGACACACATTTACTAACCAGATAACATGCACTTTCTATTTAAAGCACTGGCAAATTAACAGCAACGTGCAAATTGGATATCGAGGAAGGCTCGTTCGTTTCCCTCGTCTCATTCGTTAACAAATCGCACAGCACCCTAACAAAGAGTAATTATCTCACCTGCTTTCACTTAGTCCGACTGTTCGGTCTCTCTGAACGAGAGCCTCCATCTTATTTCAGCGTGTCCTACTTCGGTACCCGAGCAGAGAGCAACGCAGGAGCTCCCAGACCTCGCCACGAATCCACGGGAGGTCCCTAAGCCACCCCGCGCCGGCTGCAGCACAGGCAAATTGCCACAGCTGAGACAAGTCTCCATTCAACAGGCTAATTAATCTTGCTTTGTAAGAGTAGTCATGCCAGAACCTCCCTGGGCCAGGCTGCTGATGCAGGCCTTCTGAAGTTTGGAGGCTTCGTTTATGGGCAGTTAAAGATCCCCCGTCTGTTATTAGGTGGGAGCGGGCAGAGTGGCCGTGATGAATAGGTATTTCAAACGCTATTGAATGGACAGAGAAGTGAGGTGGAAGCGATTTAATGGTGCGGATGAGAAGAGAAACAGCTCGTGTTTGCTCAGATCTCAGGCTGAATGAAGCCAATAATGCTGATTTGGACAGAGGGTCTTAAGAAAAACCGACAGTCTTTGCTCCCGGTTTGCTGTAGCTTGCCGCTTTGAGATACGGCGGTGCACGCTGTCGGCGTCATCCGCAAATGAGCTCGGAGGCGATGATGAATATCTGCTCTTTAATAGCTATTGTGTTTTTCTGACTTGACACCTCTTTAGCATTTTAAATTGATTCCTCTCTGTGGAAAACAGTGGTGAGACCAAACAAACATGACCCTCTTTGGTTATGTGAGATAAATAATGCCGTCTACCCAGAGCAATTAAGGTTGGCTGTAAAGATTTTTTGGGCCACTGCTTTGTGTATGCGAGTTATTAAAAAGCGGTTTGCACACAACACTGTAAACATAGCTTCGATTTTGTCTGTCTGCCTGTACGTATGGGTTTAAGAGCTGAATTCAGATTCAGTGGGATTTATTAGAATGGTACAACGGTAAATACACACAAATGTAGATATATATACAGAGTAAAGGGAATATATTTAATTGGGGGAGCAGTTTTTAATGGTTAGTTATTATAGAATTTTCAATAAAAATACAGAATAATAATGTAGGTTTTTAAGAGCGTTGAAACGTTAGATGAAAAGGTTTCAGCTTCTTTGAAAAATGATATAATTTACATATCTTAAAATAAAACATTTTAGGAAATTAGGTAGGAATTTAAGGGGTTGTTAGATTTGTTAAAACTGGGCAAAGGATTTTAAGTTTCCGTCATGGTTTGCATAAGACTGCATTTGGAGAGTAATGTTTTTAATTAAGTGTTGTTTTATGCATAGCTGCGGGAACGTATTTTGATCAGTGTTTGCTGCAGGGTGGTTGTTGTTTTTTTGCCTGGGCAGAAGTTATGACTGCCATGGGCGAGCCGCTTAAGTTTAATGTTAATAAATAACGGAGGCAAAAATTAGTTGCTTCCGAGAATAAAGAAGGATGCCAGTGTGATTGTAGGATACAGCATAAAAACAAACACATAAACGCATGTTATATGTATGCCTATAGCCTAAGCACAATCTGTTGTACGAAACTTGCTGCGCGGTGGCAGCTTAACCACCCAAACATCAACCTATAATAAACCATGGGAAAACCAGTCACGCGATTAAACACAACTGCATGCTGCACGGCGACAACACATAGAAATCAATCTGTAATGTTACACATTCTGCCTGTAGACCTAGCCACAATCTCAAGTAAAGAAATAACTGTCTTACATTACTGCTGGCATGCATGCAAAGTAGGGTTGTCACGGTACCATAAACATGTCTTACGATGCTATACCAGCTGAAGTATCTCGATACCAAGTAGTATCACGATGCTGTGCCATATAATTCAAATCTATACAACAAACACAGATTTAGATTTACTAACATTTTGTATTTACTATAGTAAACTGTATTATACTGTGCACTAGAATATGTTGTTGTATTAACTGTAGTAATTGGATAAATTGTAGCAAATACATTTACATTTAGTCATTTGTAAATACTATAAATACTGTAGTATACTTAAATATTTACTATGATAAGACTCAAAAACACTAGTATCTATGAGTTTTAATAGTTTACTGTAGTAAATACTAAAGTACACTAGATCATTTTTCACGTAGGAACTAATTCAAATGTTGGACAAATTTAATTGATACAGCAGTCTTTATAAAGGGAAATATTAGGCTTACTTTAAATGCAGAACTAAAACGGACAGTAGGTGGCGTCAATTTTCCACTGAGATAGTGAATCATTTAACCAACTCTTTCAAAACGCCAATTTGAATCATTAACTCGTCCGAGACATTCAAAACACACATTCATATTGGAGATAAACACCGCAAAAAGGCAGATGTAAGTGTTCAAATAAATATTAATGCGCATATGCAACATTAACTACGGTACTACGATACTACCGTTTCAAAAATAGAGAGGCATCGCGGGTATTTTGAAGCTTTAGCATCACGATGCTACCGTAGCACCGGTACACCGTGCAACCCTAATGCAAAGTCCCAAAGTGGCCTTTCTTTCTGAGTTGATGCTGATGAAGTCCTACATGAGGACATTAATGTTCAGTAAAAAAAGTCTGAAATTCATTTTTGTGCCATATGGACAAGACCGCTCGTGACACTTGACCTTCACTAACGAAGTGATGTCATGAGACACTTGTGTTGTCATTGTAACAGTAATAGGGATGTAACGATTCACTGTGAGCCGGTTGAAAATTGGTTATAATGAGTGACGATTCAAATCGGTTGAGGTGTGAACTGAATCGCAATACATTTTTTGAACAGCAGGGGCCGCTATTTTCACTGCAAATCTAAACGTGGACATGCTGATATTTCTTAAGTGCAAAAAAATCCAAGAAAAGCTCAGACAGTATTAGTTTGTTTATATTAAAGAGACTTTTTCTATTATTAATTTGTTATAAAATTGCAGTTTAGTTTTGTTATTTAAAATAAAACATTATTTTATTATACAAAGAAACGTGAAGCATTTAAGAAATAATGCAAGGGAAGTTGTTCATTTCTAATTTGTTTCAACTCATTTTGTAAAAATAAATCGTGAGTAAATCGTGAATAAATCGTGAATAAATCGCATCGTGAGATCAGAATCGTGACTCGCATCGTGAGCTGAGTGAATCGTTACATCCCTAAACAGTAACGTTATTAAAACAAAAACAGTAATGTCATTAATGTTTTCAATAGATATTCGTGAATAGACACTTTAATAAAATGTATTATATTTATTTTTGACAAAACATATTCATTTACGGAGTGTCTGTTTACACTGAGTACAAAGAGCCAGCCCAAGGCAGCAATGCTTTTTACTCTAACCAAAAATAGCTGTATTTTCTTTGGATAAAGTAGAAACAGTGGTTAGATGCTATTGATACTTATAAATAGTGGCAGATAACGTTACTATTTTTACCATTAAACATTATGCAATAATAACAGAGTGTAAATCATATTTATAAAAATTATTAAAATGATGGCAACTTATTGAGATATTAAAGCCCTACACCCCTAACCTTACCCTAAACCTTAACTTTAAATATTGTCTTATTGTCTTATTGTATTGATCTGTATTGTAATTGAAAATTCTTTCCTGTGGCTCAGTGGATAGAGCATGGCGCTAGCAACACCAAGGTAATGGGTTCAATCCCAGGGATTGCACATACTTAGAAAACAAATGTATAGTATAATGCAATGTAAGTCGCTTTGGATAAAAGCGTCTGCCAAATGCACAAATGTAAATGTAAGAAAAGGTAAAAGAGCTATTTGAGTGAGAGTTGGATTAGAACCCCGGTCTCCAGAGCCACGCTATACAAACTCTTTACGCCACTGGAGTCGCCGTTTGAAATAGCGTCGTTCTTACACTTTCTCTATTCCAATCACATATTGGTGGGCGGACCTAGTGCAAATAGTCTCTGCCGTTATTTATTTATTTTTGACACTGTTTCAGTTTTTCTTTCGCTCGACTCAAGTGGGCAGCGGCTATGGTTTTATGTGCTTTTTAGTATCGAGAAACACTTGTGTTTATTTTTCGTTTATCTTTGATATGTAGAAGAGTTTGTAATATTTATGTGATTTGAGGTAACCATTGTACAGAAGAGCATTGCCTGCTTAGTCTGTTGCCGGTTACATGTTTGAACTTGACTTTCTGTTGAGCTCTGTTAAAGAGTTCACCCAAAAATGAAAATTCTGTCACCATTTACTCACCCTCAAGTTGTTCCAAACCTGTATACATTTCTTCAAAGAAAGATATTTGGAAGAATGTTAGCAATTTTCAGTTCTGGGACATCATTCATTACCATTTTAATTTGTCCTACTATGGTAGTCATCTCCCATTGGATATGATGCATGACAATTTTTGAAAAACATTTTTGTGTAAAGGTTGGAATTGAAAAGGATTATAAAGGTTAGAATTGAAATCAAAAGCACAGGGGATAACCAAAATAAGTTCAGAAATATAAGTATTTATTTTTTATGAATTCAGAGTTGATTTGTCTAATTTGTGTTGGCAGGTCCAAGGTTTATTAAGCTTTATGTCAACATGTCTTTGCGAACACGCGTCATCTTGAAGACTCATCAAGGTCAAGATCAGAGCTGTTTCAAGGGTGAATGATTAAGTATATAAAAAATAAACTTTAACTTAGTTAAGTAGTTAAATGTGTCTTGAATTGAAAATCACCCACAATTTAAAAATAAAAATATATATGTATCTGTTCTCTGTCATGGAGATTCAGCTGAATCCAGGGTGTCTTTCAGTAAGAGAGAAGCTTCACCTGCTCAGATGTGGTGTCATTAATCACCACCGTCCTTTTGCCTGAGCAGTTCAGCAGCCAAACGTCAGGCCAGTGTCACACACACATCTCATCCCGGCAGGAACACCACCCGGCCGTTAGCAGTTAACTCAAGGGGCTCTGTTTAGCCCTCACTAAAAGTTCCCCAAGTTCACCACCACCACCACAGGCTTCTTCTGTTCCTGTTCATCTCTGTCTCCCTCTCTCCATCTCTTCCTCCATCTCCACACCAATTCTCTCGGGCACCCCAGCTGCTCAGCTGTCAATTTTTCAGTGATGGACTCTAAACTAAGTTACTGTTCTAGTTGGAGTTCATCTCTTTCTTTCAGCCTTCCCGTTAAATCTAAAATGTGAGGCATCGGCTCATTTGCGGTAAACACACAATAAGAACGGCTGGTCCATTTGTTAAGTGTAGATTGTGTGTTTTTTTTAACCGTCGGTTCACATCAGACTGTGATGCTCATTTATTTCCTCCCTCACGTCTCCCTGCTTGGTGAAACTGTTTGGGTGGCGCTGCTTCTCCGTTGTCTGCAGGAGTCAGTTCATTAGACCCATATGCTAGAATCAATTCAGCAGAGACTCCAGGCTGAGCCCAAATGAGATCGGCTGTGATTTACCTTTTAAATGGGGCTCTTGTTTACACAGCTATGACACCAGGTAAATATGCTAAAATATTGAGCTCGACTTGATTGGGCTCCGCTTGCCCTTCAAGGTGCTAGCGAAGTTAGCCAAGAAAACTTGCCTATATTCTCTTTCACGTGTATTGAAAGGGAAAGTCCATGCAGACCTTTTTAAGACTATGAGCTCCATTGACTGCCCTTTGCAATTGATTGACCAAAGGATGAAATAAGCACTCGTCTATGTGGTGTAGGGGGATCACCGTGAAAGCCTTTTCTTCTCTGGCCTTTGTCTGCATGCAGGCAACAGCATTTATATGGATAATAAATTCAGCAGTAAAATAAACTTTCATGCTGGTTTTTGCTGGCCAAAGAAAGGTGTTAATGTGCAGTCTGGGCATTTGTCTCAGGTGTCTTATTCTCTCTGCGGTTGTGTTTAAAAGTAGCAACAATACTAAGATAACTGCATATTTCGGTAATGCTACACTCTTAAAAAAACGTGTTAAATATTATCACATTTTCTGTATTACAGATTTTTAACACATTATGTGTAATTTAAACACACGGTGTCATTTTGTGTTTATTGTGCATTAAATAAATAAAAGGGACAACGCAAGTTTGAGTTAAAAGTAACTAGAGATGCACCAATACTAGATTTTTCCACCGATACAGATAGCTGATTATTCAGAGAGATATCTGCTGATGCCAATTCTGAAGATTAAATAAATATTTCTTAACTTTCTGAATGTAATTAATTCATATAATGACTATTAATGTGGAACATCAAACTGGTGATTTTCTATATACAGAGCACAAATTCATTGCATTTTCCTGTCCTCTTTTGATTGACAGGATACAGTATATCGGCACTGATCATTGGCTGTTTTTCAACTATAGGCCGATAGTGTGAAAATTTGCTTTAACAACGGATACCGATTGTTGGCTGATATATCAGTGCATCTCTAAAAGTAACACAAAGTATATATTGTCTTTAACTAGACACAGACATATGTTAAATTAAGAACTGATTGTGTTGTTTTAAACACAACAGTTTTTAGAGTGTATATGATTGTTTTGTAATAGAGTGAGCTTTCAAAAAAGAAAACAACAAATTTTAGATGTTTGTGTGCTGGTTTTCCGGCTCCAGAGGTTTAATTGTCATCTACAGAAAGCAAAGTAAACTTTGCATAATTGATTTTTTAAGTGTTTTTTGGGGGGCAGCATACTATGTTTAAATGTTGTAAGACAAAACTTCTTAGATCCTGCACTGTCTTTGCGGATTGTATTTGTGAACATTTTTCATTTACTCTCTCAAACTGATTGAGTTTGTAATTTACAGCACGGCTTCATATTCCATGCATTCCCCAAACATGCTGCTCCTTTTATGTGTGATGTGTAGCCAAATACAACCGCTGTGATTTTTCTCAGTAGACCAACTGTTGTCTTTAGTCTTTGCTTTCACCTGACAAGCTTTAAGCTGGGTGGCAGAACTGATGAAGTGATCTTAATATTGTTTCTTGCATCAAGATCCAGGAAAGGCATCTCACACCTTGCTGCGTCTCCATTTTCTTTCTCTCAATAAGGGACCGATGAGACAGAGTGACTTGTTAGTCGTCCTTATCCTCAAAGTGACAGATGTCCCTCCTGTTAGGCATTAATTAGTTTCTAATTGAAAGGGTTGATTAAAATGCAAGAAATCTTGTTTGTGAGCTTAAAACATTCACAGTACCGCTGAGCTACTAAGAGCTGGACATGATTATTAAAGACAGACGAAAAAAGGTCAAGTTTTGCTCTCTGACTCAAACACGCTTAACCACAACTTTAAACTGCTTATGATGGGATTTTGTCAAAAAGTGTTAGAATAGAACAATTCGTAAGATATTCTTTTACTGTATTTCTTATTAATCTATTGTTTTAAGACCTTTTTAAATTATATATTTAAGGTGCCAAATAGGGGTGTGCATCTGCACTGGTCTCACGGTTCGATTATGATGTCAAGGATTCGATTCGATGTTGCAATGCATCACGATTGTGTTGCATCATCAATTTTAAATATTACCGCACGAGTAAGTCTGTCTCCCTCCCTCACACTTTAACACTGAGTGCGTTTACATGCACAGTCTTACTCCGATTACGCTTAATAAGTGTAAAACGGTTTTCTTTTATCGGGGAAAGCTTATAAACGGCGTCAGCAAAACCTGCTCGGCAGAGGTAGTTTTTTGCCCATTACTCCGATTTCGCGCTGCACGTAAACTCCTTTACCGGTTTTCTCTCAGTTTTGTTTATGTGCGCATGTCTGACAGCGCTATAGTAAAAGTCCCAAACGGAAGTTATAGTAAAATAAAGTGTACAAGTCCGCTCTAGAATCTTGCAGTTGTTGTAGAAACGTCAAAATGAAGAACTATTGTTGCATATGCAGGTACTGCAGACATGAGAGGAGATACAAAAATACAGCTTCTGACCGTTTTCCCGCTGCATTTTTAATTACAAAACAGACTATTAACGATGACGTCACTGCACGTGAGAAACCCGGCAAGTCTCTTACTGTGCATGTAAACACGTGAAAACAGGTTTCTTTTTAAGCTGATTTTTGATAGATATCTGTTTATTTTGTGCATGTAAACGCACCCAATGTCTACATCGCACGCCAGCGGTGCTGTGAGACACGACAAAGACAACAGAAACTATTAAGAACAAGGCGCTTGTGGCACCGCATCCAGTGGGGACGGAATTTCTGTATATAATAGTCTTTTTTCAGGTCGCGCCGCCCGCGTGCAGTGTAGACAAGTTGTAACTGTTGCAGCTCTTTCTGGTCAAAGCCTCGAATATACGGTTTTGTGGTACACGAATTAAGTGTTTGGCACGAGTAAATTACATACAAAGTCAATGCAAAGATGCGCATAGACGCGAACTCGCGGCAGGCGGTGCAAATGACGCGAATCGGGTGGCGCGTTTGAGAATTTTCAACTGGAGCTATGAATTCGCGCGAATAGTTTTCACGTCACTCACGCGAAAATAACGAACTTTTCCCGCGAGTAATAAAGAGCGTGGAACGCGATTGCTCGCGTTTGGTGTGAACGCAGTATGAAGCCCATTGCACATTGAGTCCGAAATTTGCGTCCGAAATTTCCGCACGTTAAAAAATAAATACGACCTCACGTTGTGTCAATCACATTTACACACTGCCTCCGATATTTTCGTCCGTCATAAAAAAATTCTTACCGGGTTCGATTTTCTGCGTTTTTTGCATCCGTCAAGCATTTTGAGTGGCCTTTTTTAACAATTCAGAGACACCGTACAAACGAGAGCCTAATACGAAAAAACGCATACGAAAATTTCGGACTGTATGTGCAAAGACCTTTAGACTTTATCATGTCGAACAAGCGCTTCATCTTAAACAACTTTAAACTGCGGTTCAAAGTTCAAAAATACATGAAAATGCGCTTTATTTACAGTACACGCAGCTTCCTCCGCGCACACACTCATCTGAACTTGCCAGAAAGATATGATGTTTAATTGCATGTTATAATAATCAATTACTGTTGTATATGTTATGTTGTATGCATCGATGCAGTAATCGTTCACATCTGCATCGCGATGCATCGTAAAATCAATTATTTTGACAGCCCTAGTGCCTAATGCAAATCATTTAATTTCTTTTTTGGGGCAGAGCTGTCTTTGATGTACAAATATTTTATTAATGTATTCATTTGCCATGCTTATTGAGGCTGCCCTCATCTCCGGAATTTTATTTTATTTATCAGTAAACAGCCTCAAGTTGTTTGGAACAGGTTGGTTTTGTCCTCTCATCTTTCCATGAATTTCAGAGTTGCAGTGAGAGGTGTTTAGATATATCTGACTCCAGTAATGTTTTATAGATCATTTCATATTTCTAGATTAAAAAACTGAACATTTTCTTCGGAATCAATTTTGCATGGGATGGAATGTTTTTAGGCTTGATTTCCTGCATGTTTTTCTCCCCGTCCTCTTAAGAGAGAGTTTGGGAATGGCCTAATTGAACCTACAAACGGCAGTCTGACTGTCCATACTTGACCTCCAAAAGTTTTAAAAAATCGAAGGTGAAGGTCAGGGCATCTTCAACAATCTGCTGCTTAAACTGACAATA
This sequence comes from Triplophysa rosa, assembly GCF_024868665.1. NCBI lineage: Eukaryota > Metazoa > Chordata > Actinopteri > Cypriniformes > Nemacheilidae > Triplophysa > Triplophysa rosa. The sequence goes on from NC_079902.1 coordinate 15,580,646, forward strand.
AACCACTAAAGCCACCCTTTTTTCGCTTTGCCTGATGCACACTGACCTGTTTTAACAGGTCTTCACATGGAAATGATCAACAACATTCACTGCAGATTTATTTACAACCAGAGCTTAAACAGAACGTGCCAGACAGACTCTCACAATAACAGTGCATCACCTCCATCTTAAATGTATTTGTTCTTGACACCTTGTTGAGGTCACTGAACTAATAATGTTGTTTACAGGTCTTGAATTTATATTATGTTTATTGTTTTTGAAAATTGATTTCACCTTAATAAATTATTTTTTGACTAAGCATTTTTTATTTCTTTCATGTAAACTATAACTTCTATGCTCCAGGCTTGCAGTGTTTCGAAATGGCTTGTCTTTTTACATGAAGTATTGTAACCGTCCTCCTGCTTGGTTGTGCAAAGATTTTGTGTTGGTGTGTGTGTGTTTACGTTTTTGTTTTTTAGTATGTTGTTTATGTTTTAACTGTCTTGTTTCAATGTCACGATCAAAGCCACCATGGACAAGATTTGCTTCATTCAAGTTCTGCTAAAGTGAGCAGCCACAAGACGTCAAGAGCTGAGTTTTCATGTTTTTTAGTCTTGGGTGCTCATGTGCACTTTATTCGACGGCAACGGTCTTTACCGTTGGGCTTTATTTTTGGATATCAGGGTCTTTGTCTATATGTAAAAAAAACCACGCTGATCGTGTCCTTATGGCCTCTGCTCTGTCGGTTTAAAAAACATGCACTTGCCTGGTAGTTCAGAAGATAAAGGAAAGCATTTACATCAAGTCTTGAACATCATTTTATTGAGGAGTGCAGTAATTGAGGTCACTGCATCATCTGATCCCTGCACATTTGAATCTTTGCCAATTATATTCCTGGATAATTTGCTTTCTTTTATTTGAAAACGTATGGGATCCTTCTACAGTACATTGCATAAAAGCTTCATAGAATTCTTTACCTTATAATTTGAGTAGATTGTAAAGTCATGACATATTAGTCAAGAATAAAGCTTTGCGACATGTGTGCTCTCTCCGTCTCTGTTGTTGTGTGGCCCACCGGTCTTCTGCATTCTGTGCATCACCTTCCCAAAGGCTTTTGTGACTGTGGGGCTATTAAACTAAATTTACAGGGTATTAGACTTTGCATGGGATGGAATGTTTTTAGGCTTGATTTCCTGCATGTTTTTCTCCCCGTCCTCTTAAGAGAGAGTTTGGGAATGGCCTAATTGAACCTACAAACGGCAGTCTGACTGTCCATACTTGACCTCCAAAAGTTTTAAAAAATCGAAGGTGAAGGTCAGGGCATCTTCAACAATCTGCTGCTTAAACTGACAATAAACCACTAAAGCCACCCTTTTTTCGCTTTGCCTGATGCACACTGACCTGTTTTAACAGGTCTTCACATGGAAATGATCAACAACATTCACTGCAGATTTATTTACAACCAGAGCTTAAACAGAACGTGCCAGACAGACTCTCACAATAACAGTGCATCACCTCCATCTTAAATGTATTTGTTCTTGACACCTTGTTGAGGTCACTGAACTAATAATGTTGTTTACAGGTCTTGAATTTATATTATGTTTATTGTTTTTGAAAATTGATTTCACCTTAATAAATTATTTTTTGACTAAGCATTTTTTATTTCTTTCATGTAAACTATAACTTCTATGCTCCAGGCTTGCAGTGTTTCGAAATGGCTTGTCTTTTTACATGAAGTATTGTAACCGTCCTCCTGCTTGGTTGTGCAAAGATTTTGTGTTGGTGTGTGTGTGTTTACGTTTTTGTTTTTTAGTATGTTGTTTATGTTTTAACTGTCTTGTTTCAATGTCACGATCAAAGCCACCATGGACAAGATTTGCTTCATTCAAGTTCTGCTAAAGTGAGCAGCCACAAGACGTCAAGAGCTGAGTTTTCATGTTTTTTAGTCTTGGGTGCTCATGTGCACTTTATTCGACGGCAACGGTCTTTACCGTTGGGCTTTATTTTTGGATATCAGGGTCTTTGTCTATATGTAAAAAAAACCACGCTGATCGTGTCCTTATGGCCTCTGCTCTGTCGGTTTAAAAAACATGCACTTGCCTGGTAGTTCAGAAGATAAAGGAAAGCATTTACATCAAGTCTTGAACATCATTTTATTGAGGAGTGCAGTAATTGAGGTCACTGCATCATCTGATCCCTGCACATTTGAATCTTTGCCAATTATATTCCTGGATAATTTGCTTTCTTTTATTTGAAAACGTATGGGATCCTTCTACAGTACATTGCATAAAAGCTTCATAGAATTCTTTACCTTATAATTTGAGTAGATTGTAAAGTCATGACATATTAGTCAAGAATAAAGCTTTGCGACATGTGTGCTCTCTCCGTCTCTGTTGTTGTGTGGCCCACCGGTCTTCTGCATTCTATGCATCACCTTCCCAAAGGCTTTTGTGACTGTGGGGCTATTAAACTAAATTTACAGGGTATTAGACTCCGTGTTTGCTGTGGAATACCGGGAGAAAAGATTCTGATGCTGTAATCTCATCATGTTATGCCACCTGCTATTGTAGGAAGCTTTTCAGGCAGCCTTTTTTAAATCAACCCGTAGCCATCACTCTGCATCCTTGGATGACTTGGCTTTATGCCAGAGACCCGTGTTTTCCCCCATAAGCAGAAAATTGGGATTCAGATAGTTTTGTAAGTGCTGCGCTTTGCATTGTTTTCATCTAGATCTTCCCCAGCTGCTTGTGCTGTACAGGAGTGCTGTGTGCTTTTAACAGCAGTGCTGTAATGTGTGGGTGGAGGATGTGAGCTGATGTTGGATGGATTCCATTTTAAAGTGACACGCTGGTAGTGTTAAGTCAGCTAAGTGCTTGTGGCCTGGTAAAACAGCGTGTCTGTCGCTCAGAAGCAGATGCGTTTAAATGAATTTTCGGGGTTAAAAACAACTTGAACTGTATCGACAACATCTGTTGCGAGATGTTGATTACCGCTTACTATTATAGTCTATGGGGTGAGACATTCTGGAATGTTTAAAAGCAATTAACATGCTTGCTTATAATGTACAGCTCATATTTTAAGTCTCAAAAGCTTGTATCGAATCTTTTAAGCATCCCAACATTTCCGTGTACTTCCTGACTGGGTAAATAAGTCGTTCCGTAAGCACGACGGCTGGTCTCCTTTAAGGCCACATAGACCGTTCCCTGTGGGACATCACTCGTGTGTTGTTCTTAAGAAAAAAGTGCAACGCTGCACATCCTGATGGGAAATAACTCCGCAAGCGCAGCTCCCTAGACACATCAAAAGACTTATCGTTGAGTAGCAGGGCATGTCCTCGGGGTCTTTCGGTGGGTGCTATTGTCCACGCGACGCAACTGATGCTACTTTCAACTGAACTTTTAGACCAGAAAGCCTCTGGAATCTTCAGAGAATGGGGTTTGTTTTGTTTGTGAGAGCTTTCTGTTTGCTTGTTTTCCTATGGAGAAGGTGCTGGTTCCCTCTCTATAGGACTGTCAATCAAACGCTAATGAGCAGTATATTACGGAGTAAAGCATCGGCAACCACTTGGCTTTGATATGGCTTCGTGTGCACTAATTGCGACGATTATATCTGTATTATTTTTCAAAAAGATCAGTGGGGCACTCCAGTAATTTTCATTAATCACCTAAAAGGAGAGGTAATTAAAAACCCCATTATCACCAATCATTTTGGGTGTTTATGGAGGGTTCCGAATATTAATATAATTTAATTCACACAAGACACTGAATGCACAAAAGATTATTTCAACGTAATATCCCGCTGTTTCATAGCGCGCGTTTCTGCTCTCTGTGGATTTTTGCCTTGCTAGTTTTGTGCTGTTGGAGTTGTTAAATCACATCATTGCAGTTGTGTTATTATGGTGCGTTAACCTGACTGTCACGCTTGTGGGTGCATGTTGGTGATAACTTGTTCTTTACTTGGTTTCTTATTGCTGTCATTGAGATATCGGTCACGTGAAGTATGGAAGAGATAGAGACGTGGGGGTATCGGCTGCAGGTTTATCTAAACATCTGTTTAGTCTCTGTTAAAGTAACTCACTCATGAACCATAATTTAACAGACTTATTCCGGTGTGGCGACCTCACGTGGAGATAAATTACATTCACAATGTGTGAAGCGCTGCTATCGCCCGTGTCCATCAGCTCGTAATCATGCTTTCCCTTCACACATATCAGACTGCAAACAGACAGACATCTGCTGATCTTGATCCAGATCTACAGTAGAGCGAGATTATTCTGGAGCATCCAGCGTGCAATTGACTAGTTAATCAAATTCTTCGTGGGACGCTAAGAAGGGCTGGTCCCTATGCAGTTTGTGGCTGTCTCACAGAATTATCAAGGGGTGCAGCAGAGCAAGAGGTTTAGAGAAATGCAGTTGGCCTTGTGGTATGAATGTGCTCCTCCTACTACTGGGCACTTTTGATATCTCCTTACTTAGTCACAACATACTGATATATGATGACCATAACACAATATGACTTTACTTGTTGAATATACTTGTTTTTGCATATATTCATTATTGCATGTATTGTTTATATATACACACCAACAAGGTGTATCATATACATCTTTATACACACATTATGGTAAGGGAGTCTCCCTCTGTGTCTGTCCCAAAGTGATATTGACTGGCTCACTGTTGTAATTGTTCCGTGCACTATTGTCTCTTTCAGGAAATGCTGTTATCGACAAGTTGGCATTCAATAAGACTGGGAGATGAACACTTTGGGCTTTTGGACCAAAGGACTGTATTGGTCTTTTCTCTTTTATTTCTTCACTTTCTTGCTTTGTAGACTATCTAGTAAGGAGCAGCGTGGATTCTCAAAAGGGATTTATTTGGGATGTTCTACGCAGGTAGCAACTTACACAAGTGTTAGGCAAAATTTATTTGAAACTATTTTTATAAATTTATTTCAAAGGGATAGTTCACCCCAAAGATGAAAAATATGTCATCATTTATTCAGCCCCAGGTTGTTCCAAACCTGTAGAAATGACTTTGTTCGGATGAACACAAAGGAAGATATTTGGAAGAATGTTAGTAACTAAACATATCTCTTCCCCCATCCCCCCATAGTAGGGAAAATAAATACTATGGGAGTCAATGGGGGATGAGATCTGTTTGGTTACTGACATTATTTCAAATATCTTCCTTTGTGTCCACTTTCTTTCTCTTTACAGGTTTGGAACAATCTAAGCCTGAGCAATGTTGACAAAATTTTCATTTTTGAGTGAACCATGCCTTTAACTATTTTTATAAATGCCTTACTATAAAATGAAATGCATCAGTCTGTTTTTTACTTTATTGAGCCGTTGTTTTCTATACGCAACCTCACTGCTAGGTGGCGCAAAATTTCATACACTGGACCTTTAAATGCTGCCTACTTGGGCGCACCACACTAGGTGATAGACAAGGCATCTATCTCCTTTTCTCGTCGTTTTGTCTCTAGCTCTCACTCCATCTGTTGGATGGTCCCCCTTTTAGTGTGCTTCTTTTTTTCACTTTCACTTTCCTTCTGCATTCCTCAGTATGTTCTTCTTTCTCTGTCAGGAGTTTCTCTGGATCAGCACTCAGACCGTTTCCTCGTTCTTTCCAGCTAACAGCAGAAACCCAATTACAGTGAACTATTGAATGTGGCTGTCTGCATGATTAGTGTGGTCTGGTGTAATGTTGATATCATCCGAAAGGATTGAGCTGGCCAGGGTCATTAAGCAGCATATTATGGCCTGTCTTTGGTTTCCAGAGCTAAAGGTCAATGGATAGTGAAACCAGGAACTGTCTTTTCTTGAGTGGATTAGATTGACGCTTCTGTCTGTTTTTGGTGAGGAAAGGAATCCAGAGAGCACTTTCACCTCCGCTATTCATTACTTAAGGTGGTCCAACAGAAAGTGTGTAGCCTTTTTGTACAGTTCTCAGAATCCTGGTGGTATTGCATAGAACATATTGCAGCTGTCCTTCTAAAACCTTGTATCTCCAGTTTCATGTTTTTTTATGTGCCATAAATCAATTATTAGTCATCCTTTATGTTTGTAACTGGGTTTTGCAAATATCTAACCAGTAAAACGTATCAAAAAAGTGCTTGTAAAGTTTGCCAAAGCAGTATTCGTTTTAAAAAGTACAGTTTATTCTGTTTTCTGAAAAACAGCGAATTTGGACATCCAAGGTTTCGGAATGACAGCGGCTGTTGTGGGTTTGCTATGTAGTTGCTAAGGTCTTCTGGGCGGTGGCTGTGCTGTTGTCTGAATCCAGTGGTATTCTGGTCTCTAGATATGGCCCGGTTCCTTCCTTACATGTAAATAGTAGTTTTGTGCCTTATTTCACCACTTTCACATTAAAAATCTCTTAGAAATGTATTAGTATTAGCTCTTTTTAACAAGATGCAGAATTTAAGGTGTCATTCATGTTCGTAGCATGAAGTGTGCCAGATGAGTAAGTTTAATACTTAAGGACAGGGATTTAAACAAATCCCCAACGCTAGTCTGAGCAATAGTAAAAGTGATGTTTGCCATAGCTGTTTAAGCTAAGCGATGAGCTGAGGTATCTTCATCTGCCTCTGGATTCTGTCTTTGGCAACAATTTATAAAGAGTGTCTGCTGAATGATTGAATTACTGATCTTTGATTGACAACTTTCGTTAGAATGGTTGTTTGTTGTAAGATGCGAGAACCTGAGCATGTGAGAGCGAGTGATAAGGAAATGCATGTTATGTAAAACAGATCAAAATTCTTCCCGCTTTTTCCAACTCAAGCACATTTTGAATGTATAAAGGTACTCAACTGCTGAGCAGCCATCATTTGGTACTCTAGTGAAGTGGAAAGCAGCCTTCCCAGTGCTTCAGTGAGTGGATTTGAGGTACAGTAGCTGTCTTAAGCAGGTCTGGAAAGAGCCAGGGGCAACTACAGTTAGTAGCGACAGTAATAAGGGAAGTAACATCCTCTCTCCACACACCCCTCATTACTGTATTCAGCCAGCTTTAAGCTCACCAGTCATTTTAGGGTCCCTCAGATCCCCTCAACAGAACTTGAGAAGCAGATGATGCGAGTGATCTTTAGTCAGATCCAGATCAAGACAAATTCAAGTGTGAGGATCTGCCAGAGAAAAAGAGTGTAGTGAAATGGGTTGGAGAAAAAAGCATCTCCACTGTGGAGAAGGTCAGAGAAGGTGACAGAGTAAAAAAGGAAGTGCCTAAGTGAGTTCACCTCAATTTACAGTGCAATCTCACTGTAGTCAGTCTGTTTTTCGTGAACCTCAGTGTATCTGTGCTTGTTATTTACACATGTGATGGTGCCAGAATGCAGGTCAGTGCAGACGCGCAGCTGCCAGTCAACATCAAGGCTGGTTTCATTACCTACAACCTAACTCATCCTGTCGTTTCTGCCACCAGCTCCCGCCTACGTCCCTACGACTGTTTAGACCTAATACCAACACCTGCTGATCGCACCAGAGCAAATCACCCCACTGTCTGCTATGTTTACAACATGTTCTGCAGGCTCAACACATACAGTGCCTCCCCAATGCAGCCCCCCCCACCTGCCTACAGTAATGGCTCATTTATTCTCCTGTTGCTATATAAACCACCACTGCTGTCTGTGTCAGAGTTTCTTTTGACTGTGCCTCGACAGAGAAGAAGGGGACTCCGTCACACAAAGATGCCCTGTTTATTCCTCCCAGACTGCCTATTAGTGCTGCCTGCCTGCTGGGAAAACCAGATCCCGGGACGACGGCTTTGGCGAATTTTTATATCGGAGGAGAAACCGCTAATACTATCTCCATACTACCCTACATACTTCTCAGTCTGCATTAATTCATCTTTCCGTCTACAAGGGTGCCCCTTTTTCTTTCCCGCCTCTTGTTTGGCAGGTTGTTGATCTCAGACGGAAAAAAGTGTTAAAAAAGGGAAGGAACACGCAGATGACATAGATAAAAAAGATGGAACGCAACGGCGGAAAATAAATAAATAAAAACAAGGAAATTGACAAGCATAAGAATAACTTAGAAATGAAGTAGAAAGCAGTAGTATGGCACACTTTTGCTTCCCGTGCCCAAGGGGTTTTATTGAGCGCAGTGCAGATAACGGATTGACAGTCATCAGTCCACCTGCCTGCTGTGTTAGAGTATAGACTGTAGTCACCGAAAATCCACAGTCTTGGCAGCACACAGAGAAATTGATTTTAGCTCGTGCAATCGTCGGCTTGTTTATATAGGTGGAAAGGGGTGGTAAGACATTCTGACACAAAATTGATGTTATTTTATCTGTTTTCAGTTCATAATGAGGTTTTATTTTACACACCCCTGTTTGTCCAAGGGCTGTCCTCAGCTGGGGAAATGAATGAGCAGATAAGGAAAGAAATGGGTAAATAAAAATGCAGCATATATGCACAAATAATAGTAGTGAGGGTTTGTGGGTAAAGAGTACTGAGATTTCACGTACCGTTTAGAGCATGTAGTTTACAGTTACAGTGAATCTCCTGTCAATCAAAAAATGTCAGGTTATTTTAATTATTTACCATAAGCATAGTTTATTTGATAGTTTTAATAACATTTTAAATGAGCTTTTATTTTTATATTTTTATTTGTCAAGTTCAAGTTGGTTTATTTTTTGCGGTTTTGCATGTGCTTTGGTCTTATTTATTTTTGTTATTGTTATATAGGTTTAATTATTTTCACGTCAGTCTTGGTTTTAATTTGGCTTTTATTCATTCCCGTTGTGTTAATAATTTTAGTGCCTCAACTTAAACTTATTTTAGTTTTGTTAAGGCAACACTTCTAATTTAAGCTTAGTTTACTAATGCATAAAATATTTCTGCCTGTATTTCATAGGGCTGTGCAAAAATATTGATACGTGTAACTATCGCAAAATTTTTTTTTCAATAGTGTATCGATAGTGATACCTCTACTATCGATAATTAAAAAAAAAAATCATGTCATACATGTGGCCAAAAGTAAGTGAAAGCGAGAATGGCGAAAAATATAAGAAGGCTTGGAGGTCTCAGAGCTGATGTGTGGGTGTGCTTTGGTTTTCAAAAGAAGTCATGCAGTAATGAGTTATATAAAATAATGCTGTTTTAGGCTTCGCAAGTCATGACACAAGTCACTTGGCTACTGCAGTGCATTAGACAAAAAGTTTATTAAGAAAAGTAACAATGACATGTATTGTGCTTTCACGGATGTGACACCAGCGCATTTACAGCACGGATGAACGAGAGGTTTTATTCTGCCCATGGTCAGTGTTTTAACTGTAATGCACCACAACATTCAAGTGTCTTGCATGACCCACCTTATTCCCCTGTGCTACCCACTTGAGGGGCGCAATCCACAGTTTGAGAACCCAAACCTCTAATCTAAAGGTCCATGCATCACACATCATGGCCACTCTGCAAGGGATGTTTTTACACTTGTCCTTACAGAAAACCCCCGGTGGAGCACAGCATGTTGTATTTTTAGCTCTACTTTTTACATTTTCTATTTAAAGTATTGCAATATATCGCAAATGTGTGTCGTATTGAAATACATAGCAATATATTGTATCGTGACCCCGTGATATGTATCGTACCGGGAGGCACTTGCCAATACACAGCCCTAGTATTTCATTAGACATTTTTAGTTAACGATAATAACCTTGCTCTGTATATGAACTGTATCTAACACTAAATTGGACTGACCAGTAATTTCTGTTGGCGTTGTGTAAGTGAAGGTCTTCAGTGTTTAACTTTGTCCAGCCCAAGAGTTAAAGGGATACTCCACCCAAAAATTAAAAATCTGTCATGGATTACCCCCCCCAAGCTCTCTGTTGAACACAAAGAAAGATATTTGGAAAAATGTTAACAGCTGACATTTCTGGGACATCATAGTAGGAAAACTTAAAATGGTGTTCAGAGGTGCCCCAGAACTGTTGTTTTCCTAAATCTTTCAAAACATTTAATTTTGTGTTCAACAGAACAAAACAAAAAAAACGATACAATCATTTTCCTACTGTAGTAGATTTTTTCAACATTCTTGGATGGAGTATCCCTTTAAACAAAATGTTGTCCATATTAGCACAAAATGTTCATAAAAATGCTTTTGCTGATAGTTTACTCTTGTGTGTGGGACTCATTAAACTGTGTGTACTGTAGAATTGGCATGCGGCAGCTCCTGCTGACTAGACTAGCTGGTATCTCTGTGTCAGTCATTGCTGTGGGTGGGAAGTGTGCTGATTTAGGGAGGAAGTGAGTCTGCAGTTATGGAGGGTTAGTAATCATTCTCACCTGCTGGAGACTGGAGATACAGCTGGGAGCACATGGGTGCTGCCTGATCCACAAATCAGCTGTTTGTAACTACATCCCCCTCCTACGATTTTCTGTCTGTTGTCAGATGACGAAAATGGACTTGATTTGAATTTGTATCAAAAAACGTATATGAAATCTTCTGCCATCCCTTTGTTCGTTTACTAGATTTTATAAGTGTCACTTTGTAAGCCTTTCGAATTCAGATTACCTCATCATTTGTTATCAACCAAGTATTACTGTAGCTCAATTGATAGGTCATGGCACTAGTGACATCAAGGTCACTCGTTCAGTTTCCACAATAAACTTGTATACCTTGAATATACTGTAAGCCCCTTTTGATAGAGACATCTATCAAATGCATAATATTCAAGTAACAGCAGGATCTAAAAATCGAAAGGTACTGTAAGGCCTTTTCCTCATTCTTATCATGCTCATGGACTAAAGCAATGGCTAATACAGATGTTGTAATTAACACGTGACAGGTCTAACAGGGTGTAAAGCGCAGCGGTGCAATGGTTGATCTCTTAATGTGTCTCGTTCCCACAGGGTGGACTGAGGAACAGCAAGCACGAGTGTACGCTGTCGTCACAGGAGTACGTGCACGAGCTGCGCTCGGGGATCTCCGAAGACAAACTGCTCAACTGCCTGGAGTCCCTGCGTGTGTCCTTGACCAGCAACCCCGTCAGGTGAGTGCTGCGCTATAGTGTTGTCACGATACTGGAATTTCTAACTTCGATTCAATACCTAAAAAAATATCGATATTCGATACCATTTTCGATACCACGGGGAATAAACTGCCATAGCAATAAGGCCCTAATAAGCAATAGCAATATAGGCCTTTTTAATTTTTATTTGAAGTTAAATTGAACAAGACTAGACAATGAGGTATATACTTTTACATTATTTATTAATTGTTAATCTAATGTTAATTTTACGAATACGTTTACTATTTAAAATCAAAGTTGTATTTGTCAGTATTAATGGACCAGACCCTGTTGAAAATTTTAATGCTGAAAGTTTTAATGCTGGTTTGCTGGTTTGTGCAGGTTCAAACTGTTCATGTGCTGGTTTAAGATGGTCATATACTGATTTAAGATGGTTCTTAGCTGGTTTAAGATCAAACCAGCATCGATCAAAACATACCTTACCCAGCATATACTGGATTTTTCAACAGGGGAGCTTACATAAATAGTTGTATTTTTTAACTAACAACTAACTAACATGAGATTAATAAATACTTGAACAAATGTATTGCTCATTCATTGTTCGTTAATGTTAGTTAATAGCCTACATTTTTATTTGGCTAAATTGGCTTTTATTCACATAGGCCCATACTGTAATCATTGATCAGCGCACATATAGACAGAAACGCAAACTTAAACGCAAGAAGTGTTGCAGATACTCCGCACTGGACATCTTTCTAACATTAACAACTTTTAACCGGAGCGAATGAGACGAGTGGATGAAATCATTGAACAGCGCACATACATTGAGCGCTATGGTAAACACTGGAGTGCAAACGTGTATCACACGCGATAACTGTTGTGGAGACTTTACTCGCACCAGCATCATTTCAAACATCAACTTAACCAGAGCGAACGAGACGAGTGGATGAAATCATTGATGAGCGCACATAAAGACAGAAACGCGTGCATTAAACATGAGAACTGTTGCGGAGACTCTGTACTAACATAAACAACATATAACCAGGGCGAATGAAACGAGTGGATAAAATTATTGATCAGCGCACATACATGGATCGCTGTGGTAAACACGGGAAGCGTAACGAGCGTGCACCACGCCAGATGTGTTACTGAGACTCTGCACTGGCCATCTTTTCTAACATAAACATGATTTAACTGCCACAAACGAGTCAAGTATGTGAGAAGAGGCGGGGCTCTGTTGTTATGCGTTCACGTGCAGTGTGTGTTAACTCGCTGTCGGAAAAGACAAAAGAGAGCGTGAACACGCAGCTGATATCGATACGCGGGACATGGGTATTGGAACCGTTTCAGATTCTTCAGTATCGATACTTATCGAAATATCGATATTTTTGACAACACTACTGCGCTATTTATCCACCCACATCCTGTCTGCAGCGCTAAGCATTTCAGTTTCAACCTTTCATCTGTAGGTTTTGATGAAGATCCTGACACATCAGTACTCATTTCAACCACCCTCTCATTCCGAAATGAAAAGTTAAACCTCATTTTCCTTTCCGCAATCTTGCAGGAATTCTTTCGGGATGCTAATTGGAAATCTGTCAATGGGTCTTTCAACCTTGTCTTCAAATGGATCCCCAATTCTGGTGAAGTGAGCATAGCCCATAGCCTTGCTGCCTAAATGAGTGTAGCCTCCAGTCAATTTGAGGCCGGCCCTGTCATCTCATCCTGCTTCTATCTATTAAGGTCTAATAGATAGGAAATCCTTTTTTTATCCTTCAGACAGCCAGTAATTCTCTGAAACGTTAATAAGCGCAGTACCACCACCAGGCCAGACGCGTTCCCTTTCAAGTCCCCCGCTAAAGCGCCTCTCCCGTCGTTGCCCGCCTGCTTTTTTAATCTGTTTTGATCATGCCTAATGTACAACTTAAAATGATTTTCCATTTCTCAAAGCCCCCACCCAGCTCATTTCTGGCGAGCTTTTATTGGCCCCTCGTAATAAGGCCCGTCTCAATTCCCTCAGCCCGCTCCCATAAAGTTGTCTCACCTCCCCTCTGGTGGACGGGATCTTCAAATTTAATTTGGTCCCAGTAGCGCTGTGGAACACTATGTGACAGCAGACCCTCTCAATTATTTACCAGAGCACTGTCTGAGAGATGGCTCTTAATGTGAATCAATGAGCACAGCATATAAAGTGGTCATCACACCATCGGCAGGCAGACAACCTCTTTAGGTCCACCGTTGCTCTCTGGGAGATGGGACCTTCTCAGAGCCGAACACAACTGTTATTTGATCCACCGCATTATGCTGGCATCGGTTCGGTCTCGCAGGAGAGATCGTGTGTTCAACACCCACCCAGCAACAGATGTGTTCTGCACTGGAAAGCAATTAATAGACGCCCCTGCCCCGCTCCCCAGATGCCAGGGCAGTGCAACGATTCGAACCCTGAAATGACTGTGCCATTGTTATCCCGTTACAGAAAAAAGCCCAGAATGTAAGTTGTAGCGCCTCAAGGTAATCTCTTGTTATTGCCCTAATTAAAAGAATGCATGGCATCTTGTCGTGTTGTCTTTAGCTGATCATAACAGTGTAGAGGCCCCGTGTATCCAATTATTTACTCCACTGTTAGCCATTAATCATAGGAAACAGATACGGAATGTTGTTCTTTAAGAAACCCATGAGAAAAAAAGATGATGTGAAGTTCGGCCTTGCTGGCTGAAGACGCTGTGGCGTCAGCACATCCTCTCAGTAAAAGGGCAGTTTGTGCTGAGGGGCCACCGAGGCCAGGACCACCCTCCGGGCGTTTGCAAATGGCTGAACTTGTGAGTACCGAGAGAGTGGTGGGGCATTGAGCGCTGTCTCACCCGCCCACTGAAGGTCAGGCCTTACTGGGAGAGAGGCACCCTGGGGTGACGCGGTGTTCAGAGATGCTCACGACTGCGCTGGTGTATTTCTTCTCCGCCTCCACCTTTCTCCTCAGTCTATCCGTTTCTTTTAACAGTGCTGGGGGGATATACAAGCTTCCCAACTGTTGTGCGGTGTTACAATTAATATGAGTGGAGCTAATTATTACGGATCACAAAACAGGAAAAATCCGTCCCGTGTGCTGAATTCAGTATGGTAATGTAACCTTTACAGTGCTGGGGGTTTATGTATTTGGGACAGCCGTGCAGAAGATACCAGCTTAATGCACTGGTTTATAACCACAGTCTGTATTAGCGGACAGCTTCATGGGTTTCAGCTTTGTGCCGTTTTGTAAGGACCATCTAAAAATGATTTGATGACACAGATAGTGGCTAATTCTCAGGCATTAAAAAAGTAGCCTCCTTCGACCTAAAAAGTATCGAATAAGAAACTAATCTGCATTCCATCCCACACAGGATGAGACGGATGCCAAAAAGTTAGTTTAATTCCTATGGGACCTGACTCACTTTTCTATAAAATTCTGGTTAGGTTTTTCATATTACACTACCTGTAAGTTTTGAAATGTTTGGACATACGTCTAGAGTACGTGCTGAATGAAAAATTCATTTGTGATGAAAATGACCTCAAGTTCCTTCCCTTTGCCAAGGAGCAATTACTCATGAATCCCGTCAAACCTTATCTCCTCTCCAAGAAATATGTTAGTGTAAATTTATTTTAAGTCATGATTCCTGCAACATGCTCTGCTCCATAATAATCACAAAGTTCTCTCAGGTGCGGAGAAACGGTGATGGCGACGGTTAAAGCATGAGTGTAAAATGGCATACTTATCACAACCCCTAATACAAACTAATGGCCTTTGTAATGGAATACTAATTGTTACTGTATGCCAATGGTTGCCAAATTTTAAAGCCAAAATGTTATTATGGCGCTGACTATTAACATGTGTAAGTGAGATGTAGGATGGTGTGTTTCCTCGACATACTGTATGAGGTTAGTGGTTCCCAGTCCCAGTGTTTGATTTGTGTTGGAGATAAACTCTGCAGTATTTGGACACCTCTAATATATCATTGCATTGGAATTAAGGTTCTATCTGCATTCTGAACAGATTTGAGAAAAGAAGATTATGTAAGACTCATTTTAGTGAGATGGATGGGCCTTAAAGGGACAGTTCACCCAAAAATGAAAATTCTGTCATCATTTACTCACCCTCGAGTTATTCCAAACCTGTATGAATGTCTTTGTTCTGATGAACACAGCGAAATGTATTTGGAAGAATGCTTGTAACCAAACAGTTCTTGGCCACCATTGACTACCACAGTAGAGAAATGACAATGGTAGTCAAAAGTGCCCCAGAACTGTTTGCTTTCCTACATTCTTCAAAACATCTTCTGTTGTGTTCAACAGAACAAATACACTTTTTGTACTACGGTAGTCAATGGTGGCCAAGAAGTCTTTGGTTACAAGCATCCTTCCAAATATCTTTCTCTGTGTTCATCAGAACAAATACATTTATACAGATTTGGAACCACTTGAGAGCGAGTAAATGAAGACAGAATTTTCGTTTTTGGGTGAACTGTTCCTTTAATTCTCATTCTCTTTGTTTTTGTGAACGTGTGCTACTGTTGCAAATGAAAAGTGATATTTGGTGTAACTGTATGATGACAGAATTGTTTAACATAAAAATAATACTTTTGTGTCTGAACATCTAAAGTAATACGCTTTCCACTATTGTCGATTTTAGTCTTGGCACTACCAGAACGTACTTTTTTTGTTTGGCACTGAGTTTTTGTCCAGTCTTTGTGTAGTTTCTTACACACACGTGTCTGGCAGTAATTCACCTGCATAGCATGTCCTGTTTTATTACAGCTAGAGCGGTTTGATCATTAAAAGCACAGCAAACCAAATGCATTCGGTAGCCCCCAATGATCACGCAGAATCTTCTGTGTGTGAATTTTGATTAACTAACAAAAAACGACATTATTGCACCTATTATTATAATTTAAAGTCACTCAATTAAAAGCCTCATGATCAGGCATGGCAGTAAGAGTATTCACTACCAGACTCCAATGTTTTGTTTCATTTTCAGTCAGGAAATAAGAATAAGGAGAGCGGAGCTACTGTCACTCTGTTAATCTTCTCTCATGGTTGGTCTGTATTTATCTAATGGTTTAATTGTCTGGGCTGAGCACCTGTCTGGCTGCCCAGGTGGCTGCTGGGCTGCAGAAGACTTTCATTTCCCTGTAGTCCCTCACAGGTGTGGAGCTCACAGCCTCACATATCCACACAGATGGCTACGCTCGGGGCAGTCGCAGCCTCTTCCTTGAACATTTCACTTTTGGTGTTTTTGAACTGCTGTTATCCCCCCCCCATTCCCCCATTGTTCATTTTGGTAGAATAAAATGATTTGGTTATAGTCTTGCTTCATCATCTTGGCTTTTTTCTCACTATGCATTCATCTCTTTCTCATATGAAAGCACACTTCTTGTTTCATTAACTTCGAATTCTCCGACTCCCCCAAATGCCAACTTACAGATAATCATTGGGTCTTATTTCCTCATTTACGGGGAGTTAATATGCACTCTAACTAATGGCAGCCATTTTCTCCTCCCTCTCTCATGGTTTTACTTCCCTCTGCTTTTGTTTCTTCCCGATGGAGCTGTACAAACAGTGCCACGGGCATGCAATGTAGTGCATGAACGAAATTACAGTGCAAGAAGTAATCCACAACTTTCTTAACACCCACTCATGCATAAAACCCTGCAGCGTTGTCATCTGTTTCAAAAGCTCTTACACTCGGTTTCTTCTACGTAGCAGTGAAATCTCAGCGGCGTGCCGGATGCGCTGATTCTTCATCAACGCTTGTTTCATCGATGACACGGCACCATTGCGTTCTGAAGGGCTCGGCTTTTCACTTTTCGGTGCTGAACTCATGATATTACACTCTCCATTTTAAATCCCAACTGTATTTTCCATATTCAATCTGTTCTGCTCAAAGATTCGGAAAACTGAACTCGGCTCCAACTTTTCATTATGTCCAAATCTGCTGCATTTTGGAGTAGTTGTATTTTGCAGCGAAGGGTTGAATGTGAGCTAGCTGTATGTTGTAGTTAGCGGTGTCGGACACAGGCCTGAGGATGTGTATTGGTGTACAGTTGTGCTGACGCCACCAGCCACCCTACAGAGCCTGCGAATCCATCGTTCTACCCATGTTTGCCGTTCTTCTCTGAGCGCCCGTGGACTCTTGCGGGAAGTAATGGGCTTATTAGTGCCTTTGAAGATGTGATACCCTTAACAGGAATCCTTTCGGACTCTGATCCTGAAGGCTAAAACCCTTCACCCAGCATTGAAAGAGTACCAAATGTTGGACCGTGAGGCGATCACACTCCAGTTGTCACCATATTAAACGCAGACTACTAGAAACGGATATCCAGCTATATTGCATTTTGTCTGACAGGAATCTACAAATGTAATAAATGTCTGGCCGAAGGTATTTGAAGACAAGCCTAAATAAAATAGCTGATGTATATTGAGTGGTCTGTGTGTTTGTGTGTATATGCAGCATCTCGTATGTCTCACTAAGACTGCTTAAAAGAAGTGTATTAATATCACAGGCAGTCAAAAAACTGCTGTGATGGATAATAGCAGCTAGGAGACATAGAGACGGCAATACAGGTTGTCAGACATTGTTTATAATGCGAGGCCGCATTTAAACTTTAATTCCTTTGCACACCTGGCTAGACACCCTTGTCCATCATGCATAATTGATTTTCTAAATGCGTTTTGACATTGTGGGTATTTTTTTTTTTCTGGAGGAAAATACAGTTGACAGGTATGAAGAATGGAAATGTACATCTATAATCTGATCTGATAGTTTGAACTGCAACAGTGTTTATTATTTATAAAAATACTTTTTGAAGTATTGTTCACTTTAATTCTGTCTACGCTCGCTTTGATTAGTAGTGTGTAAGTGTGGGGAAATAAGAGCCTGGGATGTTAGGGCTAGTTTTCTTACAGTCAAGGTCAGGAAGTAGAAGCAGGCAGGCTGCTGTTCTTCTGAGTCAAACACAATTCTAGGTTAGAATATTGGAACAGGGCTCACTTTTAACATGCTGATAAAACTTTGAACATATTTCAGTTAATCTTTCAGTCAAGTTATGGAAACTTCACGTGTTGGTTTGTGAAATGAACTGCATGCACTGGTGTGGTGATGTTGAGTTTGAGGAGCTCTGCTTGAGTCATTTTTTTTGTCCTGTGCGGCTGGTTTCTGTTCTCTCTCCAGACTCCAAAATGTTATTAGAAACCTCGCTCTGGCCCTCAGGCTCTGGATCAGCTCCCCTGAACCAGCCAGCGTCAAGGAGAAATAAAGGACTCGGGTTGATCAATTCACCTATGCACAACCACAATAGAGGTTTTGAACTTTGACTGTTTTGAACTCATTAGTTTTTACCCAATTAGGAATGTAATTGTTGTTATTAACCATATTTTTATTCTTAGTCAAAATGCAGGTTTTTAAATTGTAATGTTTTTAACTTATTCTTTTCCTAGTTAAAGAATATGTGGTTATTATCCATTTATCCATATTCTCCATTTTTCAGTTATAGCCACAATAAAAGTTCTGAACTTCTACTGCTTTTAACTAATAAATTTTTGCCCAATAACAGCTGCGTTCAGACCGCCAGCAACTGTTTCGCTGTGTGTCGCTTGTCTCTTGCTACAAAGTCGTAATAGCGTTCCTTGCTTTGGTTGTCCTAGGAACATTTATAAACAAAGCCTGCAGTAACAGACGGGAGACGGATGACGTGAGCTCCGCTGCTGTACTCCTATTGGTAGTCGCTCCCGAAAATTTCTCATCATTTGCATAAAATTGAAATCTCGACTTTGTCGAGTCGCTTGACACGTCGACTTTTTGTTGCCAACGGTCAATGTTGCTCGCGTCGTTAGATGCCGCTAGGCTACCATTGAAATGAATGACATCGCCTCGCTTTGTTGCAGGGTGTCGCTGGCGGTCTGAACGGGGCATAAGAATATAACTATTATTAATAACCATTTTTTCATTGTTTTGCTTTAAATTATCTTAAACCAGGACTAGGTTTTAGTTAAATTAAGTTGTTTTTTTAAAAACATTACTGTGTTCATCTTGAGACAAAACAATCACACAGATATATTTTAAGATATGTCAGTGCGAGTTGTTTTCGTAAAATAACACTCGTCGACTAGAAACTATCCCATCATGTTTTTATTGTTTTATTGTGTTAGTTACTTTCATTCTTTAAGTTATTATTACTTAATCAAAACAACCCAACTGCAGTTTGAGTGATTTTTGAAAAATTTGAAGTTATCTGTTTTTGCAAATGAACTCTTCAGGGCGGTTTCCCGGACAGGGATTAGTTTAAACCAGGACTAGGCCTTAGTTAAATTAGGAAATTTAAATTGTTTTTTAAAACAAACTTTACAAAAAACATTACTAATGTGCATCTTGAGACAAAACAATCGCACTGATATTTTTTAAGATATGCCAGGGCAAATTGTTTTTGATCAAGACACTGCTTACATTTAATTTAGTCTGGGACAAGGCTTAAGCCCTGTCCGGGAAACTGCCCCATTATTTACATTTACATTTAGTCATTTAGCAGACGATTTTATCCAAAGCGACTTACAAATGAGGTAAACAATGGAAGCAATTGGAACAACATAAGGACAACAAAAAGCATAAGTGCAATAAAACTGGTCTCACAAAGCCTACCACAGTATACAGAGCTAAGTTAGGTTATGTTTTTTAAGTTATGCCATTTTTACAACAATAACAAACGGATATGAAAGCAGTGAAAACTTGCCGTGCTCTTATTTTTGTAAACCGTCTGTATAAAGTCAAGCCTTTTGTGTTTGTGTGAGTCAGTGTTCAGGAGTCATTGTTATGGAGGGTCTAATAGAACCAGTGGCCACATCTGCCACTACTGAAGAGCTTTTTTTTTCCAAGGCAGTAAAGGAACCCACCAATCCCGGTGTCCTCCGTGACTAGGTATATTTTAAGCGGGATGCCCATTTCATTTTATGCCACCATCTGTTAACCTCAAAGCTACCCGTATCTGTGGAGCCCTGCAGCAAGGCATACATAATTTAGAAATCTGATTTGAATTCCATATTGATTTAGTGAGAAATGGTATTGCACAGGTACACAGGGAAAATTAGTATTCTGCCGCACTAAATTCAATATCTCTGGGCCGTCTGTGATTTTCATAGCATCCTCTTTTATTACTAATTGTTTTGTCAAGCCTTCTCACCTTTTATGGGGGGCGGTGGGGGATGCGGTACCGCGGTAGCGCAGTCTGACTAATATAGATTTTGTGGTGTGTTTTATTTTGGGTGTAAGAATTACAAATCAGTAATGCCACGAGAAGCATTACAAGCAAGCGTGATATAGATTATATGTCAGCGCTCCGTATTAGTATATTTTTAGGGTCTTTTTTGTCTCGTAGCACACGCTGTGTATCTGATGTTTTTGACTGGTTTGAGTTATTTAGGTCAGGAGATTGAGGAGCAGGTGACCTACATGTTTCTGAGTGACAGCCCGTATCGGTTCTCTGGCACCGTGAAAAGCTGCAGCGAGTGCACGTACGCCATTGACTTCTAAACGGCGAACCGCTAATCCATTAGCATGCGAGGTGGCTGTCACGACTGATTCCCTTGTCCCTGTCTGCTAGCTCTCTGACATACTTCACCACCAGATCAATAATACCAGATGTTTGAACTTAAGGCTGAAATATTTATGGCCTCTGGTGTATTGCGCTAAACTGTCCCATGCTGCTCAGTTCGGGTCAGTTCCCTCACATTTTAGCACGCAGAAAATGATGATCTGATTTGATTCGCTATAAGATGAAAATAATTAATTAATGACTGAAATGATGTGAAAGTGTGAAGGGCGGCTATGACGACTACAGAAATAAACAAACTCTGTTTTGGAAACCACCATCTTTTTACAAACCTCCATCGGGTTAATGTAGACGATCACTCGTCACTCCGACAGCATCTTGACTGTTTTCCCCACAACTTTCATTTAAAATGCCAGTTGCCAGTAGGACTATTGGTGATTTGGCAATAATGAAACATGTCGGGATGTTGCTTTTTGCTTTGCTGGAGGTCATTAGAGTTTGTCTGCAGAAGGTGGAGAGCCGTACTGTACTCCAACCTTTGTTGGTTTACTCCTGTTGCCGCTTTCTCCCCACTCACACCGCACGTTTGCCACCTTCAGCTATTTCTTTGTCACCATGACCCTACATTCACAACCCACAATTCCAGAGAGAAGCGAGACCGGCATTGATGTGGTTTGATATGCAGTCATTGTAGCTGTATTGAGGCTCCTGCTGGGATCCAAATGCCATTAGAGGGAACAGCGGCTCTTTTAAATGGTGCGTGCTCTTGCCCCACTGCCTCCTTTCTAAAGTGCACAGCAATCACATCACAGAACGCTGACACAAGGGATATTGTTCTCTGAGCACGCCACCGGGTTCAGTCCCTGTTTAACGCTCCAAAACCCAGTATCTGTCACGCATCTGTAAAAGCCTCTGTCAGAAGACACTCCACCCCCGTGTCTGTCCGCTTCACTATTGTGATGAAATCAGCCAGGCATTTTTCATTCCCATTACACCTCTCCATCACCGCCTGCCCAACAAAGATAATTACCACTCATCTTCTGTGCATGTTCACCCAAAGAGAGGGATCGGAGAGGAGGGAGAGGCATCATAAACAAACTTTTGCCTCGTCATCAAGATAACATCTGTGGGATAGACAGAAAAGCAGAAATTAATGCCTTCATTAGAGCAGAAGAGATTGGAGTTTTTTGGTTACTTGCTAGCTCATGCTGGAGTCTCTCTTCTTGTTCTGCCTTGTGTTGAGCCTGTGTTTGCTCTCATTTCATGTTGACCTTTCCTCCGGCTTCCACGTGTGTATTATGGCCTTAAGCATTAATGTGCCATTTACATGTTATAATTCACAGTTAATAAAGGGCAGGTTAAGAATGGGTTAATGCCTTCGTATTATGAATTAGTACTGTAATCCAAGTGAATGTTCCAGTACATGTATTTCTTATGTTTGTAAGAAAGGTTTAAACTAATCTTCAAGACACCATATTTAAGGACTATAAGCTTTTTATGAAAACGGTTACTGTACTTATGTTTATTATGTTGATTGTGATTGGTTATAAATACATGTGTTTTTTGCATTTTCAGTTTAAAAGGGTAATTCTGTAACATCAATTATAAAAAACAGTGATACGCAAAGTAATGGCCATTCAATGCATGTTAATACACAAACAAAAAGAAAGAAAAAAATATTTTGTGTGACCAGCCTTTATAATCTGCTTTGGACTGGTTGACAGACTGAATTGCTAAATGGATTGCTGTGCACCATAGACAAGTGACAGGTTAACGCACAATCATATCAAACTAAATGTATATTGAATTATATATTCTCAAACACTTTTAGACACTTTGTATTGTTTATAAAATGGCTTACTAATGTACTTATGAATTCTGATGTTTTTTGATGTTTTTTTTTTGCAGATACTGAGATGATTTTTTATTTTATTTAAGTTTTGTTTTGTGTTTTGTACAGGGTTCCTACGCGTTTTGCAAAAGTATGGATTTTTATTTGATTGTTTTCCAGGTCTGTATTAGCATGGAAAAAAGGAAATTGAGTATGGAGAAAATAATGAGTTTTGCCAGACTATTGCCCTATCCGTTTTTCTAAAATATAAAATTAAGAATTTCTGATAATAAATATATTTGATATGAAGTTAGGAGCATGTTTCGAGCGCTGCCAAAAGATCAGCGCTAGACCAAATCTGCTGGAGGACTGTTTGCTGTGATTGGATGTTACGCAGTAGGCAGCAACAGAGCCATTGAGAGAGACTCCAATGGAACAGTTTTTTTTCACAGCAATGGCGGTTCATGGAGCCTCTCAATAGTTCCCGGAAGTTAACGCATGGAGCTGTGGCTAAACAGACCGATTTCTTTCTCCCTCTTTCCAGAGCGCTCGGGAGTTTGCACTCCCAATTTGAACGTGCTTGACACACGCCAACATTTAAATAATGAACCTGACTAAACGGCCGATTGTAATATCCCATAATGCAAACTACAAAATGTTGAAACGAGACAAAAACATGACAAGACCTTCACGAGTTCATCCTGCATGGATTTGACTCAGGTGCGTTTATAGGTTGTGGTTAGCCTATTAAAACAACAATATTATTTGCAAATATTTCAAACGCATCAATGAATTATTGTTCTTTAATTCTCTTTCTATATTATTATAACATTTTTTTAATAAAAAAAATATATAAAAAATTTATATATAAATTTTTTTAATGTCTGTAGCTGCACAAAAAGTCAAAGGAATAGCACTTATATTTGTCATTCCAAATCCAAATGCTCTTTGAAGATTGATTGTATTTTAATCTGGTAATATTTGTATAAAAACATAAATTGTATAAAAACATAAAATGTGTTTACTCATCATTGATAAACATAAAAACACTTCTAATTTGCACTCAATTGTTCTAAAATGCACACACAGTATGTAGCTCAAGAAACATTTTTAAATTTCCCCAATTTTTTTCAGTGGTTCTTAAATCCTGCATACGGCCCGGATTGAACGTTGTCAAATTTTGAAAGAAGCCAAGTTAATGGATTTTTGTTCTCTTTTCATGTTCATTAATAAATTATATTTCACCAATCCTTCTGTTGCTGTGGGTTGAAGGTGTACAGTTATTTAATTTGACAAATTATTAACATTGCACTAAATTCCAGTTATAAAATGTTGTGCATTGAACATGTCTTGGTTTGGTGTTAATTAATTTGTATGAGGTATAGCTATAACAGTCCACTGATTATTTGGCAAAATATTATAATAATATACATGTGAACAGGTCGATTTTTAAAACCATCTTTTTTATATGTTAAATATGGTCTGAAAAATCTTCAGGGAAGTCTGTATGTTTGAGTCTGGAAAAGTATGGAATTTCGAAATGGATAATTTGATTTTATGTCTTTTTTTTCATGTATTATATTTATAATTGTATTTTTATTTGCTTTTTTATTTTTATTTATTTATTTTATTTGTATTATATATTATTATTGTATTGAATTTTAGTTTATTTTAGTTAAGTGTTATTATTTTAATATTATATTATTTTATTTTACATTATTTATTTATACATTTTTTAATTAACTTATTTATATTATTATTATTATTATATATTTAGTGTTTTTATTGTTTTTATATATCCGCATTTGATTTCATTTCTATTGATTATTAACAGCCCTAGCATTTATTGAATTTTTGCCTCTTGCAAGAAATTGTACCTTTATTATATAATGATCACATTCCTGAAACACAAAGCGATTGAACTTCAATTCAAATATGGTGT
Source organism: Triplophysa rosa (assembly GCF_024868665.1). Lineage (NCBI taxonomy): Eukaryota > Metazoa > Chordata > Actinopteri > Cypriniformes > Nemacheilidae > Triplophysa > Triplophysa rosa. Next base: position 15,604,937 of record NC_079902.1, read on the forward strand.
ATCCTTCTGTACTTAAACAAAATGGCCCTGCCTCGAGCTCCCTGTGATTTCAGCATCACTCAGAGTCGTGGACATTGTCACGGACAGCAAAGGGCCTCTGTTGCAATATTTAGTCAGTGACTAACTGTTCTGTTGCTCAGCAGTGGGTTGAAATGTTGAGAGCAATTTGTTGCTAGGAGCAGAGGGCCTGGAGTGGAATAGAGCAGAGCTGAATAGGCCACGGGCAGCCGAATGAGAGTCTATGGCTTAGCCCTAATACAATTTGAAAGGCATTGCTCTCATAGAGTGTTCTCAATGACACAACAGTCTAGAGCTTCTTCAAGTGCAATAACAATGTCAGAAGGCCCGGGCCTTCACTTGACATTAGAGAGCTCTGAAAATAAAGGCAGGAGGTTGGGAAATAACTTTGCATTATTGTTTGTCAGTTAACCGACTTGCAGAGCGTCAAGTGGTGTTATGCAACACGCTGATGATCCTTAATGACTTTTCACATGAATTTGCAATTTATTATCTGAAGTTCATGATAGCAGTATAATATCTTTGTGATTGCAAATGGAATGTCAGACCTAATTACAGTTGCCGAACGGCTCGTATTGTCAAAACTGTGCCTGTTTAATTTGATTGGCTTGGTAATATTTTGTCACTGCTGCGGTAAACAGATGAAATATATATCAGCATCTTAGACATAAATAACACTTTCATTAGATGCCTTGTACTCTCGAAGATCAAAGCTCAGCCGGTCTATTAATTATATTTTCAGACCTCTCTGTCTCTACAAGACGTCTTTGTGCACATGATGTAAATGTTAGCCCAAACATAATTATCCTTTGATAGACCATGTATATTTCATTTAACCCCACAAAATGTGTGGGTTTTTGTGACGCAGCTCTGCTGTCTTTGCATTAGCTTAACTCCAGGATTATTTCAATCAATATTTCATGAATAAGTCCAGATAAAATTGTTGGATGCATGCCACAGAGCACGAGGAGGTCACCGATGAGCTGATTTAACAGGAAACAATGTGTTGTTTACTCAGCAACACAAGTTTTCAGGAGAAGCTGGCAGGCGATCTAAGATGTACTCTGACAGACGGGTGGGCAGATAAAGATTTTTGATTTCGTGTTGATCTAACTCCTGCTGTCTTTATCTGTACACAGATGACACCTTGGAGGAGTACTTGACTGAAAAATTAAAATTCTCTTAATTAACTTGCCTCATATGTGGGATGGCATGAGGGTGGGTAAAATTATGAATTTTTGTTTTTGAGTGAACTATTCCTTGAAGACTCATGAAAGCCACTCTAGGCTGGTGTCTCAAATTTGACCACGTCTTACTGTCATGATTATCTTTGTAAGAGAGATTTCATCTTGTTCTCATGTGTGCCAGTTGTGTTAACAAAGCTTTATCTGATTTCTTAACTTAAATTCATCTCATCTCAATTCAACACTTTCACCATGAGCTGTTGGCACACCTCCCTGTCAAATCTTGTTTGCTTGGTAATTTGGGTTTTGCTGTTGTACGTTTTTTTTTTTTCTCTTGTTCAGTGAAACGACTGCAGCAGTACAGTATCATTGCTGTGTAACGTTTTATTTGGGTTCGCCGCATTGCCCTAAAGGTCCAGTGTGTCATTTTTCAAAGGATCTATTGACAGAAATGCAATATAATACACATAACTATGTCTTCAGAGGTGTATAAAAACCTTACATAATGAAGTGTTATGTTTCCATGACCTTAGAATGAGCTATTTCTATCTACATACATCGCGGGTCCCCTTACATGGAATTCACCATGTTGGTTCTACAGTAGCCCTAAACGGACAAACTGCTATACAGAATGAGTTTTGTAAATACGTTTTCTCATTCGGCAAAGAAGCGAAGACGACGTTTTAGTTCTGTGTCAGCCACCGTAGTGCTTTGAAAGGGAGGGGTGAAGTGAGTCATTGGTTGCAATTCGCAACCTTACTGCTAGATGCCGCTAAATTACATAAACTGGACCTTTAAATGTTGCCCTCATGTTCTGACCACTTATCTGCTGCTGATTGAACACACACCTCATGTTGTTGCTGTAAGTGACCATGTTCCTGCGTGTCCCACGTTGGTCACATCTACACCATTACTGCTTTTATACTCTGAGCCCTGTGAGCCAAGTAAGGTTGCTCCCATTGCCTCCATTTTTTGTTATTGTACTCAAATGGTGTAGTTTTATTACAACAAACTGATGAAAAATTACAAGACCAAATTGGAAACAATGAATGATAAGCCCCCTGTAAACAGACAGTTATAAATTTCTAACATTACACTGTTATGTTTTATTAACAAAGCGGGCCATTATAATACACTGTACAGCAAATGGTAATAAGTTGCAAATTGAGTTTGGTGGATTTCTAATGAATTTTGAATAATGGCATGGTGAGCGTCTGAGTGTTTGTAATTTTGGGCTAATTTCATTGCGGATCTGTAAAAACGTGCATTTCAGCCCTCTTACACCGCCCTGGGCTACAGGCGTCAACACTAATCGAGGGTCTTGTGTGACCATACGGCTTTATACAAATGAGTTTAATATGCGTGTTGCATCGTGCAGTATCGTTGTCAAAAAGAAAGAAATAACTCATTGACTTACGGGCCTTTATTGCAACAAATTGCCCCATGCATTTGGGTTTATTGACAATCTGGAGCAAGAACAAGTAATGCTAATAGCATAATCTAAATGCGATCACATGCTGCGTAGCTCTTTTCTCTGTCTCTCTCTATTCTTATCTCCCCCAGATCATTTAATGTCTCCAGATACATTGTGTTTTATAGCTAATTATCGCACACTATCCATTATCGGTTTTACTGTTATCTCCCATGCATTGCTTTATCTTCCTGTGGGAGTGCATGGCCTGTACAGGTTGGCTGAAGGGATGTGGGGCACCACACGCAAAGACTTCGACCCTACACTTATCTGTCCTTAATTTTTAATGTGCTGCACTTAGAAATATTTACTCCTGGGATTGTTTTTTCAGGTATGAGCAAATGGAACCAAAATGAATGCATGTTTGTACATTTTACATACTGTAAAACAGTGGTCGGGAACTTATGGCTCGCGAGCCACACGTGGCCCTTTAAAAAATCATGTGGCTCGCTAGGTGTCTTACCCTTCACCAACATTTGATCGTTAAAAAACATAATTATATGAATATTTCAGGTTGTCCTGGCCAATACACGCATGCAGTGCTATGCGCAAGCGTCACGACACTAATCAACGGCAAACAACGTTTCTATGGTAACCTCTCGCGGCCGCAGCCCTGATTCAAGCTACTGAGCGTGTGGAGTTTAGAAGAGCGATCATAATGCTTTTTTTGAAAGTTACGGCTCTCTGTGGCGTATGATACAGAACTCGTTGCCTCGCTACGTAATCACATGTATAAAGTATTAAAAACAACCATGCAGCAAAGTATCCGGTGAGCAGATGGAAGCAAACTGCGACGCGTCAGTGTGGATGCCCTGTGTCCTGTCTTTCTCGCACATGAAGGACATACATACTTCTGTCAGGCTTGACAGAGGAGTTTTAATGCCGGTATGTAAGTGTTTGACCACGTACGAACTGAACTACAAAGCTATCAGCAAGACGCTAGTTATGTTCGCTTTCTGGTCTGCGTGTGACATCAAAGTGCCGCGAGAGCAGAGCTCCATGTGCTTTCGAAACGTTCTCGCGGTACTCTGATTTCAGACTTTCGCCGATCTGTCTGCATCATTTCAAGAAGACAAACACACCTAATGCAAAGTCAGAAGACACATATACAGTATTTTATGAATATCAGTATAGGAACGTGAACTTTTTTAATTGTTATATGTTAGATATAATTAAGTTTAATTGAATGGAGGCCTAATGCAAACCTGTAAGTTGTTTATAAGTTGTGGAAATCATTTTCTTTTGTTTCACTGTTTTTCAGTTGTCTGTGGACATGTTATCTTATGGAAGGAAAATAACAATTGATCCCCACAGGGACCATGGTCTATGGACAAAAATATAGTTATTAGTATTGCAGTCATTTAAAATGTTATACATTGAAATGTTAATCATTTTATACAGTGTGTATATACTGTATATATATTTGCAAATTTGAATGAATCAAAACTGGAAAAATGGCTCTTTGGTTAAAAAAGGTTCCCGACCCCTGCTGTAAAATATGAAACTGACCCTGACTTCTCAATTCACTTGCCATTGGCAGGTATGTCATAAGGGTCGAGCGTTGAGCCTGGCTTCATCGATTTCTTAAGTTGTGTTAAGAATCAGTTTATCTTCAAAACTTCAGACCACAACTTTTCTAACCTTTAATCAACTTGTACAGTTTTTTCACAGTGCAGCCTTCAATGCGTTTATGTATTCTAACTTGGTTTCTCCCTTGTCTTTTTCTGTTTTTAGCTGGGTGAATAACTTTGGCCATGAGGGTCTCGGGCTGCTTTTGGATGTGCTGGAGAAGCTGCTGGACAAGAAACAGTAAGTTAGGCCGGCCTCGCTGTTGCCCACATAAGATATTCTCTTTCTTCTGTGCTTTTGGAGTGTCCGTTCACACGCTCTTATCGCTCTCTTTACTCACTCATTGTCTTATCCCCAGGCAAGAGAACATTGACAAGAGGAACCAGCATAAACTTATCCAATGCCTCAAGGCCTTCATGAACAATAAGGTGTGTTTAGAATTTAAAGGATAGTTTGTATCAGCCTTCAAATGTGATGAAAAAGTAAATTAACGTAAATTAAACGTAACGTGAAACTATTTCAAATTACTGTATCTCAGCTTTTTACTTGTCCTTAAGAATGAATACATTTCTTATTCTGATTTCGTCTTTAATAAATATAAATGTACCTTTGTCAAATAGAGTTTGAACTATTTTAATGCTGCTTTTTATGCCTAAACTGAATTGCTACTTTTCAGTCATGTTACGTTTAAATACTGTTTTATTTCAAACCCTTTACTCAACAGTCTTAAAAAGCAAACTTCTTTTGCTCAAAAATCTCATTTTAGGAAGAGCATTACTGGAAACGGTGAATCTCTGGCCACTGTCTGAGTCACAAATCTCATTTATACAAAACCAGATTTCTGTTTATTTTTTCAGATCATGACATTTTGATTTGATGTGCTCTAACAGTTAAATATGTACATTCTTAATGTTTCTTCATGAGCTCAGATTGTGGTCAAGTGCAGTGCATTAAAGAGAGAAAGACACAAATGCAGGAAAATGATTCTTTGTCCCTGTAGCCCTGTCTTCAATTGAATTCATTCATCTTAAAACATATCTACATCTGGTTAATCATCTCTAGAAGAACATTTGTCCTTAGACAAGGGCTTCTTATTGTTTGCTAACAGATCAAAGGGATTTTAAATGGTGTTATTTCTGTGTAATAGTGTACAGTACATGCTGCTTTGTTTTTAGTATGGCATGCAAAGGATCCTGGACGATGAACGAAGCCTCCTTCTGCTCGCGAGGGCGATCGATCCAAAGCAGACCAGTATGATGACTGAGATTGTCAAGATTCTGTCAGCTGTCTGTATTATTGGAGAGGAGAACATGTGAGTTCATCAGTTCAATTGCATTTTCAGTTATCTGCTGCATACTGAAGACCTTTTTATACAGATTTGTGAGAACAGAACATTTACATTTATTCATTTGGCAGACGCTTTTATACAAAGCGACTTACAAGTAGGACAGCATATAAACATTTTGTCCTTTAGTTTACAAGGCCATGCTACTAGGAGGATTAAAGCTGGAGTAAGCAAGGGAGAGAATGAACAACAATTTTTAGACACAAGACATAGACAGTTATAAAATCCCTTAAGTTTTTAATAATGTAGAAGTATGCATTATGCATTACATAATACTGACTGTACTTCTGGTACACTTAGATGAGTTTCTGGCAAGAAATAAACACTCAATTTAAGAAATGTTTATAGATGAAGAAAACAAGAGACAGCTTTTGCTGTATATACGAAGATTTTTCATTGAGAAGATTACAGCTTAGCTTTGTTGGTAGGGAAAGTAAGCACAGCCAAGATGTCAAATGGATCCAAGAGGTCTTTTTTATTGCACTTATGTTTTTTATGCTGTTGTGTCTGCCACAACACTGGTGCATTGATCTAGAACAGTGGTTCTTAACCTTTTAAAGTGCTCAACTCCCATCATATTTCAAACAACCCTTTTGTTGCACTGCACAGCTTTCCTTCTAAAATCGATTACAAATGACCTGCACGACGTAATTGCCATGCATTTTGTTTGTTATGCTTTTAAATACCCTCTGACCATCATCGTAATTTTTCTTCCCTATCATTTTGATTGATCTTTTGTTATTAGTTAGCAACACAACTTTGTTTAAATCTTCTTTAAAATTACCCATGAATTTTTTTATACTGGTAGATTTTTATTGAAAGGAAAGCCATACAATATACAGTCCAAAGGTAGACGCCGGTATTCAATTATTTTTACTCTCAGGTACATTTTCAAGTATCTGTACTTGATCAGTGTTTTTACTTTGAAAAAACGACTTCACTACACTATAAAGCATATATCATACTTTTCACTCCACTATATTTCACAAATGCATTAAACATTTTTTACCTTTAATACTTAAGCTCATTAAAAACCTAGTACTTCCTGACTTAAGTATTTTTACTTTGAAGAAAGTAATTAAAGGTTAAAAACACAGACATTTATTTGAAATGTGGTGGAGTAAATAGTATAATATATGCGTTATAATGTAGTGAAGTAAAGTTTTTCCACAGTATACAGTAAATACTCAAGTACAATACAGATACTTGAAAAATGTACTTGAGTAGAGTAAAAATACTTAGTGACCCAAAAATAAAAATTCCGTCACAATTTACTCACCCTCTTGTCATTTCAAACCTGTATGACTTTCTTTCTTCCGCAGAACACAAAAGAAGATATTTTGAAAAACGTTGTTAACTGCCCCCCATTCACTTGCATTGGTTTTGTGTCCATACAATAGAAGTGAATGGGTGCCGCTTGTGTTCAGTTACCAACTTTCTTCAAAATATCTTCTTTTGTGTTCTGCGGAAGAAAGTCATACAGGTTTGAAATGACAAGAGGGTGAGTAAATCATGACAGAATTTTCATTTTTGGGTGAACTATCACTTTAAGTACTGTCCACTTCTAATAAACTCCATACTGTACATATACTCAGATATTGCACTCTTTTCATTTCAAAGATATGATTTTTTAGCTCATTTGTATTTATGCCAATGACCACTAATCAGAAACTGCATACTTCTACTAAGTACCAAAACAGTTACAATGCAGAAAGATAATCATGCATTACTTCACCTTTCCTAAATGAGTGACTTGTGTGTAGTCCTATGAGAGGCTGTCTTTAAACCAGATGTGTGCTGTGTTAGCTTTGTTGAGAAGTAATTAAGACGCAGCATCTGCAGCCCGACCGTTTTATCTGCCGATCAGCACCTTCAGCCCAGGGATCCGTTTCACCATATAAACAAACACATGCTCATAATAAGTGCAGGTCGACTGAATCTGCGTGCGGTAGGTGAGAGGATTAGTGTTTTTATGGATGTGTAGGTGATCAGAGAGTGTGTAGATCTGTGTGACAACTGTAAAAGCGCTGATTCTTCACTTAGTGCCCAAACTAGCTCCTTCCCCCTCAAACGCTGTGCGGTGACACCGGCTTATGTTTAGTGCTGTCACATCAAAGCTCCTCTTTAGGAGTCGAGCAGGTCTAGCTTATTCTGAAGCCATGTTTGAACCAGCATGAAAGCTTCGGCGCAACCCACTCACGACTACAACTTAATCACCTCGATCACGAAACACGGGTCTTGCATGTAGCTGTTTGACAAAATTTCCTCACACAGTTTCTGTCATGATAGGGCAAGTGAGACAAGACGTGTCGAGTGTAGCTCACTAGTGTCTGTCGCTTTTACAATATTGCCTGTCATTGTTTAGACACTGCACAATAGCAGTCAAAAGATTGAATAGGACACCTAAGGTTTCTTTTAATTGTTTATTTATTATAATTACGAATAAATTAAAATAATAATTATGTTTAGATTATTTAATAATAAAAGTAAAAACAGTTGAAACAATGCATTCACACAAATTAATGTGAATTATGTAGAGACTACCAGCCAAGTAAAAAATATATATTTATACTGTATATGGTTTAGTTTAGTTTTTAATAGCTTCACTTTTTGCAGCTTTGCATGCAATAAAAATGCGAAAAACCGTGCTGCCATCAAGTCAGGAAAGCATATAATATATGTTATACATGTATATGTACAGTATATTATATTCATATATTCATATAATTTAAAGGCCTAATGACAGCATGTGCGATGACAATTTCAGTGTAGGTAACATGCACGCTGTGTGTGGTGTTTACCGAATGGGCTATTTTAAGCACTGGTTTGTTGTGCAATTATTACAGTATTTTGTCTATGATGCATTTTGTAATTTCTTCCCCTCAGTCCTGGACTGCAGTCCACCAGTGCTTGAGTCAGCAAAACACACATTAGACCTTGTAAAGTCCTTAATTTGCTTTTCCACCATCACGACTCTTTGTACTTCTGTCCAAACTCATCACTTTAGTTCTTAAATGATGTCGTTGTTGTACTGTAGGCTTCCTCTTATTACCATAGGGAACATGCGGGTTGCTTTGGTATCGCACACCTGAAATGGTCTATAACATAAAAGGCTGTGACATTGTTCCAACTTCCCAGCGTGAATGTCCAAGACTGAGATTACAAGCTCTTATCAACTCAGGTGAACATTCTGAGCCAATGTCACGGTCGTGTCTTGATAAAAAGCATGTTTACCTAAACACATTGCTTTCTGTCTACTTGTTTTCCTTCAGTCTGGATAAGATCCTGGCAGCCATGACCATAGCAGCAGAGAGGAATAATAAGGAGAGGTTTGCTCCGATAGTGGAAGGGCTGGAGAACCACGAAGCCCAGCAGCTACAGGTCAGTATGATGCCCTTTTGTAGAAGCAGAAAGACTGCTGCCACCTGCCACTCCACCTTACGACCCACATACTGCCATTTATCACACTGTCTGTTTTAGACACATCTCATACACTCACGCTTACGAACCCGCGTTGCCATAACGTGACTACCTATAGATCTTCAAAATATCTCAATTGTTTCTCCTAGAAAGCAATGTGATTAAATAGGGATCGGGAGGGGCGGATGCATTGCGCCCGCTGATAGTGTCCTCTATTTTCATGCCTAGTCTGCGTAGTATCAGTGCCAGATTCACTAAAGGAATCATGCAAATCAGATAAAAGCGCAAATGTGGCCAAATACTTTGTGCTCAATGCAATTTGCACGCTGCAATTCCCAATCTTGTGGATCGCTTCTGAGTGTTACTGTAGGTTTAGAGGAATGCAGCAGACTGCCACAAACTGGTACATTTTACTAGAACTCTTCTGCATCACATGTGATCCATACACCTAAAACGTTATTTTAGAATTACAGATCTAAAATTTGTATTTGAATTGACAAATTATGCTGGCTATAGGCATGGTTCGAAGGCTGTTCTCGAGCATTAATATTATTTGATTCAAATAAAAATGATATTTGTTTAATATACTGCCTGCTTTCCATGATCTGTAATAATATTACTTTCATTGCGACATAATGAACACATTCTGTAATGAACCTGATTTACATCAAATGGAGAGTTTTTACGTGAGTAAACTGCACACACAAGTGCTGCTGCTGTTCATTCTAAATACTCCCGCAGAAAACAATAAGAGACTACTTCAAAATTATTTTAGATTTTTCTGATTTTAATATTTATAGGTACATGTTTAAGTAAAATGATAATTTTATGAAATAAATCATTTTGTGAACTGGTGACAACATGTTTCCAAAATTCCAAATCAAAATATTGTTTTTATTTGCAGAAAATTGAAATGAGACAAATTGGTCAAAATAACAAAAAAGATGCAATGTTTGCAGATTTTGAGTACTACAAAGAAAACAAGTTCATATTTATCTTTAAACAACACAATATTAATGTTTTTACATGTATTTTAGGACCAGTTCAAAATGAATAAATGATGAAATAAGCAGCCTGATTTTTTTCACAACTTTCATGCATCTTGCATTATCTTAGTCTTTCACATTGCTGTTGGATGACTATGTCATTTCCGATGTTTGTTTCTGTTCAAATTCAGCAGACAAGAGACTAGAATTGCCACAAAACATGCAGAAATGAAGATTAAATGCAAAACTGGAGTGGTCTCTTATTCTTTGGTGGCTGTATTTTTTATTAAAAACAACATGTTAATGTCTGTAATAAAACTGTGAATGCAATCCGATGTTTCAAATCCAGCTAATAGGCTGTGCTTTATTCAATCATTTTTAGCTCTGTACTGTATGTCAACCATTATCTAATGTCTTTCTGTATTTAATTCTCTCAACGTTTACAAATGGACCAAACTGATACTTAATTCAAACATTACAGCGAACTCAATTAAGTCTGTTAGCAGCACTCTCTGAGGGTTTCGGTCTTTTGTCACAACAAACAGAGAGTATGGAACACACGTCAACATTAACTTTCTATTTTATGTAACCTTTTTTATGTGATTCACCTGTTTCAAATAATTAGCAGAATTCTAGTTGCTCTGGACGGCTAATATAGATCTGCTCTGTATAGTGTCAGTCAGCGCTCGAGTCTTCTTGACTCGGAATGCATTTTCAGACACTGGAGCCAGGTAGAAATTGCACTTCTGTCACTCAGGTCTTCTGCACCTCGACTTACCATGACATGTAAACAAGTCCCCCTATCCCTCTTCTCACTGTGTACTGTGGACGTCTGTCAACCATGCCACCTACGCCCCGTGATGGAAGCTGGCTGCTGGCTATTGTAATGGAACGGGAGGTGTATTATAAACCCTAATCAGCCGCAGCCAGGTCACACAAAGAACCCAGAGGTCTGTAAACTAGCACAAAAAACACGAAGGATACTTTATCATGTCTTCTCTCTTAGAATTTGTTCCTTAGAGTTTTCCAACCTGCTCCAAGAGGAACAGAATCTAAAGGGCAAGGATGCAGCACCACCAGTGCATTCATAATTCACCGCTTCTCCGCAACCCGCAGCGATCTGTGACCAAGCACAACAAGCACCTCGCACGTTCACTACCCAAACCGCTAATCTTTGTATTTCTGTTGGAGAAGGGAAAAACAAACAAATCCCTTTGATTGTTTTCCTCCTTTGAAAAAACAGGCCGTTAATGAAAAGAAGTGGCGCTAATTGTGAAGTAAATTAAAACGCCACACCAATGCGGGTGGTTCAAGAAAATTAAGAACCTGCGACGGGCTGCGGTGCCTGACTTTTTGAGCGCGATTAAAATGCGTTTCCATCTCAGTGACGCAAACGTGCAAACTTGAAGCCGTCCCAGCAGTGCCTTTTTTAATTACTCTGCTGGAAGCCACTGTGCCGTGGTAGCTCATCAGCGCACGCTCAACCCAAAGTGAAGGAAAATAAGCTTGTCAACCTGCGCCAGCGCCGCGTCCGCAAAATCAACCCGGACGGGCTAATGTGCACGCAGCTGACGATGAAATGCATTTGCCCTCAGGAAAACTCGGAAGAGTGATCCAGATTCACTCAGCGGGGTCTCTAATGATTCCAATCGAAATAATTGCTCGAAAGGGAATAGGAGAGTATATAAAAAGTTTGGATGTGAGCGAGCCTCAGTAACTGCTATATTTGGTAGAGTGCTTATCTGCGGCCCGTGGTACCTTAGACTTTGATGGACGGCAAGAATAGTGATCCTATGATCCTTGCTATGTGACCAGCACTTAAAATCACGCCATTGGACTTAAACTTATAGCTGTGCAAAGAGCATCCATTAACACGTCTTGTTGGATTTTTCAAAGTTGTTCAATCCCAACATTCCCAAACTGGCAAAGAGAAAACAGAATCAAACCTATGTTGCTTCTTCTGATTTGTTTTCCTTAAGCAATGTGAAACATTGTATTTCCCATGGATCGGTCTTGTTTCCATCCATGTCTTGTGTGTGTCCCCTTCAACGACATCTCGGAGGACAAAATGACCAAGCTTCAGAATGACGGATCTCCTTCTGGCCACTCCAAAAACAGACAAGTGAATTACATGCAGGCCAACACCTACACCAAAACCCAGACCAGGGCTGGAGATGTTATATAAATACCCTTCACATGTCCATCAAGAGGAATCCTACCACTGCATCGATCAGCCAAGCGAAGAACATTCCTCCCGCCTCCCTGGAGTCACTTTATAACCTGTTAAGAACCACCAGCACTCCTCTCTACCCACTGCCCTGATCCGATAAATCAATTAAAAATACACCTCTGTTCAGCCGGACCCGGTCCCCTCTCCTCCCAATCCTCTCACATCTCCTCTGTCTGTTTCACTCTGTTCCCCTTCTAGACCTCCATAGTGCCATAGTGTTCATTTTATTTTGTGTAATGTAATATATTGATTAATATATTGATTTTTGTTCTTGGAGATGAGAGATGGTGGTATAAATAAGAGGCTGTAACGGGGTGCTACATTTTAATCAGTGACAGGTAGAGGGATGATTTTGCTTGAATTAAGTGGTTGTGTATGTGTGTGTGTTATTGCAGGTGGCGTGCATGCAGCTGATCAATGCTCTCGTAACCTCCCCGGATGATTTAGACTTCAGAATACACTTACGCAATGAATTTCTGCGGTGTGGCCTCAAGAAGATTCTTCCAGTGAGTTTGGCAATTGCTGACTTGTTTTTTATGATTTACGGTGTTCTTGTTCATATTGCATCACTATATAAATACATAAATGTTATAAATTAGGAATAAATGTTACAAATGTGGCCAGTTGTTATGTCAGGAGGGAATATTGTGTACGGAATTTGCTTTGAATACCATCTCAGGCTAGAATAAAGTATCAAAATATAAGATATGTGCTACAAAATTGATGAAATGCTAAAAAGTGATAGTTCACCCAAAAATGAAATTTCTGTCATGATTTACTCACCCTCTTGTCATTTCAAACCTGTATGATTTTGTTCTGCAAAACACACAAAAAGGATATTTTGAAGAATGTTGTTAACTGGCCCCCATTCACTTGCATTGGTTTTGTGTCCTGTTCAGTTACCAACTTTCTCCAAAATAGCTTCTTTTGTGTTTTGCGGAAGAAAGTCGTACAGGTTTGAAATGATATGAGGGCAAATAAATGATGACAGAATTTCGATTTTTGGGTCCATTTATTAGACAAAATTAGTTCACAAAAAAGCAAACTACAGCATTTTAGGCAATGTGGGTATATTTACAAAAAATGCGTAGAAAAACAAAAAGGAAACGAAATAAGGCATACATTGACTGCAGTTATTTTTGTTATTCATATCTGTTCATTCTCTCTTGTAGTAAAATTTTGTAGCGTTTCTCCTGGGTCTTGCATAAGTAAGCTTTGCTCATGAGTATGTATTTTTTTTCGGCAGGCCTCCTTAAATTCTTCCCAAAGAAAAGCTTTAGTTTACACTCCAAAGAACAACAACATCAGTACAATTGTTAAAACATCTTTGATAAAATAAAAATATCAATTTTTCCAAACTGGACATCACTTTTGGTCACGACTGTTAATTGACACGATTTGAAATGTATTTAAAATGGTGACATCACACTAAGTTAAAGTGTTTCTTTGCCCATTTTCTTTGTATTGTTGCAATTTCTGTAGTATGTGTAACTAAAGAATGCTCATCTTTCTCTGTGTTTCTATTTTAGCAATACAAAACTGGCAAAAACTACACTTTAAGTGGTAGAGCTGATGTGTGCAATTTCTTTGTAATTTAATTTTTTTGCACCTACATTTTAGCAACTTTGTAGAGACGGTAAAGAAATGTATCGTTCTGCTCAACAATTGCAAACAGGGGAAGAGCTCAGGAAGCCTGTTTGCTTTATGTAATTTCATTTAATGACGTTAGTGATTCCAAATAATGACACACTTTCATCTTTAAGTAATGAATGCTGAAAAACAAACAACAAACAATTTTAAACTTTTGAAGAAATGAAGCAAACTTGAAGCAAAATTGCTGTTGTGCTCTCTGGTTTAGTGTCCTCTTCCCTAATGGCACAGCTTTGTTTCATAAAGGCTGTTCCCCCACACATCATTATCAATCAGCACACAGATCCGCGCTCCATACCGCCACAAAGCCCGCAACCAAGACGGCACATCACTCACAATCTCATTTATGTGGGCATTTCCTCACTCTTAATAAGTCATTTTGACTGCTCCCCGTATTATTGCTGCAATTATTATAATTATCTCAATCTACCCCCGCATATGATGAGTTTATCGTAATTTATGAATAATGTATTTGAAAGTTTAATAGGACAATTAAATATGACATTGTTCCCTAATTGTGAATAATGAGGTTCTAGGTATTAAGATCCTCAGAAAGGCAAGAGCAAAGGAAAAGAAACAAAGCAAGAGACAAATGATATGCACATGGAGATCTGCTCAAAGAGAGTTAGTGAATGGTGTCTGATGAAATGAAAATCCACATTTCTGGAAGTGTACCGTTTGTGTGAAAGAGAGAGTTAGTCCTGCCTCCTACTGCGGCAGTGCGAGGATTCGGTCTCTCTGATTGGCTGTTCCATTAAGACAGATGGCATGCCTGAAGTGCAGCCCGCTGATTGATAACTACACAAATTGGGTTACATTTGGCTTTTCACCGTCCATAAACTACACCAGCAGTGATTCATAGTGGAGTTAAAGTGAAGCGTTTTATTCTCTCTCGTTCTCTTCTCAAACCCTCTTACATATGTTGCAGGTATAGATAGCAGGACAATCTGTTTCCTGTAGAAAAACCGATTAAAACTGCATATTGACTAATTTTAGTATAAAACGAATCAGTCTTACGATTGTAATTGTATGAAATCCTGCTGGACGAAATCACGTCGTCTTTACCAGGTCACTCATTCTTCTCGTATATTCTTCGAACAGGAGCTGAAGGAGACAGAGGAGCTCGACATTCAGTTGAAGGTGTTTAATGAAAACAAGGAGGAGGATTCCATTGAGCTATCTCATCGGCTGGACGACATCCGCGCCGAGATGGAATATCCTTTTTACCGCTGCCTCACTCATGTACACGACCATACAGCACAGCCGCGGGGCCCCCGGTGTCGCTTTTTTAGCCAACCCGCGGGTCTAAAGCCAAGACCCCGGTTCATTCGGAAGGGATTTGAGAATCGGTTTTCTCTCAATTCCAGTCCAGCCTCTGGCAACGCTGATGGTAAACAAACCTCTTCACATCAACACATGCACGCAGCGCACATATATCCCAGCATCCTCCTCTGGCCCCGAGCTCATTACACTGACACTGCAGAGCCACAGAGAGCAACCCTCACGCTCACCCTTACTTTTTGTTTTATTCCACGCTTAAATTTGCAGACAGACCATGCTACACGACCACAAAAATCCATTTGGATTTCTTTTTTTCTTGGTTCTATATCTACATGTGACCGCTGAGATAACGCCTATGTGTACGTGGTAGCCATATACAGTACATTTACATTACATTTATAATGTAACATGCAGTAGTGATAAGTACGTATCTAGTTTCCTCGGGTGCTGCAGTGATAGCTGCCCACTGCTCCGAGTGTACGTGTGATCACCACTTGCTGTGCGTGTGTTCACTACTCTCTGGATGGGTTAAATGCAGAGGTCACATTTCGGGTATGGGTCACCATATCTGACAAATAGGTCACTTTCACTTTCACTTTATAAGTTCAACGGCGAGTAAAAACATATTTACAACATTTGTTTTAACACAGATTTTGGTTTTATATGCATGTGTGGAGAACTCATGATCTTTATAATTGCACCCTCATTCTGTTAGCTCTCAGAGGGGAAGCTTTGCTGAATTGATGGAAAAGCCAGAGTTTTAGTTCAGGCTGTCTGGACTAATGATTTTCGTGAGCAGTCAACTGAGTGAGAGACACAACATTTGTCTCTCAGGACAATTTGGCATTGATCTGTAAGTGCCTTGTGTAATATGCGTATCTAAGCAACGTTCTCCCTCAGTCTTTCTTTTCCCCTTCTTCTCTTTTTAAACACTAAGGGTGAATTCACTGAGAATGAATTGTGCTGTTTATTTGCCTGGGCTGTCTGTGTTGTCTTTGCACCCGATTCACTAAAGGAATTATGCAAATCGTGTAACGAAATCTGTGCTGAATGCAGTTTGCTCAGCCCAATTTTTGTTCCTGTGGGCCGGATCTGAGCGCTGGATACAGAAGACTACAGTACAACTTTTTTCTTACAGTAAATGTAAAGCACTTTTGTACCTCTCCAGTCCTAAATCTTTAAAAGGCTGACATTTGACATTAAAGGTGATTTAATGTTTTTGCTGTACAATACTGGCACTGTTTAGTAGATTGACCCCAAAACTTTGAAGTTTTCCCCATATGTTTTCTCTCTGGCTTTATTAATATTAAAGGGACAGTTCACACAAATAAAAATGTGTCATCATTTACTTACCCTCAAGTTCTAAATATGTATGCATTTCTTTGTTCTGTGTTCTGATGAACACAGAGAAAGATATTTGGAAGAATGCTTTTAACCAAACAGTCCACCAATAGTAGTCAAAAATGCCCTAGTACTGTTTGCTTTCCTACGCTCTTTAAAATATCTTCTTTTGTGTGCAACAGAACAAAGAAATGTAAAAAGCAATTTTTCCTACTATGGTAGTCAATGGTGCTTCAGAACTGTTTGGTTATAAGCATTCTTCCAAAAATCTTTCTGTGTTCAGCAGATCAAAGAAATTAATACAGATTTGAAACAACTTGAAGGTGAGTAAATGATGACAGAATTAAAATTTTAGGGTAAACTTTTCCTTTAACCCATATAACTTTATTTATAAGTATAGCACATGATTTTAGGTCCAGTTCAGGTCTGGCCGCTGTAGCAGTTGAATAATAATCTGAAATTGGGCAGTGTGATTGATCGTCCCTCCCTTTCTGGTTTTTGTATGGATCAGCCCAATGCTAATCCAGCTCATGTTTATGTATCACATTCCCCACCAGTATATTACTGCAAACATGCCAAAAATACAAATATGCACAGCATCTGTGTGTGCACACGTGTGGCCCTACATAATAGAGAAAGCGCCTATCCGACACTTTTCGCTGCTTCTAATGTGTAGAGAAAAAGATTCGCTTTAGATCACCTGTTATCAGCAATAATGCTTGGAAGATGTTTGTATTCTCATATTGAGTTGACAGAACATGGGATGCACTCACAACCTCTATGAATAAATGAAATGATAGAAGTTAATTAGAAATGTTCTGCAGTGCCGGGGCACATCGGTTTGCTGAACAGCTCTATGACAGCACTGGGACTAGAGTTGCAGAACTGTAGCCCAAACTGATGCAACAGATTTTAAGATTGTATTTTTCAGAGTGACAGCCGTGATGATGAGGGTCTGACCAGAACAACAGAGTTTGATAAATACATATCTAATATAAAGGTTATAATCAGAGCTTGGCTGAGTTTAAGCTGTTTTTTTAATGATATGCGGACAGTTCCAATGTACATTTTAGTTTTTATTTAAAATATTGATGAAACGCAGCCTTTTTATTTTACCCTGGTAGAAAAGATGGAATGTGACATTGTTCCAGTCCAGGCGGTGCATCACTCTGCAGTCAGTTTGTAAATATTTCAACAGACTCTGTCAAAACATACAGCACACGAAATAACCAGAGTACATTTTTCATCGCCTCTTATCTGCTATTTTTGCTGATATTTACAAACAGGCACATTTTGTCATTGGCTTTGGTGCTCTTCCAAGAAGTTAAATACATTCCAGAGACTGTTCAGTTGCCAAAAGCCTACTATTTTTAACTCTTTTCCCCTTTTTGTTTCATGTTAAATTCATATTCGATTTTTCTGGTTGGATCAAATGGTTTGTTAGAATGATGTAGTCGCTGTATTTAATCATGACATGCTTCACATCACATTAACTTGTCATCGTATGTGTAACATTTCCTTAAATAGACTGCCAATTTTCTGTTTCACTCACATGGACATGGAGAGAGAAAGAGATGTCCATGATGTCATAATAATGATAAAAAAGATACAGAAAAACAAAAGGGACACTGATGTTACATCTATTTTAGACATCAAAAGCCGCTACCCTTTCTTTTCAGGATAAGGAGATGTTGGACATTTAATCAATACTCTTTGCAAGTTGAAGAGCAATTCTTTTCTGTTTTGGAGAGCAGAAAAACTAACCGAAGCTAAGATATCTCTCTCAAAACTGAATAAAAAATAATAAAGAATGTGACTGATTCATGTTTTATGGCTTTAAATAATCAAACTTAAAGAATTTTCATTTGATGCAGGGTATGAACTGGCAGATAGACTTGAGGTGATTTTCTCTGTCACTTGTTTTTCTCAAGTCTTGTGTTAACTCATGTTAGCAAATTGGATCCCTAAAGACATTTAAAAATGCAGAAAAATAGCATTAGTAGACTCACCTTCCATGAATCTTTAGATCTCAGTTTTTATAGCTTGAACATTATTATCCATAAACCGTCCTTCAATTTTTCAATGCCTTTGCAATATTTTGTGACAGTTCTCAGTAATGAACCATGTTTGTATTCATATTATTTATTTATTTGATTCATTTAAAATTAATTTTTATCTAAGTCAAGCCACACATGATGGAAAATATAAACATGACCTATCTATATTCTCATATCCTCTCATGCTTTTGTTATGTAACTTTGTGTGTATGTATGTATGTTTGTGTGTTTTGGAAGCCAAACATGTCATCTCAGTATGGTTTAGTATCAAAACATATGTTGTTGCATACTACTTTATTCACTGATTAATAGTCCCTATGTTCTCTGCTCATTAAAGCACATCTAATTGTTGTAGTGCACTTATAAAAGCTCCAGTCACTCTAGTGTACGTACAGTATCATACGCATGTTATAAGTTATATAAATGACTTGTTAATATGAACTTGTACATGCATCTTTTTCCTTAACCTCCTCTGTACTGATATGGGTGAGGTGTATCATCTCCTGTCCAACATGGTGAAAGACACAGGTTCAGAACCGTACTTCCTGTCCATCCTCCAGCACCTGCTGCTCATTAGGAATGATTATTATATAAGGTGAGTAATTCATGCGATTAATCCTTCTCTCAATTTTCAGATTCATTAGTTTGAAAATTAGCATAGAACTTTAGCCATAAATAAGCTGCGTATTCAGTTCAGTACTTGAAAATGTGATCAGTAAGTTTTTTCCCCACATTCAGCTGCGCGTCAATCAAAACACTGCACACTGAATAAAAGACACTGATCAGTTTCATTCACTGCTGTCGAGGTAAAATATTTAATAAAGTGGGGAAAGAGAAGCGATAAGGAGGAGGGAATTTACCACGGACACGTCGCTGCTCACTTTGAGCCATGAATAATGTATTTTTTGGCTTGTTGGAGAAAGCAAGAAATAAAAAACACATTAAGGCAGTAGTATGGCAGAGTTCTGTTCAGCCTCAGCCCCCTGACACCGTGCGTGTAAATGTGGCGTCAGAAACAGGATCGCTACAAGCTCTGATTAAAAATGCATGCGATTATTAAAGACGCTCTTTTAAAATGTACATACGATTGCTGCCTAAAGGTGGATATTTAGTTATGTTCGTTGTTTTACATGCGTCGATAGATTTTGTAGTCACTATATCCAGTTCTTGTTGCTTTTGAACCTGCCGAAGCGTTTTTTTGTAGATTGGATTGACTGGTTGGGAAATTGTATGGCTGTAATTTTAGATTAAAGGGATCGCTTGAGATCACTGGAAGCTTTGATGGCCAGGTCTCCAAGGAGAGGGAGGTGAGATGGGACTGCTAGCATCTTTGCGCTTTAGCCTGCATCAGTCGACAGCGACGGTCTTGCTCATAGCCATCTGAGGCTCCGCTGGTGATCAAAGGCAGCCGTAAAGGAAAGCTGTCCATGCCAATAGATCACACAGTTTAATTTAAAGGTATTTTTTAAATCCAGAAGAAAAACAACCAGCCAACTCTGCCTCCACAAAGTTTTCCATTTTTTAATAACTCTTGTGAAACGGTTTAATAACACTTAACCAATACTTGAAGTGTTTATTCAGAGCAGCAAAGAAGTTCAGGCAATAACTCTCGAAGACTCGCTAACAGAAGGCAGATCAGAGAAAGCGTATATGGAACACATCTTCTGCTTTTGGCCGTGACTGATGTGAAGATTAGATGGGCAGTGTGGAGCAAGGGCTGGATGGGAGATGAGAGGCAGACAGGGAAGGTGCCAGGCTGAGAGATAAGGAACGAAGCCTCTGTTGAGTGGGACATATGCCGTCTCCTCTGGTGTGGTCTGACATTTCTGGGTCAGTCGTTTTCTTCCTGGTTCTATCCAGCATGCTGCAGCGGTGGTGGCCAGGATGCTGAGAAAATAGGGCGGCTTATTGAGATGATGATATAGTGTACATCAGTGACAGGCGTAAGCTTCGGGCATCGCCACTAAGCCAGGATCTGTGACTCGCCTAGCACCCTCTCCGCCCCCTCTTCACGCTTATTACACATCGCCACAGCATCTTTTGCAACTACGACTCGAGTTGGCAAATTGTATGCATATGAGTGTTTATTTGCTTATTTTAATATGCTATTTGTCATTGAGAGTAGAGAAACATGCAGTTATAGTTAATGCCTTAATAGCTGGTTTATTCTAATGTTTAAAGGATATAGCAAGAGACACGGTCCTCTGTTTGACTGTCCTGTGAGACTTTCTCTCTTCTTCAGAACACAAAAGAAGATATTTTGAAGAATGTTGGTAACCGAACAACGACTACCCATTGACTTCTATTGTATGGACACAAATCGCAAAGAAATGCAAGTCAATGGGCACCACTATTGTTTGGTTACCAACATTCTTTAAAATATCTTCTTTTGTGTTCTGCAGAAGAAATAAAGTCATAGAGGTTTGAAATGACAAGCGGGTGAGTAAATGACAGAATTTTCATTTTTGGGTGAACTATCCCTTTAATATACAGATCTTGAGAGCAGCAGTGTTAACTAAGATATGAAACCAAAGCAAATATAAGCAAAACAAAACCTGTGTTGTTGCATAATTTATTACCTTGGGTCAACAAACTCGGCTGTTCAGTCTTTTGTGTAGTTATACTTACATCGGCAAATATTGTTCATCATACAAGAATGTTTGGAGATTAAAACAATATAACGCCGTAGAATTAAATGGCATTAACGAAAAATATTTAGCATCAAGGCGTTTTCAAAGTTTAAAATTCGGAAGCCTGTTTTGTTTCGAGGAGCCGAGAATGGAGGACGGCACATTTCTTACACCTACAAGAGACATTCAAGGTCATGCTTGGAACATAATTATTTGCCACTACGGAGCTTGGCTTAAGTCGACATTGTATTTGTTAAATGTCACTTGCAATTAAATTTGGTAATATAACTGGGAAAAGGTCACACGCTAAGCGCTGTGGCAATGTCTAGTCCCAGACCCATTTACTCTCAGTCCCGTCATTGTCAACCCTCCAAACGCGGGGCCGTGTTTTGCCTGCCATTGTGCAACTAATTACACAGATTAGACTGATTAGATTTGCGTCTCAGGTTTTATTGGTGCCCTTAATTGCCAAAGATGATTGCAAATTAAAGAGGAAAGTGTGGAGGCCCAGATCCGGTTCGTCTTCACCTTGAGTGGACAAAGTCACAGAATCACTCTCCGGCTATACGCTTTGCAGAAAGTGATTTCATTATGTACTGAAGGAAGTCTTAATTCAATGGCGTGAAATGCCATTAAAAGATATGTCTTAGCAAATGATTTATGAAGCGCTGTCCTAACAGCGATGCACGGGACGGTATTTTATATGAAGTTAACAGCTTTGTCTCTTGTCATACTCTGCCCCCTCACTCATGGTGTGTGTGTGTGTCTGTGTTCGTGCACACACTTGTTTTTATTACAGGCCGCAGTATTACAAGGTGATTGAAGAGTGTGTGTCCCAGATCGTCCTTCACCGCAGTGGGATGGACCCTGATTTTGGCTACAGGGAAAGACTGGATATAGACTTCACTCATCTCGTCGGTAGGATGTGTCATTGGAAATCATAAATCTTAACCGTTTTTGGTCTGGTTGTCCATTTAAAGGTCAAATGTAATTTCTACAAAACTACAATGATTGGTTCCCTTTGTCTGCCATTGGATGGACAAACTGATATTCCTGCCCCAAACTCATGTTATGTTGTCCCTGTTTAACTTACAGTTTACTGTTTCTGGTGCTGTTTTAAGCACAGACATTACACAATTCACTCTTGAAAGAAAGCAACATTACATGATATATTAAGACTTGTTTTCAAAGAACATGTCTTGAGTTTTTATTTATTTAGATATTCTCACCCCAGTGGATTTTTGTAGAAGATTTATGACTAAATCGAGCACATTTTAGTGAGGCTTATGCTTGAAACAAACAAACTTGCGAACAAACAGAAAGATATTTGCCAGGGTAGAAGTCTTCTAGCTTCTATATTTACCTTGTTGTGAGGACGATTGGATGTATTTTTACTGGAAAACGGCAAAAATACTGATTTGGAAAGTTATTGTTTGCAGGGCTTTCACTGATATTAGGTCTTCTTGCTCTTGCTCAAACGTTTTACATTATGAACGGAACACTGGACCTTAAAGCACTTCTTCTGGAGTTATTATTCATTAGAGCAACTCGGTTTTCCAGACTATTAAATTCTGTCTCGAACTGTATGGTCATCTGATAAAGTGTCCAAAACGTTTCAGAATGAATAAAAGGAGTTTCATGTTTCTTTAACAAGCTTTAGGTAATAGTGAGATAACATTACTGAGTTACAGCACATCAATGAAATCTACAGAAAGACTTTTTGGACCTTAATAGGATATCTACACTATGATTATAGCCCTCTTCAAAGGGGTCAGGTTTTACTGAAGCACCATTTAGACGTTTCCTTTGAGGGGGTTAGGCAAGTTTGGGTTTCACAGACGTACTTTCTGATTTTAATCCAATCCAAATCAAACACAGCAATGGACCACGCTAATAAAAATAAATCAAACGTCATTTTGAAATCGTGTGGCGCTGAGAGAGCCACAACTGCAGCTCATAAAACTTTGTGATTTCCTAGAGTAGATCTAATTATCTTCCTCCGGTCCCCATGAGAGCCCTGTCTGAAACACCTGCACTCACCTGACACATAAGATAAGGTAGACTCATTATGCATAAATAAAACATTATCTGCAAAGCCCGGCTGGCATGTCATGTCTTATAAGCGCAACACGACTTCACCAGCTGTAATGGTTATATTTGCATTCCTGGACATTTATCATTTGTTTTTATGATTAAATGTTCAGAAAAAGCAATTCGGTGCCAACGGTTTTGTCATCTGCTTCTTGGCCACCGAAGGCATTAATAAAATTAGAGTGATGTAAATTTGTTCTGCCTTTTATTTGGTTCTCCGCTCCCCTTTTGTATTTTGTCACTAGCACTTCCGTACCCTGCCAACAAAGGCTCATTAAAAGTTTTCAGACCCATCTGCAGAAACCAAAAAATTCTGCTACATTTTCTCACTGCTTCAACTTTAATGAGTTGAAAACAAATTTTGCGAGGCGCAGTTTTTAAATTTACATCTCAAACCCCGGGAACGGAATACAAATCTCCAGAGGGGAGGGGGCGAGAGACACTGACAGGTTCATTTCAAGCAGTTCCTTTTTTGTCTCCATTTGGTTCTTTTGATTGTCTCTATTCTGTGTTTGATGTATTCAATCTTGTTGTCATGTTAACAATACACACTGTGAATTAGCCTACATGTTTTCTGTGTTTGTTTATAACAGACCAGTGCGTGGATAAAGCCAAGGTGGAGGGAAGCGAACAGAGAGCGGCGGAATTCTCCAAAAAGGTGAGTCTATTAATCACGCAGCGCAGCCAATGGTATGCAAGCGGTCTGTTGTCACCAAACTTTTCTCCCATGAGCGGTGATGAGACGGTGCATTGATTGCTCTCACCTGATCAATAGCTGGCAGCAGAGCAACATGATCTGTATCAGTGCAAGCAGAATCAATGCTGATGCTCCAGTCTTCAGGCTTGTTTGTGCCATACTGGGAAGTCTTTAAGATATTTACAGGCACCGCTTCAAATAGTATTAGAGTATTGTAATCGTTGAATTTAATCCGTTTCCTCTGGAGCTTTGTTTGGGTATTGCGATTACATTTGCTGGCACTGTTGTTAAAGCCAAGGGCTGGTATCCCATAATGTTCAAGGGGAACAGAAAGCATATCCGTGCTTATGCTCAGCTTCCTGTCTAACTCAGTCAAATGTCAGACAGACATGTGAGGGTTGTTGTTTAACGGCAAACATTTTATGTGTGGCCATGCATATGCAAGTACATTTTAAGTGCTTGACTACAAGTTTTTTAATAATAATTGAAGAACCAACTCAAAACATGTTGATATATAAAGTCACTGATGGCAATACAAATGTGGAGTATGTTAAGATGCAATTCATAGCTTTTTGGGGTTAAAAACCATTTTGAAAAAAAAAACACAATTTCCAAGCTTAAATGGTTATTATATAAAAAATATAATTAGAATTTAATTCACCCTCATTTGGTTCCAAACCTGTATTTGACTCTTTCATCAGTGGAACACGAAAGAATATTAAAAAAAAAAGTCTTACTGGTTTTGTTTTTCAATACAATGGGATCCAATGTTGTTTGGTTACCGACATTCTTCAAAATATATATTTTTTGTGTTCTGCAGAAGATAGAAATTCACACAGGTTTGAAATGACACAAGGGTGAGTAAATGAGGGAAGATTTTTTATTTTTTTATTATTAACTGTCCCTTTGAGTTGAAAAAAGCTTGAGCTTTCAATTCCAATTTTCCAGGAAATATCAACGTCATTTGACTTTAACCTGTGTAAAGAAAGTAAAAATCCAAAAAAAAGAAAGTAAATCAACGTAATGTTCTAAACAGAGATGGCGACAAGAGTTTCAATTTTTGTATTATCATATATTAGATGTATTATTTTAAGATATTGACCAGTTAGGTAAGCTTACAAGGCTTACATTAACGCTAATTCTTATTGGTGCATTTTTTTTCATTACTAGCACAGACCTTCATTTAGAATAATCCAGATTCATCAACATCATAAAGAAAATAGAACACTTAAACACAGTTATAAGTGAATGAGACCACAAGTCGCAGCTTTCATAAGCTTAGCCTTGGATCAATAGGACCATCATGATGAAAAAGTTGAAGAGAGGCAATCCAAGTCTATTGATGTGTTTTGTGATTGATGGTCTCGGGTGAGTTTTTACATCAATGTCTGTACGTGTGTGTTACAGTTCGACGAGGAGTTCAGCGCACGGCAGGAAGCTCAGGCCGAGCTGCAGAAACAGGAGGAGAAAATCAAAGGCCTGGAAGCGCATATCAACACTCTTCAGGCGCAGGTAACAACACTTACAGTATATGCCCACTGTGTACCATACCTTCTTTTCCTTATTTTTGCAAGATCTTTTAAAAAAACCTTTGGCTGTGCACTTCCTCAAGCAGCCCCATTGGTTTGCCCCACTCAGCTGTTTTTGACTCTCTCCCCAAGGGTATCAAACACAGATTACAGTTTACTGAAGATACCGCCACCTGTGTCCCATACAATCACCTTTAACATGCACAGTTTAGCCTTGTTGGCACTGATTATACCACGGAAGGGACTTGTGCTTTGTTTCTTAACACTCACAGGCTTCAAACCCTCTGAGACTTTGCTTATCTTTCCTCATGAGAACTTGTTGGTTCTCGCCGTGACTTACAGTAGTAGTGCACGGCACGCAGAAGACCCCTCACGCCCTATCCTCTGCTGACTGTTAGACTTCCAGGCATTAAATTATCAGTAAACGATCCTATCTGTCAGGAAACCTGCTTAAAGCTCAGTAACTCCACTTGGTAAATCTCATCATTTCACCCTGGAAATGAGCTTTATGAGACCATTAGGATCCCTGGCATTTGTTGTCTGTATGTTTGTGAGGTCATATGAAACAGTTTTTCTGCTTGAATTGGTAATGTAGCTGCTATAACGTGCTGGTCGAAGCCGAGACTTTGCTAATTTGGTCAAATTGAAACCTTTTTATCCTTTATCGTGAATGTGACGGTGCTCTAAGTGGGTATTTTAGGACTTGGGGGATTGTATGATTTAATAAAAAGCCAATCTCCTCTTCAGATTGTTGAATTAGATTTTTCTCAATTGCTCCATCCCAGTCTTTTCCTAGCTATTGTATGAAGGATTGCGTTACGTCCGCGGCTCTCACATCACCGTTTCTATCGTGAAAAACCTTCAGACCTTCTCCCACAAAATGACTGCTATTTCCTGCTAAACCCAATTTGAAACATTTTAGATTTCACTGCTGCCTTGGGACAAACGAGTGGCTCGCTTGCTAGTTTATGGAGTTTAATAGAGCAAAAACACCAGGTGTGGCATAAATGCTTTTTCAGAAACCATATATTCGCAGTTAGAAAAGTGCATCTTGGTTGGCCTGTTTGCAGCCTCTCTGTGTTGAGTATAGCCAAGCTGACTTTTTACTCCCCCGAGATGACCCCCCACCTCGGACATGAGATGAGTTGCTGTCATTAAGGACCCTGGCAGCTCAGACCACTATTTATTCTCACACATTCGCCAAATGAGCACATTAGTGGAGGCGGAGCTGCAGCAGGCCATTCCTCCCCATGCATAGCGGAGCTTCTCGGAGCCCGGCACCTCATTTGTGTGCAGTTCTCACCCTTGCACTTCATCTGCCCTGAGAGCCGAATCACGGCACGTTACACACTCCGTCCTTCCCTCCATCTGCCTCGTCCATCACACTCTCCACTCCTACACATATTCATGAGCCCAGGCCTCTATCCTCTCCACATCAGTCACCATCATCCCTCCTATTCCGCGCTCATCCATGCTGAGCCATGTTGCTTGCCCCCCATACGGACGGTACAGCCTCCCCACTGACACTGCGAGGAGTATGCAAATCCCTTTAATGACTACTCACCTGCTCTCTCCTGCGGTCCTTGTCTTGACCAGAGACTCATTCAGATGTTGTTTTTCTCAGCTTCTCCATTAGTCTTACCCCTCAACGATGTCTTCTTTGAAGTTCAGTCATCTCCAGCCCATTTACAAGTAGAGAAATGGAGCAGCACACAGTTTCCGAAAGTACGTTCAAAGCTTTGGCTCCACAACGTCCTCGCATCAACCAACGTCTGCTTCTGCTGGAGAACATGCAATGCACTTGCTAAAGAAGAACAGGGATATTAGCATGAGGGTGTTCTGCACTAGCCGTGGGTGTTTTGGCACGTCTAAAGGGAAATAAGCTCAGGTTGTCATGCGCAAGGCTGACAAATTGTACCCTTTATTAGACCCTTGGTGTAGACCTCTTCTCCCACTGCGGTTTCGGAATGTTGTCAGGTTGTGGGTGCACGACACATCATCTTGAAAGCCGACTAGAGGAACGTGCACTCACCCACACTAAGTCTTGAGTCCACATGCGCACTTGTTGTGATTTGGTAGTGTGATACAGATGGAAATTTGAATGTAGTTTAGAAACACAGTTATGCACGGAGTAAAATAGCAATCACAAAATAATCGAAAGGCTAGGAATCGGATCGGAATCGAAAGGAATAGGAATCGGATACTTGAGATTAAAATTTGAATTCCTCTTATCAATTCCTGTGTGCATATTTTCAGAAAAGTACATGCGTTGCATGATCTGCTGATATCTGCTGATAAGCATCCCATGGCCTGTTATATTGGTTTCTTTGAATAAGGACTTTCTGCAATTTTATGTTAGTGAAACCAATACAACAGCCCATGAGAAAATAATAGTCAGCTTAGCTCATCATATAAAATGTGAAAAAATGCACATATAAAACAGCTGTGCACTTGATTTGAACACTGTAAAAAGGTTCAATTTAAAAAAATAAGTTACCTTCGCTTTAATAGTTATTTCAACTTAAAAATCAAAATTTTAAGGCAACCAAGTGACTTGTTTGTTTTAATTGAACCAACAATGTTTTACAGTGAGGTTCATGAGAGTGCAAGCATTAGTCGCCTTTGCTCTGTCCTTATTTTAAAAAGCATAATAACCGCATTATACATTTATATTTATGCATTTAGCAGACACTTTTATCCAAATCAGCTTACGTTGCATTTGTAGTATGTAATGTATCAGTTTATAAAATGTACAGTATACTGTTGGAGCCTCTTCTTTGTTTGGAGTTATTAGTTACTTCTTTTTAACACCAACAAAAAACAATTTCACGTTCACGTGAAAGGCGATGGGAGTCAGAGGTGAGAAATCGAATGGTAGCTCACTTAATAATTCAGCTCAAGTGATACTAGGGGAGAAATCTCTTTCGCAGCACCCTGATAGGTTTCAGAAAGCTCTGCGGTCAGCTGTCTGTACCAGCATGGGACTCATAACATCAACACAGCGAAGTGCAGGGCTGGCCGATTGTCTTATTTACGCTGCTGGGCAGGATTAGGCAGAGATTCTGGAGGTAATGATGCCCGTAACGACAGCACTACGCTGGAGTCATGGAGCTGGTTGCCATGTGCCCTGCGTTGTTGCCATGGCCAGTATCAGGGGAGGCAGCCCCGGCCATTCACCTTCACAGGCTGATTCGTTTGAGATGCAGCCCATGTACGCTTGCATTGATTCTCCGTACTGCTTTCTCTCTCTATTTCTTTGAGGAAGTGATCACATAGAATATGAAGATGCTGTTGTTTTCTGCGACTGACCTGCATCGCCTGATGTTCTTCGACCTCATATCCAAAATAAATACTGTAAAACCATACATACAAAAAATAATAAAGGGACAACAAACAAAGTTCACTAAATAAAACAAGCATGCTCAGCATTTTAAATCTGATCCAAGTTGTCTTCACTATGGATGTTTCCATCTTCTTTTCCATTACACGTCTTTAATATTTGATTCTGTCCTATGTGCAATATAGAGAACAGCTCCGTATAAGTGTAAATGTAGGCAGTGGAGTATGCTCCCTCTGAATGAAAAAAGGCTGTTAAGATGTTATTTTCTCCGCTTTGCTTTTTCAAAAGAGGCCAGTCATAGGGAGTTCTTAGCAGGAGCATCACCGAATCTAAGTGCTTGTGCTAAATTCAGCGGGTGTGTCATAAGGCACTAGAATGATGGGACGGATGTGAGATGACTTGAAAGAAGAGGATTCCAAAAGCGGGATTCACAAAAATGCCTCATCCACTTGTGTCCTGAATTCTCAACATGAGCTGTTGCAACTTGTACGTTCACCCAAAAACAAGATTCTGTCATTATTTATTCACCCTCATGCCAAAACCTGCAAATGTCTCTCTCTTCTGTGGATCACAAAAGGCATTTTCATTTTTGGGCGAACTGTCCCTTTAAGAATGGACGTTATTGGAACAAAACAGCAGGAAATGACCAAAGCATATTGGTGTTCTCAATTTACAAATTCACCAGCCTTCTATGAGCAAGTGGCTTAAAACAATCACGAATAAAACTGTACTACTTCATTAGTAGGCAGGCATGGTGTTTTGACAGTGTTCAAATGAACTGCCTCATTTCAAATGCTTGCCTTCCCTGCCATGACCTTGTAACTTACGTGAGTAAAGTTAGCAGAATGTTTTCCTTATTGCTCTGCCTACTTCTCCTGTTTGTCTGTGTATCTGTCTGTGTCCCTCACACTTCCAGTTGACTAGTGAGAGAGGCAAGCTCAAAGAGGCAGAACAATGCATCCGCGAAAGAGACGGCAAGGTGGGTGTCCCCCCCCACAGCATGTTCAATGCATCCGCCCGCCATCTTTATAAGTCATTTTTTATACCTTCTAACAGGTTGATCAAAGCAGTCACCCCTCAGCGATCAGCTGGAGTCTTGATTTGCTGCTTTGTCTCAAAAGACTCCCAACAGATGACGTGCGATCATCAAATGCATGCTACACAATGAGGCCATAATCCTTTCCACATATCCAGCATATAAACAGCTTGTGATGATGAGACCTGCCAAAATGCAGCAGAATATTTACAATGCTCAGCTTCACTGAAAAAAAAAACCCCTCAAAAAGTCATCATAGTGGGAATATAATGACATTTTTTTTCGGTGGAGCGGCAAAGCAAATCCAAACCACCAAGCATCCAAAGCAAACACTCCAGGAGCTAACCCCCTTCATAGAGCCTGTTTCAGCTGGAGGGCAAGATGAACCCCCATCCTTGCATTTAACTAGAGTATATAACCCTTATAAGTAAGCGCATCTAATTGAATTTGCCTCTCGCTCATCAGAGATGAGATCTAATTGTGTGTTGGCCCTAGTTAATTACCCAAATTGTGACTGTTCGTACCACAAGTGCCCTCCCTCCCGTTGAGAGTGTAAATGGATGCTTGTCCCCCCAAAACTCTCCTGCCCTAAAAAACAGCTAGTCTCAATCACCCTGACTGCGAATTGTGCAGCTCAAGAATATTGGAGAAGGTCTGTAGAATACAGGAGACTGCTGGGATATCAGCTTTGCCCTCTCCATCACCCCGCAGTTCAAAAGGCCAGCCCAGACCTCTGAATCCAGACTTTTTTTGGACATTAATGAATTTTGAAAGCTAGAAAAGCATTCGAAATGAAAACTGTGTCTTAAATGAAACATTTTCTTTTGAAATATGAATTTTATTTAAAAGGAATAAGGGGCATGGCTGGGGAAAATGGTGCGTGCCAGTAGCTCATTAGGATTCCGCAATTGTGGCCGGAGGGCTCGCAACGCACAACACGCTGTCACAGAGGGCCGAAGCGAGACGGAAATGACGACGCTTTAATTTACCAGCTAATTGCTGCCATTCTCCTGTATTAAACTTAAAAGAGAAAATGGGCCACGATGGGCCGGAGATTGACAGATGGATAATCACGGGACGGGGCGATCGTCAAGGGACCTCGGCTTCCTGCATGATGCTCCTACACCCCTTTTTAATTTCCTCTCTAATAAACAATCCACTGCCTGCATTGTGTAATCAAACACTCGGTAATGCATATAAAAATTGTGACTAGACGCGACTCATTCCGCTCATCAAGTGCACTGAGGCTGGAGCGCAGAGGGGGAATTGCTTTGGAAAATGAGAAACTTTACTAAGCAGGAAAGAGAATGAGGCTGAAAGTAAGTTTGGAGATGAAGTAAAAGAGAAAAAAAGAGAAAAGATTGCTTTCCAATCATGCAAAGGTCAAGTCATATCGGGGCTATTGGGACTTCTAATTGAAGCATTTGCATATCATTTGTTGCTAGGAGTCTGGCCGGTTCTTTGTCAATGATTCAAAATACCTGTTTATTCCCGTGCGTGCGGACTTGTCAAGACATTTACCGCTCTTATTTTTATCTGTTACTGGATGAATTGTGCCCTACCACGTTCAAAATGGCTTTTGTTCCTGGAGATCATCGCGTGAACTTCAGAAATAGAGGTAGTCAGTTATCTCACCAGGAACGCAAGTCAATAAAAAAGCATTGAGTTAAAAATACTATGAATTGTATCTCAAGGTTAAGGATGTAGAGAAGAGAGCAGAGAGGTCAACTGCCTCCCGCCACCAGTCACCTGAACGTTCAAGCCCGATTACGCTTCTCATTACTGCTAAAGGTTCAGGTGGTTGCATCCTATTCATACGCTCAATCTATTAGCAAATTACAGAGGCAATTTACATGTTAATCAAGTCTAATGGTTTACCCTCATCTGTTATGCTTTATGATTAGACGAGATGAATCAGTCTACACAATGCGCTTCGCATATTTCATACGTAAACAAAAATCCGTACTGTCATCTTGTCATTCATTGTAATCACAGCAAGTATGTTCCGTACAAAATGAACGAACGCTTATATCATTATGTCTTAAAAAACATCACCAGATGATCAGAGCAGACTTCATCATGTTTATTTCTGTTGAGATATGCCCTCAGTGATAGCTTTTTCATTTTCGGTTGCTAATCTAAATCTCAAATAGCTTTGAAAGTGTGTGTGCGTGTGCGCGAGTCATGCATATGAAATACTTCATGACCCATAGATGTTAGTTGAAATATGCTTTTACATAGAATCCCTATTGAGTGCCTCAGAGATGACGTATTTTTATATGCAAACCCCAGAAGCGAGTTATCATTTTAGGACTTCCGGTTCCATCGCCCCAAAGTCTATGGGTTTTTTGAATGGGTTTTTGATAAATCGCCTGAACTAAGGTCTACATAAATAAAGTTACGTAAATAAGGTTAACAAAGCCTCTAAATATTTTCACGTTTTATTCTATGACATATAACACACCGGTTTTAACTCGCTTGTGATTGTTTAAAGCCATTTTGTGTCTTAAAAATGGCGGTTGCTAACAAGTTGCTAACATAAGCACAAATCTCTTAAAACGTGGCTGCGGATTCATTCACGGAGTAATTACTTACCAGGGAGCACATTTTTAATAAAGTTTGAAAGAGGTGTCGGAGGCTTGGTGTAGTATCTTAAGTGTAGTCTGTTTATAGCATCGTGTTAGCTTTTTACTTCTGCAGATTGTATTTCGACTTCAAAATTAACAAATGTTGTGTTAATTTGTAAAGATGATCTTGATAGACAAAAAGTGTTAATCACAGAGCTTATTTTTTGCTATCTTCCAAAAGTCTATGGGAAAATTGCATAGGCTTTCGGTTGAGGGAACCAGTATGGCGCTTACTTCTGGGTTAGCCTACAAAAATACGTCATCTCTGAGGTACTGGATTGTTGCGCACATTTAAGACTACTCCTTAATCATAACTGACAATTATTTACTTGTATTTTTTATTTTATACTTACTTTATTAATTTCAGTTTAATATGTAATATAATTGGCATTTTTTGTGTGTTTGGGGGGCTGCTGCATGATATTTTGTTAGCTGCTTACAGTACAAAATACAGCTGTTAAGTTTTTCCATTTTTTTTATACATAAGATAATCAGTTTTTCACATTTGACCTTTCAGCATTATGAAAAACGTAGAAAACACCGCATTACGGAAGTGCTACCTCCCCTTTTTAATCACTACAGTTTTTAACATTGCAAGTTCACATGACACACAACAGTTGAGCCAGTTTAGAGAATGCTGTCAGTTCTGTACTCCCACAAACACTTGTAATAAGTAAGCAAAGCTGCCTACACAGCAGCATGAATATCCTATTTACATCATGTCAATGGCTTGTTGATTACAATAAGAGCATTTTAATTGTATTACAGATTGTAAACAGAAAAGATTGACGAATAAATCTGCAGTAAAAGTGCAGTAAATTAAATATTTTAATTGAAACTATGCGTACAAATATTTATTCATTTATTATCTTATTTATTCTTTTTATTTTTAAAGTGTTTATAATAATGATAATAAAGTAATAATAATAATAATAATAATAATGTTTTGTTGTTGTTATTATTTTATTATTGTTAATATTATTGTTGCACAGGAGCCACAATCATGATCTGGTTTTAAAATATTTGTAATTCTTTTTTATTCATTCTTTTTTATTATTACTTGTGTAGCCCAACACAAGCTTGAGCATTTTTGTCTCCCCTTCTCAGTCTCTCTGTTTAGTTTTCTGTGTACTGGATGTCTGTTACATGACTACACGGACTTTGAAACCGCCCTTTGATCTCCACACAGCACAGCACATCACATACACAAACAGACTCGCACACAATCGCTTTGTCTTTTATACCTAACTTGTCAAATTGCTCCTTTGAGAGCCCAGTACTTGACAGGTGTGTACATTCCAAAGGAGTATTTACATATTCGACCTGCTGTTTACTTATTTATATATTCATTGTGACTACCTGCCCCTCAGGAATTGCCATGTCCTAGTTTCCCCAGTGAGAGGATCAGGCGTTCGGCACGACCTCCTCTGAGCACTAGCCTCTTCCTGACTTTCAGGAGGCGGCACTCAGCACGCTAGACAGGCAGATGCTCAGTCTTGGGATCCAGTGCCCGGAGGGAAGGCCACGGCAGCCCCAAGTCATCCATCTGCTTTTATCAACTCTTATTTAATGCATGCGAAGAGCTCGCACCCCGTCTTTCTTTTTCTCTCTGGTCTCTCTCAAGCTTTCAGTTTTAGACTTGTTTTAATGCACTCACTTTAAATGAAGAGTCAGCTGCTGTGTAAACACTGTCTTTTATCCGCACTCTGTGGTGCCCTTATCTCACCCCCTAGTTTTGATGGTTTAAACATGTAATGGTGATAAAAGCATGGGCCTTTGGGTGTAGACCCTGAATGTGAGCGGTTGAGGTGAATGGGTTGGAACACCATGTTCCTGGGTCTCGCGAGATGCCTTGTCCTTGCAATTCACTCTGTTTGTTTCTTGCAGATTGCAGCGGGACCTAGAGCGGTCGGTGCCATTCCTCCACCTCCACCAGGGGGCATTGCACCTCCTCCACCACCTCCAACTGGAGGTATACCTCCTCCACCTCCACCTCCTCCTCCCTGTCCGGCATCTCTGGGACCTCCGCCACCACCTCCTCCGCCAGGCTGCGGTCCTCCACCTCCACCCCCACCTCCTGGTGGAGGCCCACCACCACCTCCGGGCATGCCTTTAGCTCCACCACCACCTGTCGTCCAGCTGCCTTACGGGTTGGTGCCCAAGAAGACCTACAAACCTGAGGCCGTGATGAAGCGGGTGAACTGGTCAAAGGTGAGAGAGAGAAAAAATCTTGGAAAATGCTTGTTTATGGAGTAAGTGAATGACGCAGTCTAATGTCGGCGATAAATTGCAAATTGTGGCAGTAATTTAGCCTCCGTAGAGTATAAGAGGAAGATGAGAAGAAAGAATGAAAAAGAGATTGAGACTGTTTTTCAGTGGGAGTTGATGGTCCAAAGCCTGCGAGTACATGCAGCTTATTAAAAAGATCATTGAGCCATGAGACGCACGACTCTCCACTCTGCCTCCCTTTCAAGATATCAGGCCGTAAACTATTTCATTAGCTCAAGTGCCCTTGCACGCACACATTCCTGCCATAATTGAAAACATTTTTCGAGTTTAAAGGAAAGAATGCACAAACACATAAAACATTGTTTCGTAATCCTCCATTGCATTTAAATATGATGTCTATGGGTCAACCTCTTCATGCTGTCTCCTTTTAACTCTCAATCATTCATTTGCCCATTGCCTTGGGACTTTTGGAGTGTGAAAACTGGATTCATTTATTTGTAATTTTTCATGTTTGTGCTTGACCTCGTCTTTAACTCATTTATGCGTAAATGCTAAGAGGAAACACTCCTCCACATCAAGCACAGTCTTCTGGAAATACTCTATGTAAACGCATATGAAAAGAACATTTAACTGAAAAGCATAAAGAGTGGAAAATCGACAGTACATTGCCCTTTGAATCACTTAATACACAAAATCACACATTTTTATTGCATTTAATACATATTAAACAACAGTGAATAAAGATGAATGTAGATAAGCAAAACATGCATTTTATTAAGGTTTTAAGCTTTCCATACATCATATGCAATTACAGAGAAGCGAATGTTGATAAATGTCACAAAACTTGTCAAGAACTTCCAAAGAAAGTTCTCACACAGATGAGAACAAATATGAAATGTGCACGTGTTCTTGACATGTTTCGTGAGATTCCTACTGCATTCGATAGTTTGTTTCGTTTGGCAGACAACAGCTGCAGGTATTAAATTATTTAGCATATATGTTGTGTCAGGTGCATACATGTCATTGCGAATCACTATGTTGTGTTTGCTACAGAGTGTGGGTGTGTGTACTCTCCAAAGCCCTGTGATCATTAAACCGACTTTACTTGCGGAGTAAATCAGGGACACAAATGATTCATTCCTACCCGCTGGTTACAAGACAGTGTTTATCTGGAGTTTTATAAAAAAATAACTCATACGTCATATTTCTGTTTCATATCTCTAACCCAAGACCTGTCAACAAGAGAGATTGACAGAAAAAGAAACTAAAAGCTGTAAATATTTACTGTTCCTCTGTTGACATACATTTGCTCAATCATTTATCCTCTCAGACTGACATAGATGAGGTGATGTCAGGTGTTGAAGCCGAGATCTTTCTGACGTGATGTGCTGATGTCTGCGATTGGTGCCAGAGAAAGAGGAAGGGCGGATGAAAATGAGAATGCTAATCAGTTTGCGTCTTGCTATTCTAAATCACCCACAGGGAAGCCCCGCCATCTCTCACAACTTAGGCAGATAACAGTCAGACAGTAAAACCAGCTAGAAGCGGTGAATTCGGGATGCGCTCCAGCCCCTCCACTCCTCCCAGTATTTTCCTAAAGCATGTTACGAACTTTCAAATAGCCACGCCGGAGATTGGTGCCTAGAGGTGATGTAATGTAATTTATCCAACTGTTAAAACGCCCACACTGGGGAGCCGCGCTCCGTTATGGAAAAGTAAATGATTGCTCGTGTCTGCGGCTAAAGCCGTTCGGAGCTGTTCGCTCTCTGCCCGGAGACGGGCGTTGACGCTCGGGGCGAGAGGAAGCTACAGTATTTCACTCTGCCGCTTGAGTGCGAACAAGGTCACCCTGCCTGAGCTTCGTGTTAATTACTCTGTTTTTCGAGAAGCTATGGTTTTTAACAGAGAGCACTTATGAGGCAGCACACTAATGAGAGGAGAGCATCACTGGAGGAGATAAATGCATCACATGGCGTGGAGTGGCAGGAGATGCCAGCATTGAGGGATTCAGCAAATGTTTTGTGTGTTCATTAGATCGCTCAGTCAACAAGCTGGGGTTTTAGGCACAGATTAACACTCACTCTCAAAATAATCAAACTAGCTCTCGTATATGCAATACTGCCTTTGAGATTTTAGCTGGTAGCACGATTACGATAAAAAAAAGTATTGCGTATTCGCATTAAAATGTGAAATTTTTTTACCATTAAAAATATTTTTCTATTTTTGTATGCAATCATAGAGAGTCATTTCTCCACATCGATATGTGTTCTGTTTTTTTATATAAACCGTGTGAACTAAATTATGTAATTATCTTCCAGGATTAAATTGAGGAACAGCATCTTCCGCATTGTTTATAATGAAAAGAGTGTTTCTCGATAAATACAATAACTCATCCAGATGTCATTTGTTCCTTTTGCTATTGTGGAACAAATTATGTCATACACATATCTTGAAAATAGTGGTATGTATATGCTGTTGGACACATTTTTCTAGTCGTCGAGCCGCAATTATAGAAATTACCACAACAATGTACGCTAAGATTTGCAAAGAAATGTCTTCACAGAAGGTATCATTTCATGCCTAACGTAACCGCTCATTTTCTTTTCATTTGGGCCTGATGGGTGATGTGTTGATTGTGGAGGAAAAAGACAAAAAAACTCCACATGACTGTTTTTGATGGGGAATGTGTTTGATAGCACCTTGTGCTAATAGACTGGATTAAATAGACATTCATTAAGTGGATGGCAAATTATGAAATCTACCTATTGCTCAGAGTCTTAATTGGCATTTTCCTTTCCTTTTTCTTAATAATACATGTGAAATAATGTGCATTCTGTTATATGTTTTTATATAAAGCCACAGAAAAAATCAAGAGACCATTTCAAAATTATTTTCAGTTTTTCTGAATTTACTATTTATTGGTATGTTTTTATTTAAAATTATCATTTGTGAACTACTAACAATATTTCTCCCAAATTTCAAATATTGTTTCTGTTAGCATTTATTTGCAGAAAATGAAAACTGGAGAAACGGGTCAAAATAACAGAAAATGTGCTGTGTATTGTTTCAGACCTCAAACACTGCAAAGAAAACAAGTTCATACTCACTTTTAAGCAGTACAACAGTAAAATTTGAAGAGTTTGGTTACAAAATGAGTAGGGATGTAACGATTCACTCAGCTCACGATGCGATGCGAGTCACGATTCTGATCTCACGATGCGATTTATTCACGATTTACTCACGATTTATTTTTACAAAATGAGTTGAAACAAATTAGAAATGAACAACTTCCCTTGCATTATTTCTTAAATGCTTCACGTTTCTTTGTATAATAAAATGTTTTATTTCAAATAACAAAACTAAACTGCAATTTTATAACAAATTAATAATAGAAAAAGTCTCTTTAATATAAACAAACTAATACTGTCTGAGCTTTTCTTGGATTTTTTTGCATTTAAGAAATATCAGCATGTCCACGTTTAGATTTGCAGTGAAAATAGCGGCCCCTGCTGTTCAAAAAATGTATTGCGATTCAGTTCACACCTCAACCGATTTGAATCGTCACTCATTATAACCGATTTTCAATCGGCTCACGGTGAATCGTTACATCTCTAAAAATGAGATAACTCAGTTTTTAAAAATAAAAATTGTAATTGTGCATTCCAATTAATATCAATCAAACTGCAGTTGGTTTATTTTGATTTAAGCCATAATAACTCACAAAATACAGCTAACTAACACAATAAAACACAATAAAAACATGATAACATGATAAAAACATGATTTTTTTAAAGCAGAGCTTTCATGTGTCTTGTAATGCTGTCAGGCTTTCACATTGCTGTTGGATGACTTTGTCACTCCTGAGGTTTGATTTTGTAGAAATTCAACAGACACTGGACAGGAATGGCCACAATGCATCCAGAAAAGTTTGGAATGGTCTCTTATTTTTTCATCAGCTGTATGTAAAAAAGGTCACCAAAATCTTTACGTTGTAAGTTTAGGGGTCTGCCGACTGGGAATCTATTGCACATATTGCCTTTGACAGTGACGAGTACACAATAAAGTGTTCTCGTTGGGCTTTTGTAATGAAGTAGAGAGAATGAGCCAGAAATGATGGTGGGAGGAGATCACTACCTATAAATTGTGAAGATTTTGAGTAAAGAATATGGGCGATGAAGGTTTGGAATTACACCGTTTAAAATGGCCACATCTCTACAAGTTCTCATTACTTTCATTCTGATTGTAATTCCACACACAAACAGAAGTGCACGCTAGGAATGTGTGGATGTAGTTTTAAAATCGACTAGTCGGTGGATTGTCTGAATAGCTAGAGTATTAATCTGTCTTTAGGAATCTTGTATAATCACACTAGCTTAGGGTCGTGTCAACTAGAGACTCGGATGCATTTCAGAATGGAGTGCATTAAGACGCATTTTCATACTATTTTTAATATAACACTGTGTTTCCTTTAAAGCTACAATGCACAACTTGTGTTTATATTGCCATCTTTGTTTCAAACATAAAGTTGTTGGTTACTTTACGTAAAACTGACAGCTAACATTTGCCATTGAATTGTACTCAACAACTCAAAATATATCAATTTAATACATGCTTGCCAATAACTGTTAATGGGGCAAAAGTGAAGAGATAGTTTTAAACCCTGTTGTTTTATGGCTTGCTCATTTGTTCATGTTTACTCCATAAAGTTACAGATTGCAGCGTTGATGATTGCCACTGAAAATATTACTAATAACTAAAATATTTGTGGAGTAAACAAATATCTACACAAAATAGTAGTGCACATTTAACTAGTCAAACACACACATGCAGAATATAAAATGCAATTGTGAATCACATTGTTTATCACGGGTTCACATGATGTGTTCAGGTGTGCGTGATTTTGGCCATACTGTTTGCATCTGCGTTGTGTGTGTGCTTAAGTTTGCATAGCTGCTTGTTTGCCTTATTCCTGTAGGTGTTTGATGGAGTTTTTCTTTGCTTACAGATAGTGCCTCAGGAGATGGCGGAAAATTGCTTTTGGCTCAAAGTCAAAGAGGAGCGGTTTGAGAACACGGACATGTTCGGCCAGCTTTCACTCGCCTTCTCTTCCAAATCCAGAGGTAAGCACAACCTGCTTTGCCTCCACCTCTAATCACATACAGTACGCACACCTCATTTCAGCTGCCCGACGTCTGCGTTTATTCCTCCAAACGTTTGAAACCCAATCGCCTCTGTGAAATCTTAATTATCTTTATAAAGCAGTCTCGGTTTCCCTCTACTTCTCTTTTTTAGGTCTCACCAATCAAATTGGCCAATTAGCAGAGCTGCAGAGCTGGATGTGGACTTTATGTCAACGCTGAATCAGTTTACAAAGCATCCCTCTTCCTTCACTGGAACTGTACTTTAAGCGGCTGTGGGTTTCGATA
Organism: Triplophysa rosa; assembly: GCF_024868665.1. Classification (NCBI taxonomy): domain Eukaryota; kingdom Metazoa; phylum Chordata; class Actinopteri; order Cypriniformes; family Nemacheilidae; genus Triplophysa; species Triplophysa rosa. Next base: position 15,645,094 of record NC_079902.1, read on the forward strand.
GGAGCACAGGACAGACATGCTTGGTTAGCTTGGCTGCCTTTCCGCTCCATTGGATGCCCCTCGAGAGACAGAGAGTGGAAGAAAGAGAGAGAGAAAGTTAAAGTACAGAGAGTTGCACTCTTGTTTTGGGCAGTTTGTTTCTCAGATACACATGCTGTTTACTTCAGTTGTTTATTCACACTGCTGGAGAAGGATAAAAGTGGATGTTTCTTTTGGCAAAGCAGTAAGTGTGAACCTTTGACAGTGAGTGGCCTCGGATGGTTTTAATGCCTGCTTTATGAAGAGGCCGTTGCAGTGGGCCTGTCAAACACAGAATACAATTGAACACTACGTTCAGGTTTGGATGGGTGGTCACTGAGGTGAACTGGTCTGAGAGATTGACCGCAGGGTCCGTGTGGGCTTTTTACATTTTAAATGGTTAAGCTGGGTCCAGTCAAATCTTTGGGTGAATGCTTTTTACACTTTATTCTAGAAGTGTATATAAAGGGCTAGTTTACCCCAAAATGAAAATTCTGTCATCATTTACTCACCCTCTTGTCATTTTAAACCTGTATGACCTTCTTCTGCAGAACACAAAAGAAGATTTAAAAAAAAAATTGTCCTTACAATAGAAGTCAATGCGTTGTTTGATTACCAGCATTCTTCAAAATATCTTCAGACATAACAGAATAACATGAGGTGAGTAAATGATGAAGGTCTTTTTGGGTGAACTATCACTGTAATCCATGTTTGAGATTTCACTCTTTAAATGTTCTTTCCTATCTGTGTATTTACGAGGTTAACAGCATTGATTGGACAAACACGGCACAGGTTTTTTCTATCTGTTTTCAGAACACTTTTGTATCTGTGCAAATGTTGCCATTTAGATGCGTTCTGGATTCTCAGAAATCTCCTTGAAAATATCATCGCTCCACGTCAATATTTTCAACACCCCCCTCAGGTGCTGAAAGTAAAGCGTGAAAGTTTCTGTGATTGTACAAAGCACATGCATAATTGATGCATTAATAAGCTTAATAGGATAAGCTCGGAGGCGGTGTATATTGGCTGTCTGTCTGCTTAAAACTCACCATTACATTTTAACACCGCAATTCAGAGCTAGAAAATGGTGAAATGGAGCACCGTGTGAAATAGTCCTCACCTCAGGGTTAAAACTGGCCTTTACTGAAGCGTTTAAAAAGACGTTGAATTAAGCGTATAAACCCCATAGTTTGGTAGTGTTAAAAATATTTCCTGTTATCCTCTAAAAATAATAGCAGCACTTTAACCACAATTTGGTGGGTTAAGACAAGTAGTAGAAACACTTTGTGTGCTGTTCATTGTTGTTGATGTGACTCTTGAATGTATCTGTCATCATATTCTCATACGGGGATTTATATTCTCTCTTCTGAGACGCTGACAAAAAACACAGCCTGTTCCTCTGAAGTAGAAGGGCTTTTTGGATATAATTGTATTTAGGTTTCAGTCTTCTACCTCGTGTATTGTTTCCTTAGCGTTTCTCTGCAAAGGTGTGTGCTTTATAAGTAAGAGTTGAGATTTTCCCCGGGGACTCATCTTCGGCTCAGTTCCTATCAATTACGCCTCGAGCGTACCCACTGACTCAGCTCTTCTGACTCAGAGTTTCTGAACTCTAACTGCACGTCTTCATGAATGAAATATGCTTTCTGTGTTTGATTCTCGCAGCAAGATGCGATTTGCGGAGATGGATCCCTTCTGGAGACTTCCACTTAATGAACCATACTTTCCTTAAAATAATTTGAACTCTTTTTTTTTTTTTACAAATATATCACCTTAGAGCAGAGCCAGAGTCGAAAAGATGATCAACACAGAGCGAGACTTGGTATTATTTGTAATCATTCTAAAGTTGAACCGTCTGCTGTCTGATGAGCAAGTCTCAATGTAATGCCAAGACTGTGTCTCTAAAATACATTTTCAAGTCATCGGTTAGAGGAGGTGATAGTAGGTGGTGTCTTTACCCAACATTTTTAGACTAGGTGCAGCTGGCTCTCTCGTGGGATGAATTACTTTATAAGACCTCGCAGATGCTCGGTTTTGCCACATGCTATAAATCCTTATAGCGGAGCTGACTAGCAGTCATTGGTCAAAACCTGCTTCATTTGTCTGCCACTTTATTTAGTGGTGAGTTTGGTTCACCGACAGGAAGTTGTGAAGCTTACCCGGCTCATCGCTTTGTGTTTACAGCTTTACCGTCTATCTGGAGACTCTCTGATAATGAACGTTGAGCTGTGGAGGTGTACATAGGTTGCTTGGCCTCTGTAAAGTGTAGACGTACAAAAAAAGAGAAGCGTCCGTTATCTCGGTTTCCCCTGGAGTCCCAGTGTAACTAGTCTTTGAGGTTTGATATTGATAGATGCTTCATTTCACTTGTCTGTCTTATCCAGTGGACTGCGGCATGTCTTACTCAAAGGGCCTGGTGTTAAATAGGTTTTTAAGGAAATGCTGATCAGCAGGGATTTTAGGCTGTAGATCTGTATCTGTCAAGAAGTTCAGACTCCTGCTGGTTTGAAAATGAGCCTTTTTTGAACATCTGAGGCGGTGGTTGTTAACTGGCGGGTTGTGACCTGAAAGGCCAAATGCGTTTAGTCATACACAAATCACTGCTGTCCTTCTGAAACCTCGTTTCTCCATATTTATGCCACAGCTGCCCTTGACTAACACTATTGGTGTTTAATAAAATCATTTTTTTTATGTTTTTGTAATGGTTAATCCACCAGTATGTGTAAGGTCTTTAGTCACAGTAATATTTCTAATGCTAAAATATTGAATTGAATTTACTGTTTTGCAAGAAAGGCAGAAAAAGAGTAAAGCACTTTTATTTATTTTATTCAGATTATTCAATGAGCATGTATAACACAGCATTGTTTTGGATGTCCGGTAAATTCCGTTTGAAAATATAAATCATAAAAGCTGTCCAATCACGTTGCGACTTAACACGTGAGCTGTTAGGTTTGATATCTTTAGGTTCGCTTTTAAAATGCCAGTCTGAACGCTAAGCGAACCTGGACTAAATTAATTTTTGGTCCAGAGAAAAAGAACCTAACTACAAATATGAACGCACCCTTAATGATTGAATTTTACATTTGATTATTGTCTGACTTCTGAGAGAAGTCGAACGTGTCGGCTCAAAGTGGGGTATAAGGTGAATAAAGACTATTCAGTTGTTTCAGTTTGTTATTTGTTTAATAAATGTGAACATTTATTTTGTTTTTAAAGTTTTGACAGATTCCAAAAATACTTGTTTTCTTGGTTATTATGACTTGTGGTCTAATACATTTATTAAGCACTGTATATTGCAAACAGCATTTTTACTGTCTATTTTGTTGCGTATTGTTGAGCTCCTGTCTTCATTCATTCAGTGACCTTTGTGACATCACAAATTGCAGTCTTGTGAATTACCATAGCTGTCAAATGTCACCCCTGGTCAATAGCCCCCTTCTCCATGGCAGAACCAGCCTGGGCTTTCTCAGCGATGCAGTTTCGACCTTTATTTAAATCCTTGTCTTTGTGTCAGACTCTGATTTTACTGTAATGTTGTTTTCCTTGTAGCCAGTTGCTTGGCCTTTCCACCCCCTCTCTCTTACACGCTTATTCTACATTTCCCCCAGACTCTCTTCACTTGGTGGTATCAATCAATGGTTCTGCTTGTGTTTCTGCTTGGGGGATCAAATCGGATGCAGTGGTGGATTGAGTGTGTGGCATGGCCTGCTGCATTTGAAAAGCAATTCAACGCCTCCGCTTTTATGTTCTGCTGAAATAAGATGGATGCTGGCAAAACTTGCTCCTCCTCTCGCCCTAATAGGTTTTCTTCACCGCCGACATCCACTCTCAGGAAAATAGAAGTCCGTCTCTTCGGCACGGTGATGACATGTATTGCTTGTTGCTTCTCGGATGTAAACCACATCAACGCAACAGTCCTCTCCCAATGGCACATTGTATGAATTGTAACCGAAATGTGAACTCGCAGCAGCGGACGAAAGTTTTCTTGCTTGAAGTGCAAATTGATGTTGAATGAAGTCATACGGCAGCTTTGTTGCTCTCTTGCATGCATAGACTCTCAGCAGTAAGCTGAAATGAATGAGTTTTTGGGCACCGCACGGCCCTGCTGGTGTTGGTGCTATGAGTGGCTTAGCCAATAGATGAGTTTGATATGTGTGAATTAAGTGGGGGTGAGGATGGCTCCTGGCTCCGCCACAGATGGAGCGCTGACACGAGGTCTAATGAAGATGTAGTTTAATAATTGGTGTCAATGCAGAAGGAGGAGGAGCCCAGGGCAACACTTGACCTCAAAAAGCAGGGCCGTGATCATTTCTGTCTCCTAATGACCAGTATGTTGAAAGGTAGAAAGCAATCTTTATTGCTTTATCGCAAATTTCCATTTCAGTGGCGAGTGTGAATTCACATTAAAGCCATCTAAAACAAACATAATAGAAATACTTTTGTTAAAGGGATAGTTCACCCCCCCAAAAAAAAATCTGTTATCATTTACTCGCCATCTTGTCATTTTAAACCTGTATGACTTTCTTCTGCTGAAAATAAAAGAAGATATTTTGAGGAAGGTTGGTTAATGTACAACGGAGGTACCCATTGACTTGTATTGTTTTTCTGTCTGTACAATAGAAGTCAATGGGTACCGCATAGTTTGGTTACCAACATTCTTCAGAATATCTTCTTTTGTGTTCTGTGGAGGAAAGAAAGTCATACAGGTTTGAAATGATAAGAGAGTGAATAAATTAAGACAAGATTTTCTTTTTTGGGTGAACTATCGCTTTAACTTGGTTTTTCCTAGTATTGCTTCAGCCAATTCTTTGTGTAGATGACTTGCGCATCTCTATCCAAATAGTGCTCTTACTTGTGTTTTTTTGCAAGTTTCTGGCACTTCTGCAAATGTAATTTCATTTTTCACAGAGGTGCCTGTGTCGATTCAAAGCATTAGACACATTAACACTTGCTCTCGCTGGGATTTGCGCATAGAGAGATTGTAATTTGTGTGCATATTTTTATGTGTGCATATTCATGCGGTGCTTCTGCTCATGTGTGAGCATTCGGTTTTCAAACACATCTTTTTAGATCATCTGCCAGTTGTATAATGCATCAATGACAGATGCCGCAATTGAAAACGTGGCTTGCAGTCAAGATCTCAGCTCGCGAAGGGGCACTGCACGGCCCTCGTTTTTAAATTCCCTCTGAACTTTTATCCACCATTTCCACTCCTCCATATCCTGGCTTGCCCCTTCAAAACATCAAGTCCAGCCTTATGCAAGGCCCTGAAACGACCCGAGCACTGTCACCTGTAATTATCGAAATCGGTTGGCCAATACATCTGTCAACATTGGTCTTGACCTGTTCGAGATTAAAAGTCTTATATGTGTGGCTTGCTATTCTGCTTTGACCAAGAAAGCAAGAGCTACTTAAGGAGCTTAATGCTCACTGAAATCCTGACACCGCCTGTTAGATATGACAGATTCAAGGCTCCCTGAAAGGCTTTGTGCTTGAATTGCCCTGTTGTTAGATTCAAGTGGGAAAGCTGTAAGGACATCAGACCTGTCTTTGGTGTAATGGATTTAAAGGGATAGTTCAACCAAAGATGAAAATTCTGTCATCATTTACCCACCGTCTTGTCATTTCAAACTTGTATGACTTTCTTCCTTCCGCAGAACACAAAAGAAGATATTTTGAAGAAAGTTGGTAACCGAACAGCACCGTTTACTTCTATTTTATGGACACAAAACCAATGCAAGTCAATGGGTTCCGGTTAACAACATTCTTAAAAATATTTTCTTTTGTGTTCTGTAGAAGAAAGTCATACAGGTTTAAAATGACAAGAGGGTGAGTAAATGATGACAGAATTTTGGGGTGAACTATCATTTTAACAAACTGATACAAATGTGTTTTATGTAATAAATCAGAGTGTAGTGTTATAAAAAGAATGGAATACTTGTGCTTTTTTCTAGCACTTTACTATGTTGCCATTTAATATAATGAGTTAATGCATTAGGTAACATGAAATACCAATGTGCAATTTAGGATTACAGCATTTATTAGTTTTTTGTTAGTTAATACAAATGAGAGAGAAAACAATTGTTAACAGATTCAACATTTTGAATGTGTGTTAGTAAATGTTAAAATTAACATTAAGATGAATAAATGCTGTAGAATTGTTCAGTGTTTATTTCATGTTAACTAATGTGCCTAACATTGAACTTACTGTAAAATGTTACCCGCTTTCTATACCAGGCATGCAACGTAAAGTAGAACCTCCATCTTATTGCCATTCAAGCCAATCCCGTTATGCCCTGAGGCAGATGAACGCGGGATGCGGCAGAATCGTTCCTCAGCCCGGCTCATATTAACAGCTTGGTCTTAATGCCACAGTAAAATAATAAAGGAGGCTTTTGATAAGCAGCATGCTAAAGCGCTTTGAACAGGGGGTTAGATCATTTCACTTGTCTCCCCTAAGGACAGAGCTGTTTATTGCTGATGCTGTTTATTGCGAACAGAAGCATCTGCCAGTGCAGCTCTGTCCACATGATTCTGGCCCTCTTCTTCATTCTTTCTTTTTCTCTTTCATCATTCCAAAAACTCACTCATCCTCGCACGTCAACGTGTCCATCTGGACCCAAGGCTATCCAGTTTTGCACTGAAAACTCAAGCGCACACGCTATTTCTTTCACATACACACTGGTTTGTTAAAAAGTGCCTCATAAGATCACTGCTGTTTTTGGCACCTACGCTTTGATAAAACCAGCATTTTCTCTTTGCCTCGCCAACTGGGAATAGCAGCATTGGTGTCCTTGCCAGAGTTTCTTTATGACCTCGAAGCATACTTACACACACATCAATGGCTCTATAGGTTTGGGTCCCTTTTAAACCCGCTCGGCTGGCAGCAGAGGACTTTATCGAATTTCGCAGAGTTAATACAAAATAATAGAGATGCTTTCTGGTGGCGTGCTTTCGAAAAGAAAGTGATTTTTCTAATTGCTCTCATATGTGAGCCAATTTGTCTCAATAAAGCCAATGTGGCCTGCGCTAATTTTTCTCTGTTTGCCCACTGCGCTCCGCCTCAGCTCACACCCACGGTATCGCTCATTTTCGCCGTTCTCTAATAAATCACATATGCAGGAAAATTAGATAGTTAAATATTAATGGGCTGTAATGAGTTTATTGTGCATTAGAAGGGCCACAGGGGGTGACCTGAATACAGGAGCCTGTGAATTTTGAAAAGGATGCCCCACCGTTCCTTGATCATATCGCTCCACTCCGATGTCCCACTGACTTCAATCATCTTATCTCAGAGGGGAGCGATTTGGGCAACCACTGCACTTAACAGCCCATTTGAAAATACACCCACACCGTGCTACCTGTCTCAAGGAAACTGTAAAATAAACTTTTACTGTAGTTTTGTGCCATAACTCCTCATTTGGGGAATGCATGAGCGGAGCAACTGTGCAAGTTTTTGGAGGCTGCGTCTGTAATGTGGGCTTTAGTGCAACCGCTGGAAATTGCTTAATTCTTTTTGTCTACTTAATTTCCTCTGAGAAAGTTTAAGTTTAGAGGCATTGTTGTACATGACAGTAAGGAAAAGTCTGAATGCACTTTCGAGTCAAATGAGGTTATGCCATGCTCTGTGAATAGCTGTAATTACATAGTATGTAGCGCAAGCAGTAGCTTAAAAATATAGTGTTTGACTTCCACCGGCCAAAGCTGTTAAGCCTGAGATTAATGAATTGATCTCTGGTGCAAAATCTTAACACCAGATGAGTTATAGTAGACTAACAAGTACAGACTGTACAGTATGTAATCTGACGTCATTTTCCAGAAAGAAGATAGTAAATAAAAGCAAGTAAAATAAGCAAAGTGAATTACCGATTCTCATTGACTTGAAATGGTTTGATTTTAGAATATTGCCAAGCTACACTGTAAAAACTAAAAATAAGTTATTATTTTACAGATTTTTTGCGTATTTAATTTTTTTTAGGGCTTTCAAACGATTGATCGTGATTAATCGCATCCAGAATAAACGTATAGATTTTTCATATTAATTTTGTATTTACAAAACGCACACATACTGTCACGGTCCCCGGTCTGCACACTCACCACAGGACTACATCACCCATAATCCTTTGCACCCGTCACACTGTTTGATTACACCCACACCTGATGCACATCTATGGACTCTTCCTGTTTCCTTTTTCTGCCAGTATGTCCTACGAAGGACACACCAGGTGCATCCCAAATCGCACACTTGTGCACTATTCTAAGCCATTTTGTATTATAAAAAGTATGAGTAGTGCGTTCACATTTAAAATCCTCAAAAAAGAAGTGCACTTTAAGTACCCGGATCTTTTTCAACCAAAAATATGAAGCGTGAAACTGTGGACACTTCACGCACTCAACGGTCGCAGTTTCGCTTACGTAGCGGAAGGGAGGCGGAGCTATCACACTCATGCAGAGTGATGAAGCTTCAATCTGATGATGACTTAAGTAATGCTGTGCAAAACAGAAGAAACTACTGAACTACATTAATTGTACAATGTTCAAGTTGATTTTTATTCACACGCATTGTGCCGTGCGATTGAAATCATTTGCACTCATCTGGGAAACCGATATACTTCCGGTTAGTATAAAACCGTTTAGTATTCCATTTGGGACGATACTACCCTTCTAAACTTCACACACTACATGGTTGAGTGCATAGTGCATGGTTTAAGTGCATCGTATACACAGCTACAGTTTAATTCTAAGTTGAGGATCCTCCGTATACGGACGCAGCCTCTAAAGCAAAAAAAAATATTTATGAACATTGGTTAATTTTTATATTTATTTATTTTCGTAAAAATATGCATGTATGTGTATGTGTTTATAATACAGAATTAATATGTACAGTAAACAGACATATTATGTAAACACAAACTTTTATTCTGTCTGGATGTGATTAATAAATCAATTAAAAATCTAAAATTTTTAAAAATTACTTTACAAAAAATGTTATTTTATGTTTTTTCTGGTGCCCCAGCTGCTATAATTTTACATGTTTTGGGGGTATTTTTAACAGTGTAACTGAGCACAAAAATGCACAACAAGCCATTTTTATTGATACTTTTAGCATTCAGGAAAAAATCAGTATAAGCTTGTTAAAGTTTATAAGTAAACAGATTGACTTGAAAGTAAAAACACACAGTGCTTTTTAAGTTTCGTATTTGTTGAACCAACATATTTAGTAGTGTAGCTGATCAGTTACAGCCTCTTGTCATTATGTGGTACATGAATAATCAACAACCCTTCCAAAGAGTGACATTTGCCATCCACGTGCAGCCTAGAGGGAATGAAAACAAGACAGAAAGCTAATAAAAAGAAAACAAAAACCAAAGAAAGTACAGCTAGAGAGAAAGCGCATTAAAGTGCCGTGCGGTCTCCCGGGCAGACGAGTGTAGGGGGGAGGGGCTTTCATTTCTTTCCTCCGTGGGGTTTGACCGTGCACGACGGTTTATTTGGGCTGAAGAGACATCTTCTCAGGCCCTTGCGGGGGGCCACATCAAACCTGCTTCCACAATAGGACATCCCAAGATGCACGCGTGGAGGCTTCGCCACCGTTAGGATCTGCCCTGGAGACATGCTCCCCGCTTGCGGCATGGTGACAGGAGCGCTTCGACGTTAATGTGCATATGTTAATCGAGTAGCTGCATGCTGGTTTTCCAACACCGGGCACAAATGGAAGCCTACAGTATATTGCAAATGACAACATTCTTGAATAATGTTTGCAAATCTCTCTTAAATAATTCTTGTTGTTTCACACTTAATACTGTATGTTGTGTTATAGAGATACAGTCATCACAAATGCTTTCACATTGTATCCTAAAACATCAGTCGCATCTTTCTTTAAATGCATTTATGTTTTATTTACTTCGCATGGGGCTATGTTTTGTTTCAACCCGGTCATGTTATCGTTGGTAGTCCCCCCGTACCGTAGTCTCTTATCTCAATGTTACATTTCCCAGACTGCAACTTTATTGGCTGTTCTAGCAGTTTGACTCCTTATTTCCATACAAATCAAAACTGGTGCAGAGGCCAGATCTCAGGTGTGATCTTCTCCCCCTGCTCTTCGGGCCCATGCGGTGACGTCTTATCATGTTTAATTTGTCTGCGAGACTCTGAGGTGGAATTGGTTCACGGCGGCGAGAGAGGTCTGAAGAGTAGATGGGGACAACGCGCTCGCTGTCCCCCCGTCGCATGTCTGTCGGGTAAACAATCCTGGTGCTGCGTGCTCAAGATGGAGCCTCGCCGAATATCAACAGCACACTCTGCGGTGTGAAAAGCCTCTTCTCCACGGAAAGAGGAGCGGACAGCCCAGACAACCGCACAACAGCACTCTCTGATTGGAGACTGGCGTTACAAGAAAGTTCGGGGATAGAGAGAGGGTTTGTGTAGGGGTAAGGGAGGGGCTGTTGTGTAGAACAATGATTGTAGAAGACAGGGAGAAAACGCGTTGAGAGGAAAAAAGTGGCAACAAATAGATGGGAAAAAGGCAGAGAGATTTGAGAAGAACTGTTTGCTTGTCATGGATGTGCATGTTCTGTGTTCTGTGTACTGCTCTTCAGAAGTGTCTTTGTGATTGCTGTGATTCCTGCGCTCTTGATCTCCATCTGCGTCCCGCTCTCATTCATTCCATTACAGTTTCAGTTCTGTTTGGGAGAGTTTTCGTGACCTCTCACTAGCACTGAAAGTTTTGAGGTCTTAACTTGATGTATGGGAGCCATATGGTCTGACACGGTGACCTTCTCCTGCCATTTTGACTTTCATTTCTTTCTGCTCTCCTGATCTTTGACATCTTGACCAACTCGAAGCAACACTCATTTGGGAGAAAGAGAGACAGAGAGAGAGAGCGAGAAAAAAAGAAAGAAATAGCACCACGACATTCACGAAGTATTCTGTATTAAACAGAACGTTTGCTATTTTTTACTTGTGTTTTTGACATATTTTATTAAAGTAGCTCTAGTTACGCTCAAGAGTTGTGCAAGCCCTGAGCTCCAGAATGATGTACTAGATATCCTGAATGTGGACTTTATTCAACCATTGTTTTAATATCATTTGCTGTGAGAGTTCAATTTTGCCATGTTTTGTGTGTCAACCTTTGCACTCTCTTCCTTTGGACCCTTTTTAGGCTTATCTTTCCAAAGGAAACTGCTTTTTATTTATCTGCCCCCTTAAGAAGTGCGTACAACAAGACCTTTTTGTAATTTTTGGTTTGCAGACTTAAAACATGAAAGAGCAGTGAGCTTTTGTAGTGTGCTCTATAGGTTTAACAGAAAAGTATATACAAAACCAAAGAAAAATCTCGACAATTTCTACATGTTTTGCTGGTATTCCAGTCCATTGTTTGTTGAATTCTCAAAAAAAAAAAACTCAGGAGTGACATCAAGTCACCTAACAACAATGTTTAATTGTCCTTAAAAATCAGGCTTGTTAAATCAAATATTCATTTGTGAGCTGTTCCTAAAGTAGATGTCAAAACATCAGCCTTGTGTTATATAAATATTCACATGGACTGTCTTTACAGCTTTTGAGATCTAATAACATCTTACTTTGTTAATTTGACCAGTTTTAATTAAAAAAAGGAATTTGGGAGAAATGTTGTCAGTAGTTCGCAGAATGAAACAAGAATGAGAAACTAAAAATAATTGTGGCGTAGTCTCTTAATTTCTTTCTATGACTGTGGCTATGCTTTCCAGTTTACTGAGGTGCTGGTCAGTCGCCCGACTGAAAGTGTTTATGCGTACAGTGTGCTGCTTTAGATGCTTATACAAGCCTCTGTTCTGATATGATTTTTTTCATCTCCTCACTAAATCCTTTCGTAGACAGCCACGGGGAGCAATTTAGAAAGCATTTCATCATTAAGTGACTGCGAATAGGATCGAATCCAAACTTTGGTCCAGCAGCTAATTGTCAACTATACAGCAGAATGCTCACAGGGAGAGAGAGAGAGAGAGAGAGAGAGAGAGAGAGAGAGAGAGACTAAACAAGGACACTCAGTTTCTTCTGAAGGGTGCTGAAGATAAGGGCAGAAGAGCAGAAGTTCTTCTGAATAGATGTGTGACCATTGCATCCTGTATGTGCTCTTCTGAATTTGCATTAAACGAGTGCTCTCCACCTCCTTTCACTCTCCTCCGCCGTCTCGACTGAGGTGAGGCAACTTATTAACCTTTCTGAAGCCATGGGCATCTCAGGGATGGAAAGCGCACTTTTGGCAAGGCGTGTTAATACGAATTAACCTCACACGATTGATACGCCTTGATTCAATTTTAATCACATTTCACAGCGTCGTCGTCAGAGCACTCATGTACTTCAGCCAACGCCACCTTGTATTACATTTTCTCATCAGTTCTCTGATATTTGATTAAAGACTTTGGCCGACACGGAAATGTTAAACCGTCATCCACTCACGCTCCCCACCCATCTGTTTATTGTATGTTTAGTGCTGCCAGTAACAGTTTTGATGGATTTATTTGTTTATGGATAAATGTTTGGTATGCATCTGCTAACATGTTATGTTAGTATACTGTATGTTGGTGAGTATATATGTTTGTAAGTTTATAGTATATACTAGTACAGTAAATATGTTTGTGGATGCATAATATGTTGCCAATCCCCAGCCACCCCCTCTCTATAATAACAATTTAACCAGATTGATCTGTCAGCGTGTGCCTGTATGCTGTTTTCCACTGCCGTGTGGTATCACCCTCACGTAACACTGCATATTGCCGTACTTGCCATGTTGATGGTGTTAATGGTGTATGTCATGTTAGAAAGAACGTTTGACGCCTTTCCCATGCCGAGGCCACTGAAGCGTGTTTAACTCTCCCATAATGCCAGAGTCCATTAGCCAACCGATACATAACTATCACGCAGGTGCCGGGCAGTGATGGAGGAACTATCACCCCACATGGCTATTTAAACCCGTTCTCTCTGTCTGAAACCCATTCAAAACGCAACTCTCTCACTTTCGCTCTATCGTAAGAACCTACTGGAGCCGTAATTGACCAGAGAACGCTCCCCTGCGGCACAATTAAAGTGCCCGTGGCCGGGATGGACCCAGCTGCTAGTGGAGAGGGTCACCTGCCAGCCCATCACTCCGGTCCTGAAACCAAGCTGACTGCCACGACGGTCAGATACACTCTGTGCTTCCCCGCGGCCCTTCCAACATCTCCAGGCGGTGGTGGATAGGAAAGCGAGCGAGAATTTGCTGGTGGTGTGTGTATGCTGTGCGGCTGGGTTTCCATGGTGAGAGGTCAGCGGATGGCAGGCAGTAATGAGGGCTGGACTCAAGCAGGATGAGGCAGGGAGGAGGAGGTTATGAAAGGGTGGAGGGAGAGACCCAGTGCTCTGGAGTTAATTCGGTGAATCTCCAGCCCCGTCTGGCTGTGTTGGCAGTGGCTGGTGGTAACATGGTGGGTGTTGTGGTATGTTCATACGGCATTGTGTTGTACGTATGGTTTTACACATGCTGTTTGTGTATTTGAAGAGTTACAGTTAGATGGCGGTACCCATTCATTTCTGTTGTATGGACACAAGACCAATGCAAGTGGGTACTGCTGTTGTTTGGGTACCAACATTGTTCAAGTGATCTTGGTTTTCTGTGAAAGAAAGTCATACAGGTTTGAAATGACAAGAGGGTAAGTAAATGATGACAGAATTTTCATTTTTGGGTGAGCTATCCCTTTAAATTGTGACATACATTATACATTATATTTGATCCATGTATCAAAGCTGCTAGTATCCACGTGCATGTCCTTGTTAAACAACGTGTTGGTGAACTTCTGTGTGTCTGTTTGTGTGTTTGTGTTAATGGAGCTGCCCGGTGGTGTGTAATTAACACAACAGCAAATGTCCCCAAAGGGTGAGATTAACACTGAATGCATTAGACACAATGCAGCCTAGGACAGCAGAGGAGAACGATGCCCAGGCTCCCGGGGCATCCCGCTTCTTGCTTCTGTCCCCTCGGATTACTCCGCACCCCTGTCGCACTGATAGCTGCCTGTCTGACTGTCCTCTCCTCCCCTCCGGATCAGCTGCCCAACATATCATGGTTCAACACTCACAAACACATGCTGCTTTGACTGGTAGTGTGCCACTGTGGGCTGGTAGCCACCCCTCATCAGCATTGTGGGAAGAAACGGGACTGTAATAACCAGAAACGATTTGGCTTTGGCTGGGGAATTTTTCATCAGCACCTGTAAAGTCTTGGCCAGTACTGTGCCTTTTAATTAGTGAGGCTTGTTACGAATAGTCTTTTTATATTTGTATGCATTAGCCAGACACTTTTATTAACGCTTTCAAAGCGTTAATAATTTGTGACCATGGTCCACAAAACCAGTCTTAAGGGCCTTTTTTTATTTATACATCATCTGAAACCTGAATAACCACGCTTTCCGTCGGTGTTTGTTAGGAGAGGACAATATTTGGTCGATTGTCTATTATTTGGTCTATTAAAAAATAGCCTTTAAAGTTGTCCATCATAGGAGCTGTAGCAGGCCGTTGCTAAGAAGAAACATGTTAGTTTTAACACACTCTATGGGCTTACCGCTGTAATGACGTTGTGAAGAGAAGATGAACCCGAAAGCTGAAATTCTAAGCTTTACATAGATACCAAACTTAAGTGGGCAATTCCCAAAGAGCGGGCAGCAGCGAGTGAAGATTGTAGGCATGTTTCCGACCATTTTTGTTTCTGATTTTGCTGCTCCTGCTCAAAAAAATAAAAGTTTTGATATATTTACAGTAGGAAATTTACCAAATATCGTCACGGAACATGATCTTTACTTGAAGGCGGGGTGTCCGATTTCCGAATTACGCTTGTTTAGACAAAGTCGGGCCGAGTACCAAAACCACCTTGTAGCCGATCAGCAGTAAGGTGCACAGGACGGACATTAGCCGAGCCAAGCGCTGACGAGAGCGAAAGATGGGGGTAGGGGTGTGTCTGTTTTGGTGATTTGAACATCAACAACGGCTAAGAGAAATCGGACACCCCGCCTTTAATATCCTAAAGATTTTTGGCATAGAAGAAAAATAGATAATTTTGACCCATACAATGTACAGTATTGTTTGTGGTCCAGGGTCACATATATATAATGCAATTTTCATTATATTACAATATGTACAAAACAATATGTACTGGCAGCCAGAATTTATTATACTGTAGTAATTGATAGATACATGTTGAAATTAAACATGATTAAACTTTGTTTTTTGTCATTAATGCAAGGAAAACTAATGCGAATGCATTAGCGCACAATGTTGGCCATCTCATAATGTCCAAATGTTCAGTTTCAGAGTGAGTTTTTTGTCTAATTCTTTGTTGCTATGGAGAAGCCAAGAAGTTCAGACTGGGACGCGTGTAATAGTTTAGAAATGCTATACTTTTGTCCAAAATTGCCCAAATGCATTTATTGCTGGCCAGAATAATGAAACATGAAATTATTTGGCAATATTAGAAGCCTGAAGTCCATTTAAGCTTCTGCACGTTTCTCCACACAATTGCAAAGGTGTTTGGTTATTGCAGTTGGCACATTTTAACACCGGCACAAAAGTAAGTGCTAATGGAGGATCAGGCTACAGGCCTTTTTTTAAAGGAATGAATTTGATATACATGCTTTTTTTGTTAAGCTACCATTATACCTCACACAATCTCTCTCGTGTGACACGCATCCATTTGCAAGTGTGGGAGCGCGTGAAGGTGATTGAACGTTTTTAACATGGTTATTATTGAGAGACTGACGGTTCTCACCTTAACATATCATAGAGGATAATATGGGTTAGGTCAATTTTATGGTGTGTGTGTGACAGAGCGAAAGTCACTGTACCTTCAGATTTGACCACACATTGACCTCTTCTACTGAGGGCTGCGCTCTGATTGGCCATTCGAGCAGCAGTATGAAAGCTTTCACACTCTTGGCTGTTCCACGACACGAGAACCGTGTGACACGTTCCACTAACACACACCCTTCCACACACATCAGCTGTGCACACTCCTGTCCCCATGGCAACCAGGCTTTGCTAGTCTTTGAGTCTGAAACTGAATGCCACAAGTATGTGTGTTTGTGCGTGTGGGGCTGTCGAGGGGTGTAGGAGGCAGTCGATGTAAAGTGAAAGCTTGCAGAGTGGTTGCAACACACCGTATGCTTCTGACAATGTGTGTTCGTACGTTAAAGGAAATGTAATTGCTTTTATGTTTTTTTGTCTTTTCTTCTAAAGAGAGATAAAATAGTTTCAATTATACACACACACTACATTATTTGCATAATGTATTCATATTTAAATCATACATAACCTTTTGTTTCTGAGACACGGTGCTGTTGATTTTGTAGGTCTGTCTTTGTAGGAGCCAATGGTGGCTGATTTATAATCCAGTATGAGGTGACGTAGTGGGTGTACATAAAATATATCTATTTTTTTAGACGTTTTAATGTTTTTTTAATGTTTGTTTTGTACAAAGGACGGATTTAGAATCTTTCCAGGATATAAAATAAAACTAGTCGACGTCAGTAACATTGTTTGCGTGCCGCAGTCTCCCTTGAGAAGTCGCACCTCTTAATACATCCCACTCAAAATGCCTGCACTATAGCCTTCAGAGCACCCCTTTTGTAACATTCACTGCCTTAAACAATACATTTCAAAACAATTACTGTGGACTTCAAATTGCCTGCTGTGAGCAATGTTCTAGTTATAATGGATACCCCATAGATCTCTGTCTATTTTGTGAGGACTTTGATGGTTCTGTTTGAAAATATTGTTTAGTCTATTTATTTGTTGAATATCTGTCTGTTACCCTGCATTTAGCATCCATATATCCCTACAAAACGCTTCTGGTCTGTGTCTGGTGGATCTAACTAGACTAATTATACGAGTCTTTCTTTAAAACACACTATTCATTCAGACAACCCACGACTTATCGATTTTAAAAATGCACTGAAGCCGTGCCGCACATACATAACACCTATTACACCCAGCTGTCTGCTTTGATTTGCATGTTTCCAAACCCTTTGCGTCTTGCAGGTGGTAGTTTACAGTGGCTCCAGTAGGTGGTGCCGTTGAACAGGGGCTTTGCCACAGACTTTGAGAACTGAAAGTTCGGGTTGTCTTTGCATAGGCACATGCACTCCTGTGTGGCCGTGTTTGATCTGGCCGTCTGCCAGCCCCCGCTCTCATTGTTCTGTCTATTATAATTAAGGAAGCCCTACGGTAAGGCACGAGAGTAGCGTAACTGGACGGGGCCGCCGCGATAATGGGAATAAGGCTCTATTTCAAGCTCGTGCGGCTTGAACAAATCTGCTCTCGCATAAATTGGGCCAAATTAATTGAGCGCATTATCAGAAATATGAATAGTTCCTTGCCAGCAATTACACAATTCAGCTGCGGTTGGTGCCGGCGACAGATTGAGATTAGCAGGTTAAGTGAATGAGAGACTGCCGGACGTGACCGAACCGTCACTTTTTGGTCCATGATGATGTTCTTTCTGTCTGACTTTAGTTTGCCTCGCAAGACTTTGTCTCTTGCATTAACACTTTCTGCTGGGAGTCACATGTCGGCGGTACGCTGCTCGGTGTCTCCCCGGGCGCCGAGCAACGTCCCTGCTGTTTTGTAGGTGACGGTGCAAATGGCCCAGTTTGTAAGCTCTAGTGACAGGCTTGATAGAATGATTCCTTTTAGGTGCGCCGCGGTGGGACGGCTTTTGGTCTACGTGTGCGTTTGTTCCCATCTCGAGCTGTAGGAAGGGAGGGGGAAGGCGATCCTCATGCTTAAAGGCTTTGTAATAATGTGGTGGTTATTGAACGGTTTGTGTTATATTCAGGTGCCTACACCTGGGAATAAAACAGCAGTGATGACCTCTGACCTCCAGACCCTCTCAGTATGAGATAACACAGTCCTGTCTTCCTCCGGTTTCTTTGTCACACTCTTTCTTCTGTTTGTATTTCTTTTTTATGTTATTTGATATTTCACTTCACAGAGAATTACCTGTCGTGTGAACTGAAATATTTATGTGAAACGTACAACCTGCAGTGCGTGCTCTCTCTCATTCCCACTGTCTCTCTCTTCCTCTGTTTCCCCCCCTCTCTCTCTCTCTCTCTCTCTCTGTCTCTCTTCCTCTNGTTTCCCCCTCTCTCTCTCTCTCTCTCTCTCTCTCTCTCTCTCTCTCTCTCTCTCTCTCTCTCTCTCTCTCTCTCTCTCTCTCTCTCTCTCTCTCTCTCTCTCTCTCTCACATGACTACATACATGTACACACACGCCTGTCAAGGAGAGATTTTCATTAAAGATTCTGCAGAAGAGATTCCAGGCTAGGTTAGTGAGTTGAAGATAACAGGGGACTGATGGCATATGACAGGAGCCATTTCATATTAATGACTTTCGTCATTTAAAACCCTTTTGGGAGGAGACAAATAAAGGGGGAAATTATACCCATGATTAATGAAACTATCATAATTTTAGAGATTGTCACCGTCCCCAGGCTTTTAATTTTCTCGTATCTTCAATTTTAAAATCTATAACAATAGTGGTTAATTTCCTCTATACTGCTACAGTAAAGAATAGGATTTTTCTTTCATACATTTGATTATCATTGTAAACAAGCTATTTTTGGTAAAAAAGCACAATATAACAAAAACTTACATTTCAATAATGCATCCAAGCTGTGTAGGGATATTTGTTTTGTTAGACTATTTAAGGAGGTTTACAGTATAAAGCCACTGGGAGCGGCAAATCAGATCGAGCAGTGTTTTCAGGCAAAGTTAATCAGCTCAGCCCCGTGGCTTTCTCTAAAACCCTGGAATCCAATGCATTTTGTGGGAGAAAAGAGAGAGAGCGAATTCAGCTGATTTTGGGTAATTTCAGTGCCAAGCACGTCCTGCCCGGTTTGGTTTTTAAAGAGCATGTGTGCCAGCTATGTGACGCACACACACACCACTCCCCCTCCGTTTATGCTCAGATGACATCACACATTCCCACACAATCCGATTGGCTGGAGGTGAATGGATTGTTACTGCAGTCGTACCGATTTTAGAGAGAAATTCTGAGACCGGTGTTGCACACATGCACACATTCCCACACACTCTTTGCATTGCAGTATATGCAGTATAGAGAGGACACAGGTCCTGTTTGCGGGTTGAGTAGAAGGAAGCAGGGAAGCTAAATAAGAGGGCGGCAGCTGGTCTGAGATCAGCAAAAGATCAGTCGTGGAACATTTTGACAGGTTTTAGATGAGAAAGAGAGGGCAGGAGTAGAGGACAAGGGGAATTTACCCTGTGCAGGAACTCTCACTATCACAGGTGGATGCATGGACTTAGGGCTCACAGAGGCATTGTGGGAATGGAAGTCAAGGACAAGGTGGCCCAACGGTGGGAGGCTATAGCTGCCAAAAAGAAGACAGGCACATGCCTCAACTTAGTGCCAGGGGTTTCTCAGCACCTGCGGGGTAAGAATTTGGCATACTTGCCTCCTAAAATTCAGGTTTTTTTGCAGTGGTGTACATCCTTAACATTGCATGTGTGTGTACTTAAATACGAAATACTTCATGGAAATGTACATCTTTGCATATTCTGTGATGCTATGTTTGTATGTGTGTTACATCATGTTTGAAGCTTTTTAAATCTGTGCACATGTATAAAGTTTTATTTTTAAAATCAGTTATTTGATGCACTGTGAATCATTACTCAGTGTGTGTGTGTGTGTGACTGACTGTGTGAGAGAGATTGTGTGAAACTAGGAAGTGTTGATTAATCATGGTGGTTATTTTGGAAAGGATTTAATTAGGAATTAGAAAAAAGGCACATCGACTCCATGGATATAATTATGTGGATTCAATGGGCACATTTTGTGTTAGGTGCGTGTATCGGTGATGGAACAGCATTTGCTATGTGAGTTTACATCTGTCTGGCTCAAAGTCACCCTGTCCTTATGATGGTGGGCTGGGGACACACACACTAATGCAGCAGGAAATCACTCCTATTATCATTTATCACACTCTTCTTTTCATCAATATTTAATTACTTTAGATCTGAAACAGATTCAAGAAAACTATTAATTTACAAAAACACATTTTTAGCACATGTGACATAAGCACATGTGGTCTGCATTATGCACGAGCCAGCTCCTTGTCCTAACGCACGCACACGCACACACACACACACACACACACACACACAACACACACACACACACACACACACACACACACACAGATGATGTGTGACACAGTGACCGACTTCAGTATGATCCATCAGACAGTGGTTTTATTAAAGATGTCAGGTCTGCATCACTTGTCATGTCATGATATACCAGTTAAGATGAAGAATATTAGTCTCCTTCTAGTACAGAATCAAGGTTGGAGTAGAGCAGAATATTTTGTTTAGTGAATTAAACATTTACTAAACATTATTAAAGCTTTTGGGCAAAAAAAATCGGTTTTATTTTGATTAGATGTGTGATATACGATTCTGTTAAAAATGATAGGTAAAGGCACAGTTCTTTGGGAAATATACAGTATTGTTTCCCCAGAACAACACAATAACTCACTTTGTATTGGGATTAGATTATGTGTTATGAAACATATGATACACAAAATGATAGTTCATATGATTTATGCTTTGGTTAAGATTCAGTCAATATTGCGTTTCTCTGGATTCTAATGTGTTTTGTATATATGTCTTTCTTTCAGATGAACAGGAAGCAGTACAGAAGAGGACTTTCACTAAATGGATCAACTCTCATCTGGCAAAGGTGAGCTGTGATGTGTAACAATCATACACAGATACATGCATATGTGCAGTAACACAAAGTACATGAATGTTTTTCTATCCACATTACAGAATTAATCCCCTCTCTCTCTCTCTCTCTCTCTCTTCCTCTGTTTTCCCCCTTCTCTCTCTCTCTCTCTCTCTCTCTCTCTTCCTCTGTTTTCCCCCTCTCTCTCTCTCTCTATATATATCTGTTTCACTCTTTCCCTGAGTTTTTCTATTTCACTACTTTATTGGCATGATTTGTTTTACATACATTGTTTATTTAGATGCTTGCCAAAGCATCAATGCAACTAACAGAAGGTGACAGGATAAAATAAGGTGCCAATAATGATAATAAAAGTATTTACATTTGATACATTTAACTGCAGCTCTCAATGCTGCAACGTCTTCTGACCGGCTGCCAGTGCGCTGTTATAAGATTAAGGTGTTAAAAACATATGTCAGATCACATTAAATAATAATAATAGCACACCCCTCCCCAACAAACTGCATGATTTCAGATATCATGTACAAACATTATGGGAAGAGGTACTGTTTGAAGGTTAATACTTAGTTAGTCTGTGCAATACTGTAGTTATTGTGATTGAGCACCCATTATTCAATAAAATAAATAGAATCACATTAAATAAACATTAAAGAAGATTTATGAACATTGAGAATATTATATTTTACAGATGCGAGAGGCAACTAATAAATACATGATCATAGTAATAAGTTTATTAAATATGAATTTTGCCGCAACAGATGCATAACTGCCCTCCCTTAGAGAACTTGATCGATCTCGCTCTATCTCTCACTCTCTCTCTGGTGGCTGTTTGATTGTCTGCCTATATATTCAGCATTGGAGCCCGTGTTTAATGATTGATAAATGACTATCATTAGCGTCATAATGAACTGAACTTATTGTTACCGCAGGAGTGTCAGGGCTTTATAGCCGGTTGGTACACTGTGTTCATAACTCACCCCAGACTTGTCCTCTATAATAAGGTGTGTCCGAGTCTCATTGTAGCGTGAGAGAGAGGAAGGGAGGGCGAGATAGTATATTGTGTCTGATCCTGTGAGGTGATAGCTTGTCAGTCAGTGTGTATTGCAGAGCTCTCTCAGTCTGCACCGATGAGGGGTTTTGGCCGACGCACAGTCCAGCCAGCCTATTTGACTTTAGCATATTGATCTGTGCCTGAGAGCTATCCTCTGTAACCGCAGTGTTTGTGTGTGCCTTTATATCTACTTATACATAGTTATTAGCATCTGCAGGTCTCGGGGTCCCGTGGTGCAGTGCATACTTAAAGCACAGATAAGTAGTACAGTTTTGTTTATCCACTTCTGGGTCTCCCTGTGTAATACACAGAGAGGGACTAAATACTGCATTTGTAATCTGCCGAAGACCGAGAGTATCCATGCAGTCAAGAATATATTTGCATAGCAATGTATGTTTAGCAGTTATTGTGAGATGTATTCGATTGATTGTCTTTAGTGGTAGTCCAGGCGTCACCTCGGATATTTAGTTATAGACAGTAGGGGGCACTCACACCTCAGTAACGTGGGAAAAGGGTGCACAACCTCACTGCATCTTCTGCACGTCGCAGACTCTATTTAACATCACCCCCTCCTTCCTGTGAATGTAAACAGCAGCGAGAGTAATTTCTAGGTGACGACAACCGCAAATGTTTCTAAACGACAACTGAACTGTTGGATTGAGAATCAATTACGTGTCTTTTTGTCTGGACGTTTTTCAAAGTATTAATTTTCACACATTTGATGTCCCCCGGGAGTGCATGTATTTCAAAACCGGGGGGGGGCAATCTGGTCGTTGCCTGGTAATGGCGTCTGTCAATACTGCTTTAACATTTTCCTGGGAGCGCACACAGATTCGCCGTTGGGTAACGTTATATTAAGATTAAGCAAGTTCGCTGATGGATATTTGCCAGTTCTTTTATGCAGAGGGACTGTTCACAAACAAGCTGTGGGGGAAAGGTCAGAGGCCGATTCTGAATTCTCATTCCTGTAATATCAGTCTGTCTGACAACTGGAAAAATAACAGTGAACGGAAACAGAGGCTGTTGTGCTAAAGCAAACCGTTTTTTTATTTCAAGAATATTTTAGAATACATTATTTTGGGAATCTTGGAGGGGAAAATACATCTGCGTTCATCCAAAGGATGTGGGAGGGTTACTGTTTTGACGGGGCGGGGTCAGAATGAAACGCAGTCTGTTGTTTTTCTACAGGAGTGAACGCTACTTCACACCTTTAGAGATGACAGTGGAGGAGAGAAACCCATTCATTTACATATGAACATAGTCCTGTCAGAACGGTATGAAGCGAGAACATTGCATGTATTATTTCTTGCATTATTATAAATTAGATTTTCACTGCGTGTTGTAGAGCCGAACAGCGGTGAGTTTCATTACGTTTCATCTACCTGATGCAAACATTAAAAACATCTATGACAGAAACACATTACCATCAGATGTATCGGAGTAATCTGATTGAGTGCTGCATTGTAAGTAGAGCACGCCACTCATTTCAATTAGTTTACTGGGTAGCTTTGATTGACAGCTGAGAAGAGAGTCATTCATTTCTTGATTTTCATTTTCTCTCCTTCAAATCTTAACCCAATTTTTGAATATCCTCTATGCATCTTCATATATTCCCTTCTTTGTCTCATGCATCATCTATTCATTGCCAAAGTCTTCATTTGTCTTGTGCATGTTTCAGGTAGCAGGTTTATTGTTTGGAGTTATAAGGAGCTCAGTCACATCTCTAACTGAAGGAAACAGGCGGCTTCAAAATCTTGGCTTTCTAGCACACCGAACATAGTGGGTGGCTGAAGACCAAGCCCACAGCACCCTGTCATAACATCCACCTCCTAGACTCTCACCTCGCTTACACACACACACACACACATGGCGCGTGTGTCTCAGAATGTGAGAATATGTCTCCACATCTGATATGTTTGAAGAGGGCAGATGCTGCCACACACACAGACACACAGATAATGACATGCAATATTTCATATTTGCTTCTTATCTCTAAAATAAATGATAACATTACATATCTGGCGTTACTTATTATCCCATTCCAAACCTGTTTGCTGTTTTTTATATACACTTACACACACACACGCACACATAAATATAGACATTTTCAGTATTTATCCTTTGCTTTAGCCATACAGACTATTTGTAGTGACAAAAAGCCACCATTATCACTATATCCTTTGTGCACTATACGTCAAGTTGTCATGAATCCATTTCATTGCTTTGTTTAAGACACAGACCACAATTTAAGTCGTTGTTCATTGATTATCTTACCAACCACTGAAGGTGGTGGGTAGCCTCCATTTGTGTCTGTATTTGAAAAAATGATGCTTTGGTTTTGATTCTGTGGTTTCTGGTGCTTGACAGACACTGGTCACTGTGAGCTGTAGTTTTGAACGGCAACAGCCGCATTACAAACGTTTGTGTTCCACTAAAATCATAACTAGTTACAGGTTTTTTCTTTTTTTAGAATTGTATTCATTTACTCAAGATTTAGATACTGTAGCTATTCATTCAATAATAATCTATCTTGCTACATTTGTGTTTGTATCTGACTGAGAGGTTGCGCTGTACTACACTGCACTGTGTTGATGTAGGTTGCTCTTCACACCTTGTGTTCAGTGATTCCTTCTCTTTAATGACCACACACTTACAAGCACACACACACGCACACTTGCACACACATACAGCTCATCAGACGTCAATAAACTGCAAAAGAAAATGTGAAAGAATCACACAGGATTCAAACAGGATTACAACACCCTCTCAGGAGAACATAAAACAGATTTTTAGAGGAATGTGCAGGACGTCCCACTGACTGTATGAAGGTTACATGTGAAATATCTTGTCCAATCAGTCAATCTAGTTGAAAACCGTGTACTGCCTCAGAGAGACAACATTCCGTTTCTTTTATTTCTTTTTAAAAACCTTTGAGAAAACAATAAAAGGATACAAAATAGAAGCAAGTAAATGATTAATATTCACAAAGGGTCTGTCTGCAATATTTGCATCTATTGCCTGTAGTTGTTTTTATTTTCAAGTGCTTGTTCTCCCCAAAAAATGAAAAATCATTGATTTTTTTACTCACCCTTACGTCGTTCCAAAAGATGACTTTATTTCATTTAATACCAAAGGTTAGCAGAACGTCTGAGATGCTCTTATTCTTCAAGTGAATTTAAAGTGGATTGGACATATCAACACCATACAAGCCTCCTGTACTGTTAGTAGTCCATATGCCTTGTGTACTACATGTCAAAAGCCATATCACAGCTCACTTCTGTTCATAGCCGTGGTCACACTGCAAAAAATGACTTTCTTACTTTCCAAACTTTCCAAACTTCTTGTTTTCCAGTAAAAATGTCTACAAATTCTTGAATCAAGATGCATTTTCTTGTTGAGCAAAATGACCTAAGAAAATAAGTCTTGTTTTTAGTAAAAAAAAAAGAAAGAAATTTCAGTGAATTTGTGCTTAAAACAAGCAAAAAAATCTGCCAATGACAAATTTCATATTTTTCTACTAAAAACAAGACTTATTTTCTTAGGTCAGTTTGTTCATCAAGAAAATGCTTCTTGATTCAATAATGTTTAAACATTTTTACTGGAAAATAAGAAAAATAGACTTAGTAAGAAAGTCATTTTTTGCAGTGCACCCATTACTTTCAGCAGAATGAATTTTTACTCTATACATAAATCCATAAACATAAAGTCATCTCAGGGTGAGTAAATACTGTCAGTTCTTCCATTTTTTTAAGAGACAATTTTCCTCACAAACAGTTATGCTAAAATCCTTATAATGAAAAAGGAGCCACCAAAGGTCTTGATCATTTTATAATGCGTTTCTCAAGGCCTCTGGTGGGATTTCCAATTAAGACACAATCTGCTATCTATTCAGATGACTAACAAGCACAATACAGCAATGAAAAGACCCCATGGATTCTTTCATCAGACCACACCTAACTGATGTACTGCCGATACTCTTACCATTTTATTTTTTATTAGGAAAGACACCAGGTCGGTTTAATGAAGAATACATTAATGCAGGGCCCTCATTTTGATACTCTGCAGGCTGGTTCCATCCGGCTCTGAGAATGATGCGAGACCTTTCTATTGTTAGTGTGGCTGGTTTTGACATCTGTAAGGCTTTGCGGAAGATCCTCTGATAATGGGGGATACGCAATGGCCCTTTCTGTATGGGAACATAGGTATAGACCACAATGCACCGCTCGGTTTCCGTGACTTTCATTGTCACACAAACCCAATTACGATGTGCAGAGGGCAAGAGATTTAGAAAACAGAAGCATTTATGTCTTGTCCTATTCCATTGATGCTCCGTAATTGGTATCCATTGCAGGGGAGCAAAAATGCATCTTGTTGGTGGTCTTGAAATGAACTGTCAGGAGTGTCATATTCATTTTTTTCTGATAAATAAAGCCCTCCATTACCTGATCATGTCAGGGTGGGCGATTGTTTCATACATGCGCCGTGTGTGTTTCCTTGAGCAGGTGCGATGACAGTGTCTGCAGTGGGAGATATGGGCGTGATCCAGAGCTGCTGGGGGGTGATAGGCACATGTACATACCACCCGTGCCAAATAAAGACAGGGAAACAGGCCTTGCCTTAGAGCCTAGAGATGTGGCACTGCGTGGAATTCCTCACTTCCTACCACAACATCAAAAAGGAGAGCGTTGTGTGTGTTCCCATCTGTTGGCACACTAGTGAGTGCTTTGTGCTATTATTCTGTATAAGACATGGTGAGAGGGTGTCTATGCATTGTACAACTTAGAAGCGAGAAATAGGTAGTGTGACATATGCCGGGGGTCTCGGGTGTACGGGAGCTTTGTTTTCCAGGCTGAAAAAAAGGTTAGCGTATCTCAGAACAATAAGCTTGTGTTTAATTAGGACCCCTTGTGTTTCCGGTGAAAATCGTGCTTATAATTTGACACCATTTTTAAATGTCAAAGCGAGGGCTGTGATTTGAAATGAATACTATTCATTATTTATTTTGTGTCGTCCCTTTTTTCGTGTTCTGGTATTATGCAATAATGCCTGTGTACTTGTGTAATGGGTGCCTGTGAAAACTGTGATAGTGGGGAAAATGGCACAAACGTACAAAGGATTAAATGACTGGATGAGTTAATTAATGATGAAACAATACCGCTTGATGGGCGGCATAATGACCCAGTGGTGTTAGAACATGCCGCATACAACTCTACCCAAGCCTTTTTAAATACCACTCCTGTCTAATGAAAGAAACGTGTGTAGGAGACCCGAAACATTAGTGTCGATATCACTTTTCGGTGATATTTACCGTAGTTATGATTCACCTCAATGCATTACACACATAGAGAGGCCAAGTACATTAGCTGCTCATGACTGCAAACAAGCACAAGACCATTAGTTTTGTGTGCCTGTGGCTTCCTGCGCAACTTTCTCTTTGTGTTGGAGCGGAGTAGAGTGCTGGTAAACCCTGAAAACATTTGCTCAAAGGAAGGATTTACTGTGTGTGTTGCAACCCAAAAAGCACCTCTGTCTCCGGCAGAAGCAAGCTGGGATTGAGGTTGCTGTGATGTTTGCGTTTGGCCAATGGCGATGTTTCTTCACAGGCCAGGTCCTCAGACCATAGACTGCCATTTTTTATAGGCTTTTCGTGATCCTGTTTCTTCAGTCCGGCATAAACAAAACAGCAGCAGCTGTTGAATAGCCGTTTCATTTCAGATATTTTCTGCGTCTGCTCTGCTGCAGATGTTTTAAGACACGCGTTCCCATGTTTACGTTTTTCTATTAAAAATTGTGGTAAGGCTTATTTTTTAAAGACATCTTTTTGATTAACGTTTCAAATGTTTTCATTAAAGCATTGGTTTGCATGAATAGGTTGCAGCTGTCATGTACAGTCTTTGGCCTTTGCTGGGATGTAGACACTTCCAGAAACAATCCGTCTTTGCCTTCGCCTCCACAAACTAGCATACAAACAGGCCCCCTGCCAGAGTAAAGTGATCAATCGTGCTTTACAGCCGCAGATATTTCATCATCCCCAGCCGCACCATTCACAAGACAGTGAGGTAGGCGTTTGGGGAAAATAAAAATGTCCTGGAGTTACGGATCATTTATTTACAAAAGGAGAAACATGAGAGAGAAAAGAAAAAACTTTTATCACTGAATCAGTTTCAGGACAGGGCTAGTTCCCTTAGATCAGTGGTTCTCAAACTGGGGACCGTGGCCTCCTGGGGGGCCCCAAGATGGTTCCAGGAGGTCAAAGGTTTTGGGGCATTTTAGAAATATAGATATCTATCATACATTTTGTGCAATCAAACATCAGAAAAACAACGCCACCAACCAAAAGAATTAATGTTTTAGCATTGTTTAACGGAATATTTTCTTGGTTTAATAAAAATTTTAAGTTTAAGATTATAAGTCTTTATTTGGGGGGCCGCAAAGCAATGCACTCTACACAAAGGGGGCCTTACAACAAAAGTTTGAGAACCACTGCCTTAGATGGTATGCTGAAGTATTTCTGTAATGCTTGCTTGTGGTTAGATTTCTTCTGCTGTGACGGATGGAGTAATAAACCTGGACTAATATCCATTTCTGTTCGCCTTTACAACCTCTGTTTCTGTCTGGGTCGGTTTGTGACCCTTTTTTACTCTCTTTTGATGTACCAGCCCCTATTGGGTCTGTCCAGGGTCTGCTTGACCCCACAACTGCAAAGCGACACCAGACCATCTGTCTGACTTGTTTTCCACACCTTCCTTCCAAATTCAGAGGGTCTTTGTTGAAAATTGAATACGTATGACCTAGATTTGGCATTGAAATGGCACATGTATAAGCGTGTAGGTGCATGCACAATTGATGTGTGTCAGTCTTTCTGCTGTCAGCTAAAGAAACAGAGCTTCGATTGATGGAGTGGAGAAGAGAGAGAGTGAGAGAGAGAGAGAGAGAGAGAGAGAGAGGCACTATGTGAACAAAAGCTCATGTCTTGTATTTTTGAAATTTTTTCATTTCCTATTCTTTTATTAGAAGCGAAACAATGGGGGTAGAAAAATATGGGGGAAAACAGCATTGATAAATGCTAGCATTTCTCTTGTTTCTTTGTAGAGAGACATGGAAATAGGGAGTTTTTTTGTTTTGCATTTATTTCATACATACAAAATCATGTTTTAGAAGGACACTCGGTTTGTGAAACACTTTCAAGTATGCCTTGCTCTAACAGTAGTGTCACGGCCCAGCATATGAAGAGTTTGGTTCCAAAATGAGATAACTCCGTTTTTAAAAAATGTTCAAAAATCATGTTTTTTATTATGTTATCATGTTTTTACTGTGTTTTATTGTGTTAGCTGTATTTTTTATACCTGATATTATGGCTTGAATCAAAACAAACCAACTGCAGTTTGATTGATATTCATTGGAATGTACAATAAAAAAACATGATTTTTTACATTTTTTTCTCATTTTGGAACCAAACTCTTTTTATAAAGCACACATTTTAGCTATTGACTACACTATTAGTTTCATCTGATAATTTTGCATTGTCCACATGCTTTCCTTTTGTTAGTGACAAATACTATGCATTATAGCTAACATAAACTTCTTATAAACAATACTTCTACAGCATTTATTAGTCTTATGTCATGCTAAATTCAGCATTTACTAAATGTTTAAGATCAAGTTGTACTGTTAATATCAGTTAACGCAACATAAACTAACATAAACAAATGTATTGACATTAACTAACATTACCAAAGATTAACAAATGCTAAAAAACTACATTGCTCATTTTTAGTTCAGTGCATTTACTAATGTTAACAAATACAACTTTGTGTTACAAAATTTCTTCTTTAAATCAAATATAAGACATACTGTAAGTAATTAAAGCTTTGACATGATTGTAATGGTTACAACAAACTCAGCGGTCATGTTTGCAATGTCTCCGGGCAGCTTTTTATAAAATTGAGGGCAAAATCAGAATTAAAGAGTAACTATTATAATGACATTAAAATTACATTTCATGCAGTGTGTAATGTTGCTGGAATGTAAGCAGTCTGCCAAGTTGTAAAGCCGAAAGTGAACGAATAACAAAGTTATTGGCTTGGCTCAAAAGGAGTCGACTCTGAATCATGCGAATGAGTCTTCTGTCGTTCTAATTTCGGTCACTCCGTGTAATACCCACCTATGTTCCATTTGCGACACTGCACGTGGTAGACCAATCACAGCAGACTAGACCATCTGACCAATCAGATCAGAGTGGGCTGACAGAAAGAAGGAGATTAGACAGATGAATCGCCGAACGAATCATTTGAGAGTCAGTAAGGTAATAATAACTGCCTATTATTAGAAAATGAAAGTGTTTTTACACTGTGTATGTACAGTACGTAAACTGGTTGTTGGACACTCCATAAACCAAAGTAGGACCTTAAAAATCACCAAATATTTACTCTCCTTTCATTGTAATGGCAGTGGCGCATCTTGTTAATCTTTGGTATTATCTATGCTCCCTTGCATTTTGCAGACTTTGTTTTTTTAGGCCTTAGCAAACATGGTCTTTGCTGCTCATGCACCATTTTTCTAAATGTTTAGTGCACTCCATAGTTTTCCCTTTTTAAGAGCTCACACATACTGTCTAAGCCATTCGTTTTATCCAATAATAGTATTTTTCAAACAAACCATTTTTTTGTCTGCTTTTAGCTTTTTGTGACTTGGTCATTATGGTCTATTAGGCTCTAAGACACAAAGGTGGCCCCGCTCTAATTACTCTGATCAACATTGTTCTGAGGTCAGAGGTCGACCCTCTAAGTCTACAACTAACAAATCTTTGTGTGATTAATAAAGTCTAGTCCATTGCCCCGTGCTCCCAAGAGCAGAGACGAGTTGTTCAATGGAAGATGCAGCAACGCGATGCAGAGGCAAAGCAAAATAAGAGAAGAACAAGAGTTGTCATGAAGAATGTGAAGGACCAGGATTCCTCATCGGTGATTAAAAATAACCTTTAACGCAGCAGAGAAGCTGTTAGCTTTGCCCTTTTATTCCTGCAAATGCCGTCTCAGACTAGGCCCTAATGATGCTACCATGCTTTCAAGGCAATTACACAAGCTACTCCCAATCGATCTCAAGGCGTTGGATGCAGGGATATTCTGGCTTTGTCTGTCCAACATGCCTCTTTCAGGCTCATTAGCCTGTTAGCCACAAGAGCTGCTGTAGGCTGGACCAGTAGAGAGACCTGATGCATTATGGGACCAGTGCCTTTACACTCCAAGGAGGATGTGCTGTGCAAACGTGCTTTACCTCCACAAATAAAAAGGCCTGCTTGCTTTGGCAAGACAGATGCTAGCCCACAGCTTTGGCCGTGGTGACGTTGGGCAGAGTGGCGGATAAATCGGGTGTCTCCAGCGGCCTGCAGGATCCCAGTCTATCTCCCACCATTGCCCACAATACAGATGACACTTCCCTCCGTGCCTGCCAGCCATTGCATTTAAAGATTTCTCAAGGGGTAAAATGAGGACAAAACAATATTTTCTTTTCACTTCTAGAAATATAACCCCTTCTAGTCTTATAATGCAGTTTATTGTTATGGCCCAATGATGTCCACCAATTAGGAGAATAGCTTTTCTCGCTTTTCTTGCATATTTTGTATGCTCTCTACTGTATGATTTCATGACAGCCTTGAGTACTGTTGTGTTTTCATCGTACCGAGATGTACAGATCGTGAGTGTTGGGTAATTTACCCCTTGAAAGTACAGCGTAAAGAAGCGGCGGCACTGATCTACAGTGACAGAGCAAGAGGCGCTGTTTGTGTCGAGGTATGCTTGAGTCGGTATATTAAAGAGCGTGTTTTTGAAATACAGCCCTCAGATGTTGCTGCCGCTATCTCGGAGGCGATGCCGCTCTGAATATCCTCTTTGGAGAAAAGTGCTGTAATTGAATTTAACGTGAAGCAAGGTCAAAGTAAAGGGCCTTTTGAAAAAGGAGCACTCTGCTCAGCTCTAATTTGTTGCCTGCAAAGCATTTGATTTTCTCTGATTTTCTTTTTTCTTCTTCTTCATCTGCATTGCTTAAAAAGGTGCATGAGGGGGGCGCCAGGCTTGGCTCTACTCATTGCAAAAGCCACCTCGCCTTTTGCAAACTCCGGGCATGTGCTGAGTTAAAGAGTCTACCTTGCAAAATTGGGACAGTATCTGTATCTTACACAAATTCATTGGCTCGTGGGAAGATGCACGCTCTGAAGTTTACACGAGGTGTTCCTCGTTCCGCTAAGGCAGTGGTCGCCAACCCGTCGATCGCGATCGACTGGTCGATCTTTGAGACGTTACTTGTCGATCCCCGAAAGTAGGCTAATACGAAAATGGAGAGACAAATATATTGTGCCTGATCAATGTCCAGTTTTGCAAGCGCATCTCTCTTTCTCTTCATTCAGTGGTTGTATGTTTTTAAGTTCTGCATTAATCTTTTCATGGCTGTATAAATAATGATTCCCTGGCCTGCGTGAGTTTTTAATGCGACCGTTATCATTAATCACATTTCATTGTGATGCGCGACTGCGCGTGATCGCTCTTCAGTGTTTCTAATGTCGGTGGTCAGTGATCAAACGCAAAATGAGACTCGCATGCACTGGCGTAACTGTTGGCGTTTTTGTGCTTTTACACTGGATGCGCAAGCAAGCGCCGCGGTTTCATACTGTCCGCGTATCTGGAATCGCAGCTCTCTGTCTTCAGCGAATGTAACTTACGAGTGTGAGCAACGGGATATGGTGAGAAAGCGGCGCATTTTAATGTTGAGTTTGTCTGAAAGACAACATCGGTCTATTCACAAAGTTGTAATAGTGAATGATCCGCGGGTCTGTCAGTGATGGTAAACTGCACCAGTATCTCATGCGGGAGATGATATCTCCTGCTGATATCCTATTTATGTTTTCAATTAGCCTAATATGATAGCCCATTCCATACTACTACCTTTAGCTATTTTATGAAACAGATACTTATTACCAAGACATTATTAGACGGGTAAAAGTAAATAGATAAATGATTTAAAATAAATAATTAACGTTGTTGTTATTATTAGGGCCTATTTATAACATTTCCATCTATATGATGTATTTACTTAATAAAAGTAAACTAAATAAATGCATCATAAAGAACAAATCTTTATACAGTAAATACCTAAATAATTAGGGTCTTGTTAAACTTATTCTAAACCTCGTTTTAATGTCAAGCTGTCATGTATGAATTAAAGACCTTGAACTGGTGTATAAATTGGTGTTTTTCACCTCATTATGGCACACTGAAAGTGGCAACTCTACAAGTTACAGAGTTTGCTTAGTTGCATCTGAAAAGTGGAACAAAGAATTTCAGGTAATTCAAATAGACCCACAATTACAGACTAAATAAAAGGCCTCAAGCAGAAGGTTCAATCTGGGCTGTTTTTATTTTCAACTTTTTGAATGGTAGATCTTGCCTTTCAACAATTCTGAAATCGGGGATCTTAGGCTCAAAAAGATTGGTGACCACTGCGCTAAGGGCTATTTTCTTGGAGAAACAACTGGGTAAACTCTTCCCAAAGCAGGCTTGCGCTTTATAAACATATGGTTTAGAATTGTGTTGGGATATAAGATATTCTGCCATATAAGCAAATAAGATCAGACATTTTATTGCTTTTGAGACGCACCTTACTGTATGTGCTTCTTGGGAGCATGATAATCAAAGCACTTCACTGGAGCATGGAACTAATGGGAATTTAGCTGGAAGTTGGAAAATTTAGCCCTTGCTTGCCTGGAAGGATTGTAGGGCAATGCTGAATTAATAATGTAGCTGTTGTGATTTTTTTTCTTACAGTATAACATTTATACTTAATGTTACTTATAATTTGTATGTAATTTATGTGTAAACGGCAGGTTGTCTAAAAGTAATAAACAAAAAATAAAAAAAGGAATAATATATGAAAAATTATTATTATTATTGTTGTTATTATTAACACATATGTTTTCTAAATTTATTTTGATTTATCTAAAGTCATTCTTAAAAACCTTAAATTCTATGATGTATTTATAATATGTTATAATATAATGCATCATAGAATTTAATATAATAATAATGATAATGATAATAATAACAATACTGTAGTCTTGTTTATTTGGACAGGCTTTGTACATGCAATGGTACATTTGGTACATTATCCTTTCCACTTG
Organism: Triplophysa rosa; assembly: GCF_024868665.1. Classification (NCBI taxonomy): domain Eukaryota; kingdom Metazoa; phylum Chordata; class Actinopteri; order Cypriniformes; family Nemacheilidae; genus Triplophysa; species Triplophysa rosa. The sequence continues at coordinate 15,679,100 of NC_079902.1, forward strand.
ATTTAAAGTAATATTGATGGTGTCACAATATATCACTATTGACAACCATGGTTATTGATACTATTTTAATACTAGACCCATAAAATAATATTGTAAACAATTCAGAACCCATTTAACTCATTAACCAATAACCACAAAAAAAGATTAATTATTTATTTTATTATTTTCCAAACATTTCTGTAGGTATTGCCATAATGTTATCGTCAATTCTTGTGGCCACAATAGCTGTGTAGTCAAAATCCGATATCCGACCGCTCTTTGATTGAGGGTAAACGTGCATGTCATTTGGAGTGTCTTTAACAACTGAGCATAAGTGCTTCATATAATGTTTCTCACACAAGATGGCTGAATTTCATGTGAAATCTATAAAGCGGTTGGAACGCATCCCTAGTGTCACTTCAGAGCAGACAAACATGTGTGTGCTACATATCTCAAACTAGTTCTGAGTGTCCTCTCTTCTTCTCCTCTTTCACTCCCCATCAACGCTGCCACGACAGTACAGCCTGCTTGGGCAGATGGCCTCTGAGACTTTCTTTTTCTTTCATTTTAATCTGTCAAGATTTCATCACTCATTTATTCAGCACCTGATGTAGTGCCTCATTTGGATAGGGGAAGTGGTTTGATATCAGCATGCACAGTGCCATGGTGAACCTAGGTGACAGGGAGCTGTGCTCTTACCCCGGGGCAGTTCCAAGGCCCTGTCTGCCCATCTGCCACGGATCTCTGGCCAGAGAGAGGGAAGGCGACAGACTGAGATGGACTGTGGGGCCTCAGCCTGTGACAGAACATGGGCATGCTCGGAGTCGAGAGTAAAGAGACAAGAGCCACTAAAGGACCGGTGTGCATGTTGATAGCATCTCACTTGGAACAAATTTGATCATCTATTCAAAATTCATAGACATGTTTATAATTATTTGTCCTAATTAACATGGATGACTGCTGTGAAGTGAGGGCATGATGGATAGGTGTTCATTCAGATAATCTTTCCACTCTGGAAGCACTTGAAACTGCAAAGGGAATACGCCATTTTTTATGCATTTCCGTTCTCTGGTTTTATGGGGCTTGGGTTAAAAGCATTCAGATTAAGCCTAAACTTTATCCCACGATAGCTTGCGCTCTCAGGACATGTTCAAACTGTGGCAGAAAGAAACTGATACAAGGTGTTGACATGCAGCACTTTTGAGCTTCGAATAGAAACCTACAGTGCACTGAAATCAGATGTCTTTGTTTGCTATCTCCTGTATTCTTGTCAGTCCCTATTCGCCTCAAGTTGTGGAAGCTCTTTGTGCATTTTCCGCTCTCGTGCATTCATGCACGTCCTTGATATCCCACACACACATCACCATCTTGTACCAGAATGAATAAATACATTTTAGTTTTACCTATCCAGTTTTGACGTTTATTAGTGTGATTGATCTACATTCTCGTGTGTTGAACTCAGGGCACATTGTGTTCCGGTTTCACTTCTCACTGCTCGCCATCCTGTTTCCCACCCCCAGGCCCTGGGCGCAGGGGCTGCTACAGAAATAAACTGCATTCAACTACATTAATCTCCCACTTTATTGAAGTTGGAGTCAAAGTAATATCCTAGGGAAGGGTTTAGAGCCTGCTAAAAGTCCTGGTGCAAATGCCCAAGAATAGTTGTGCAGTCATCAGCTCCAGGTGTGCTGTATTTACTCAACAAAACGCTCCTTTTATGTTCAAGCTAAGGATCTCGATAAACTTCCCGAAAACTGATTTGTAGGCAATTCACACATGTAAAGAAAAGAACCCAATTTAAAGCACTGCAGAGCAAAAGGCAAACTCGATTACAGGTTTTTTTCTTTCTTTGCTCGGTTGATCAATCAGAGATTCGGATCCAGATTGCTAGCAAACATTTAGATGAACACGTACACATGCATTCTGCATTTGTTTTTTTCGTAAATAATTGTCATAAAATTTTACTTTCAACAATTCTATAAAAATAATATATAATAGTTATATAATATAAACAATATATATATATATATATATATATAAAAAATATACAATATAAGAAAATGCTAATATCATAAAAAATTATAAAAAATTATAATAAATTATTACAAATAGATAAATTAGAAATAAACGTATATCTAAACATTTATATATATTATAAAAGACAAATAAATGCATATATTTATGGGGTTATATTTTCATTTATACTTTGATAATTGTGGTAAATAAAATTTCGTGACACTTATTTATGACGAATTAAACGAATGCATAATGCATCAATATGTGTATATTAATTCATTACATTATTTTTTGGGAGGGGGATTCATATGCTTAATGCATTCAAGTGAACCACTGGAAACTGTAAAGTTTTACATTACTAATATTTTGATGAACTTGGCTCTATTTGCTGTTCTTGTATGACCATTATCATCATAAATTAACTTCATGAATGTGTACATATATTTCTGAAGATTCACTCTTACATCTTTCGTCTATCCTGCCCTCGCTCTCTATCTCTTGCTCACATCTCTCTGACTACATTCACACTGCAAGCCTTAATGCTCAATTTTGCTCAGATAGGATTTTTTTTGTCCGGCTGTTCACCCTACAGTATTTTTTAAATGTGGCCAATATCAGATTCCAGTGTGAACTCGTGATGGTTCTAAACTGAATCGCATGAGCAAAACGACAATAACACGCAGCAGGCTGTCATAAATAAGCAAGGGTCAAGTCAGCGGGTGTGTTTGACTTTATGCGGTGCTGAGCGGACCGTTCTCATGGCACAATTTGAGAGCATTCCCGGAGCAGTCCGTAGAATGGATCCTATAGTCATTTGTTGCATGGCATCGTGCGGCTCGCGTGCGGTGTAGACAGTGCAAGGGCTTATGTTTATAATCTGATGCTTAATGTTTGGCAACCGAGCTGTAAAGTGCACTACCCTCAACAGAATGGCGTGTGAAGCTTTAAATCACAGCAGAATTGTGACGCATGTCAATCTACAATGACGCAAAAGTCGCATGAATTCCCATATGACCGTTCAGGCTGAGGTCACATTGCGAAACGTCAGACCTGTATCTGATTTAGGACCACATATGGAGGTGGCTCAGATCAGATTTAAAAAGAGCGGATTCCATGTGGTTTGTCCTGTTCACACTGTTATGCAGTAAACGGATCGTATGAGCAAAAAAATCTGATTTTGGTGGCAGTGTGAACGTAGCCTCTGATTCTGTCTTGACCTTTTCCAAAGACATCTTGATCAGTTTGTTTTGAAACACTGTTTACTTGTCTATTCTAGCATTTTGGAATATGCATGTTTTTACTTGAAAGCTTGTTTCTCAAACAGAAAACGGTGACTTTTTCTGGGTCAGTAGTTCCCTGACTGCAGGCATCTGTTTATAAAGACCCGTATGAAACATGTCTCTGCATATACGTTTTGACAATGGCATCTATGAACGATGAAAGCATTAATGATGTTGGTGCTTGTCATCTATATAATCAGCATTAGAGTTTCATTTGAGCTCTGCGTTTGCATTTTAGCGCAGAGCTATCTTTAATCTCTGCTTTAAACCAAACAACCCATAAAAACATAAAGCTCTCAGGATGATTTTATATAAAGACACTGTGTGTATTGGGAAAACGGTCCTGATTTCTGCTGGCTATCCCGGCCTGTGCGGATGCGCACGCTGTGCTTTACAGCACACATAAAAAAAGACAAAAAGCCTGCCTCTTGTTTTAGCTAGCTTTTTTTATCGGCGCATCCTACAGTGCAGCTCTGTCTGAGTGTGTTGGAATCTCCCAAAAACCTTTTGTGAGGCCATTAAGAGACCCAGCGGGAGGAATTGCATTAGGGCCACCGTGTTGTGCATGGAAGCCCAGGGCTCGAACACAACAGATGCTTCTGTTCCGCTGTGCTGGATGTGGAACGCATAGGTTCCATTGTGGGTACTTAAAAAGACCATAGAATATGAATATATGTGCAGTCAAATTGAATGTTAACCTTTATATAATAGGACACAGTGGTGTCTGATGTTCTCCTGCTAGCAGTCTTGCATTTTGGCAGGTACGACTGGATGCTGAGATTTCTTATAAGAACTCTGAGCGTTGTATTGTCCTTTTGTTGTTTGTGAGCTATGCTAGGTAAAATATGGTGGCAGATAAACATCACCTTGTGCTCAAAACAGTATAATAAAGCATCTCTTAGGGACTAATGGTAGAGTAATACTGTAGCTCAAGCAGAGGCTGGTGGGACTTGAGCGCTTCCTCTGACTGCTTTTAATCCCATGAATAGGAACGGCAAGGGTCTGACTGTCTCGCAATATGAGAGATATAGGGAGATCTGCCACGCTCCGCTGTGATCCAAGCCTCATTGTACAATTCAAACATGGTCTAAATCGCTTCTAGAAATGCGATCTGACTTAGTTCCCCCGAGTGACTTTTCCCATCAAAATCGTCTTGCTTATGCTAACATGCTTAGCATTGGTTCCTCCGAAATAGCTGCAGAAACAAGGTCCGTGCCAGCTTCTTAGCGCATATGAGAGGCGTGAAGTGACATCCTCGTTTTCAAAGTCAGGCCTCCAGTGAGTCAACAGCGTTGTCAAACGGAACAAAAATGCCCGGCCTGTGAACGCATTAATAGATAAACACTTACCAAGACACGGTACACTCTTAAAAATAAAGGTGCTTCACAACGCCATAGAATAGCCTTTTTTGTCTAAATGGTTCTATAAAGAACCTTTAACATCCGAAGAACCTTTCTGTTAAAAGGTTCATTGTGGCAAAAAGGTTCTTCAGATTATAAAAAGATAAGAAAGAGATGGTATTTAATCAACACTCGACTGGGTGGTTCTTTGTAGAACCAAAAATGGTTCTATGGCATCGCTGTGAAGAACCTTTTTAGCACCTTTATTTTTAAGAGTGTAGATACACACAAAGATGTGCCCATACACAAACATATTCAGGCTGTATTGTTGTTGTTTTTTGTGGGTCAAAGTCACAAGAAATGTCATGTAAGAAAATAGTAAGTTAAAAATCGTTGTTATTATTATTAGTCTCCCTTTATGTTTGTCACTGGGTTTTGCAAATATCTAACCAATAAAAAGTATTAAAAAGTGCTCGTCAACTCTGACAATGCAGTATTTAATCATTTAAAAAGTTAAGTGTTTTTTCCATTTCCTGAAAAACAGCAAATTTAGACATACAATGTTTCGGAAGGACAGCGTCGATATATAAAGACATAAATGACTAAATTAAACTGTTTAAAAAGTAATCGTTTTTCTTGTTAAGATATTTGAAGCACTCATTCACTCATTGACGTTTTGTTCGCTTTGTTACCCTGCATAATGAGAAAACTTTTACTTTTAATGGTCTTAAAAATAGATTTCATTGCTATAGAAAAAAATATTAGTAAGCTTTTCTTCATTTTGAGGTGAAAGTTGACCCGGGGCCGGTTGGACAAAACTGTTTTAGACAAGTCTTAAAAGTTAGACGTCTGGACAATAAGAAGAGGAAGAGATTTTAAAGACCAATAAAATCCACTGGATATCTTTTATGAAAACGACGGAGATTTATTTTGTTTACATCTTTGATGGTTTGTGAAACTGACCGATTTACACTATTAATGTTCTCAGTTACTGTAGTCCAAGCCTTGTTTTTATGATTATTTGTACTGTAATCACTAAATTTGTTCATTTAAGTTGATTTGGCAGCGTTGTTTTCCTCTAATATGCAAATATTTTCAGCACAGTAAAGCTGGGTTTAGCGCCTACTGTCGGCCATTTTGTTTTAAGTTGTTCAGTGTTTTACTTTTTCCACAATTTAGACTGTATTACTAAAGACAACCATGAGCTTATTTAATGCAACAGTCTTTCTTCACTGAGTTTAGCAAGTCAGACTAATTCTTAGACGCTGTCTTAAAACCATGGCTACATTTATGCAACCGGCCGTATGCCTCTGACTGGTTTTGTGAGTATGTAAAGGTCATTGTGTTTGGTTAAGGTCGAAAATACTAAGAATAAGCTGAAGCCATCAGCCCTCCCAGTGTGATACAGAATAATAGAACCTCAGCACTGTTGGAAGTGACATTTAAGTTGTTTTGTATCACTTCAGAAAAAGAAAAGGTAATTTTTTTAAGGATCCCTTCACAGCTTTCCTGTGGCTCAGTGGTTAGAGCATGTCGCTAACAACGCCAAGGTCATGGGTTCGATCTCAGGGATTGCACATACTTAGAAACAGATGTAAAGTATAATGCAATGTAAGTCGCTTTGGATAAAAGCATTTGCCAAATGCATAAAAGTACAAATGGATGTTACACAGATGATTGTCATTTAGATTTTTCAGACGTGTTAATGTAAGTGTATCTTACCTCTTTTAACTGAGATTAAAAAATGAAAACCCATCATATAGCACTGCAGTGGCACAATCCGTCTACAGAGAAGCTGATGCTCTCTTGTTGCGGCTGCTTCTGGATTTTCAACACATCTTCAATGACAGCAGATATTAATTTCTGGGGGGAAATGTTTGAGGGGGTCTTTTCACTGGAGAGCCAGAGATCCCTCTAAACATGTGAAATGATCCATTTATCCCCTGAAGCCAAGAGTGAAAATCCAAGGGCTCTTTATATTCTCTCTTCTGATATGTATTACGCCTAAATCATTCACAGCTGGAAAGGTTTTAATTTTGTTTTCACGATTAGGGTATTAGAGCCTAAAGCTAATGCACTATGGTATATCTATAAAGCTCACTATCTGTTTTTTGTGGAATCCGATTGCTTTTCTTCTTTTCTCAGTAGCCATTGACTCTTTCACATGGCGTTTCTGTCGCTGATTTATCATAAGCCACAATGTCAGGAGAGAGATGGCCTGCGTATCCCAGAATGCTGTTCTTCCTCTGTAGCCTGAGGCGAGACCAGAGAGTGTCAGTGTCCACTGATGGGCTTTGCTGTAGGGAGACGACGAGAATGTAGGGGGAATAACAATCTCCTGCACTGACTGTCTAGTTCAGCAAGCCAGGTTTTGACGGACAGCGTGGGATGGAGCAATAGGTCCGACGGTCTCCTCTGCTGGTAAGAGAGCTTGTGTTGCCCGAGGACAAGTCCAAAGCTCATTGACCATGCTTTTCAAAACCGCTAGCCTCTTCCACTTCACTCCCTCACTGGAACAGTCAAAGTGGGAATGGATGCAACATGTTTGTGGGGAGCCGACCAATGCAGTTTATTGGATTGTGTCTTCTATGATGTGTCCTGTAGATTTTGTTCTGACCCCTGACCTCTGCTATTCTCCCACCTGGGCAAGCATATAGGGATATAAGACCACTTTTTCTTTTTTATAGACTCTCTGCAGGGCTCAGGTTAAACTGCTCTGATGCCTCTGCTACACTGTTTCTGAAAAGTTATCGACATCCATTATATATTTATATCTGTATAGATTAGGGATAGAGCGACGGATCAAAGAGAATATCCTCTATTGAATAGATCTGTGTGCACACATAGTTGACCTATAGAAGAGATGGCTTTAATTCATTCGGAGTCTATAAGGGGCTGCAGTTGATTCTGGCCTGCCCCTGACCCCGCTTGCCGAGGCAGATTGCGAGACTCTCGTTCTCGATTGATGTAATTAGGTGCCCCGTGATATTTTATTCATGTTCGCACTGTATTGTCACGGACGTCCAAACCAATTGTGTGCTATGTGCAGTATGGTATGGTATTCATTGCTATCCGCGCAGCCATTGATGGAACAACAGACCGGCCCTGCTGACGGATATGCACCATCAGCGTATTAATCCTCATACACAGCCGGGGCCCCTTGATAGATTTTCCATCGAAACGGATTACGCGTTCATTTCTTACGTCTAGCCATAGACTTGAGTCGAGGAGATGAGGAGAAATAGCGAGAGAGAAAGAAAGCCTTTGTTTGCTCACAATTAGCTGCCTGTCTATCAACTCCCAGCCTACCATTATTGCAGACATACAGTATGCATTCATTCCCAGACTCTATATAAGCTACTTCTACTCCATAGGTCCTTTGCTTTCTTTTCAACTTTTTCATTCATTCAATCTCTTTTCAATCCTGACACGGAAGTAAAAACACAGAATAACAATGCAAATCCAGACAATTTTATTTACTCTCTACACGACTCACGGAGACCTCGCTGTTTCAAGAAATATTTGCCAAATCTACTGTGACAAGCGTGACGCTGACGAGAATGGCAGGTTGTCGGGCTTCGGCACGTATTGTGATTGTTCGGTTTTCGAGACGTCTTAAAAACTGATTTCATATTTGCAGTGAAACCCTGTGCTCTGGCTTATTGGTTTTAATGTTTTGCCTGGTGGGAAACTGCTGGAGGATGAATCAGGAGTGAGGTTTGTAGAGTGAGACATGAGAGCAGGAAGTGGATTGAGCTAAAGTCGATGCGCTGGCATCTTTACAGGAAGCCTCAGCTCTTCTTAACGTTCTGGCCCTTCAGAGAGAGATACTGAGAGATTAGTGATACATCTTCATTGTCCTCTTGAGAGGTATTTCTTTCCTTGGGCATTCACTGTGTTTGTTAAAATTAATGTCAAGAAATACTTGTCTAAACATAAATATTACAAATTATCTAGGTTAATTATGGAATAGTCAATGTGCAAGATATGATACGGTACAATAGATGGTATGATCTGATTTTATAATATCATCATACACTATATTATATTATATTAATATCTATACTAATTCAATTTAATATAGATTTTAGATTAGTAATATAATATAATATAATTATATTAAATTATTAAAATATACATTTAATGTTTTATTTTATATTATATATTGAATATTGCGCACTATTCTATAGTACTGTACTATATCATATTGTGTTATTGTAAAGTCTACATTATACTATATTATATTATTAAAGTCTATATTTATTATTTTTATATTATATTATATTATTATATATTTAATCATTCATTCTATTTTTTTTAGTTACAACGCTTTAAAACCGCCCCTAGATTTATTCTTTAAAAGGACATTTTTATCAGTTGAGTAACCTGCACTTGATGCAATCCTGCTTTTGTCTGCCAATGCAATAATGCGCGACATCATTTCTCTTGTGAACATTTTAGTTAGTTGTAGTCCCAACACTGGGTAAAGAACACAAAGAGGAAACTGTGTTTGGAGGTGCACTGCTGACCTGTGAATTGACACTTTGTAATGCTGTCAAAATATGTCGTGCACATAAAATGATTTGGTGCTGTTGGGATCAGCAGGAACGGGGGAATGTAACCGCTTCAGGATTTATCAGGGCGACAATAAAAACAGTTGCCCCCTTTTATTTTGCAGTTAGAATGTCACAGAAGCCGCTGTGCAAATATTGGCAATCCCTTGCACCTGCTGCCATGGGGAGGTCGTCCTCCGCTCCGCTGGCCTATTGATAGTCTCTTCATTTTTCACTTTACAAAAGAAAAGCCCCTGCAAAATGGGGCCGCATTCCAGTGGCTACCGCCCATGTCGAGGGGTAAACACGAGGATGGGGTTGCTGGTCACAGGATCTGCCCCTGTTTACACGAGGGCCTGGGTTGCAAAAGCAGCGAGGGATTACCGGACTATCTAGACAGCGCCGGGGCCACGGCTACCATATAACCCCCCCACCCTAGGGTCAGCTCTTCCTCTTCATTAGCATATTTAGAGTTCCCCAGCCGCACTGGAGAATACCGTGAATGGGATTAAGTCAAGCGTCCCTTTTTACCATCTCGTCCGCGCGTTTGCATTAATTCACACGCTCGTTTGTCCCTCTTCGCCAACTTTAAATCCTGTTAATTCTAACTTTCCCATCCATAGCCATTTCCCTTGCAGCATCAGCTGTTTTCTGGAGGGTGACTGAGTAGCTGACTGAGAAAGCAAAATAAAACAAAACAGCTAAAGTGACGACAGTGAGGAAGTAGTATTAAGAATTTGCTGTTGTTTGGCATTTTGAACAGAGATGCAAACTATTCATATTAAGGCAATAGTTAATGTTTAGTATTATGTGTTACATATTGCATGTCAAAACGGATCAGAACATGTAACATGCATCATATATGAATAGTTTTGACATGAGACACTTGTTAATGTAATGTTTAGGAATTGTTTTTTTAATGCTCTTCTTTGAATGTACAGATACATTGATGCTAAGCACCGGGAGGTCCACAACCACTTTTGCAATGTAATAACCTTCCCTTAAATTCCTCTCGACTTCAGACCGTTGTCTGACCTGTGCTGACAGGTAATCATGATTGTTTGATGAAGAACCCCACCTTATCAAAGGCTAACGGCATGCTTTCATAAGAAACATCTTCCACACTCCAAAAATGTTCACTTTGAGCTTGCGGAAGGAAAATGAGATGAATTATCATGACAAGGGTAAACTGAAATGTGTTAATTTATCCAGCACTATATGTCACACAGAGAAGAGTAGCTGGCGGAGATGAGTCGGGGATGAAAGAGGAGGATACATGTTACTTAATGAAAGCTCTTTCACTCGTATCGTCAAGGAGAAATATCTAAACCCACGACTGCTCATGTTACATGCACTTTTCTCTCTTCTGAAGCACTGATGTATTTTTCTCTGTCGTGGCATGACACCAAGAACTCTTTGCTTTCATTACAATGAGGTTTGCATCTGTCCGTGAAACCATTCATCTTACTGTTCACTTGAGTTGAACTAGATTTTCTGGTTGCTGTTGTGGGATCAATAAGATTTAATATAATCTTGGTTCATCTTTTCTGTGGTGTTTGTAAAAGCTGTCTGCGCAGAATTAAGGCTTTATTGGATTTGTCTAATGACGATAACAGAGTCGTATGACACTTATCAACATCTTCACTGTTTCTGTAAGGACTTTGTATAGTTGTAATGGATTTGATGAAAAACAGAATTATGTTCATCTTTGACATCAAAGGCTCTCAAGGCTGCCGCACACAAACGTTTTCACAGTCTCAGTGGATCACTGTGTTAACCCTTTTGTTGTTTGTTGATGTGAAAATGACTGTTTTCCCAACAGTTTAGTTTTAGCAGCCAAATGTAGAAAGTTTAAAATGTTGGAGTGTGAAACAGCCTTTTGAGTGCTGGAATGTTTTTTGTTGGAGAAAAAGCAGCATATTACTTTCACTCTTGTTAATATTTTCACTTTTTTCTCATGACCAGTTTAGAGATTGCACTCCGTCCCTGTGGAAGAGAATTAGCACACTAATCCTACCGATATTGTATTATTTGTTTAGCATCTCGTGTCTACCAAAATGAAATTAAATCACAAACAAACAAATAAAAAAGCATTTAGGATCTTGCATTCTTAAGTGTTTTCACACTTTGAGGTTCAGCACAAACAAATCTTTAGTGTTGTATTTGGAGTTATACTGTAACAGCCAACGGATTGAGCTTGGTATATTCAAATCTCTTTCCAAATTAATTTTATTTTTTGTACTTTTCTGGCTCCTAGAGACTAACACAAATGAGCCCTCTGTGTATGGGTATAGGCGCTGTAATTGACAATCTTTCTTTTCTTTTTACCCTCATATGATATTTTTTGCACACTTTGAAGGGTGTCTAAAGCCGACACCCACCCATAGACGATTACCTCTCTCTCCACCGCACGCCACAAAACAAAGCAGCACTTGTGCTGCAGCAACATCAATTAATTGGCCACAAATCTCCCCCTAAAATAAGCCATTAAGGAGGCAAATTGCTTTAAGTTTATATAATTAATTAATAAAGTGAGTGATGAAATGGAGACTTATCATACCAGCTCGGATCCCATTAAAGAGGCCCTCACTAGGCTTGCTTATTAAATTTAGTCCCGAAACGGTGTTTACGGCGTTGTGAAAAAGCCATAGAAATGCAGAGGCATTGAGAAAAAGAAATGAGTTTGTATAATTAGGCGTTATTAGGAGCTTTTAATCCAACAGAGAAAGGGTGAAATGAGTGCGCCGGGCACCGGGTGAGCTTTAAAGGTAGTATCATTCTGTGCTTGTTTTTTCCTAAAGGGGACCACTATAAGCCCAAAAGCTCAAGTCTAATAAAGACGCGTCCCCCTTACCTCACAAAAAGAGGAAATATCTGCTCCTGGAAATTGCTTCGCTTCCTCCCTGACTCGAAAGCAACCCTACGGCCCGACCCTGAAACTAACAGGCCATATTGTGGAAGTGCGGTGATATTTTCATAATGGCAGCAGGGGGCCGACATTTTTACGGGGAAGGCAAGTTGACATCTGTTCTCAGCCGATTATTGACAGGTCGAACCAGTCTGTGCCGCATCAATCGCATCTCCATCCAAACAGGCAGAAGTTCACCCCGGGTCTTGTCGGGACAATGCATCTCTAATAGTTAATTACACAGCACCCCGGCCCGCTCACATCTTCATGTCTCCCTTTATAGAGAGCAGACGGCTGAAATGAAGTAGACAGTTTCTCTGCAGAGTAGAAAAAGAAAGTTGATTTTTTTATACATAAAAAAAATATGTCCACTCTCTGAGCACTTCCTTATACTATATGGCAAGTTTACAGGATGCATCTAAGGTGGAGCTCATGCATACAGTTAAGAGCTTATTATCCTCTACTGCTAATCTGGGCATTTCTATGCTGGAGGCAGATGCCATGCTCTGATATGGAGTGGATTAAGTTCAGCGTCTAATAGCCAATTTTAGTGTTGTGTTTTCCACTGACTGCCAACTTCCCTCTCTGCCCCCGACCGCTCCATCCGCTTTTCTTCCCCTTGCCTAATTGAAGCTTTCAAGTGAACAATTTTGGCCTCACAAATAGTCTTATCCCCGCAGCGTAAGAGCGCAGTTTAGACCTTCATCAGACTAGAATCTTATAATTAGAGCCAAAACTTGAACGAAAGCAGTGATAGAAAGAGAAGCTCTGGCGCAGAGGTAAGTAGATTTGTTGTTTGTGTGTGAGTGCGTGTGTGTGTATTATGAATATGAGCGTGTATCTGGGCAGACACTGTGATATTTTTAGGAACAGGCTGATGTCATCTGGTGTCTGGCTGCTCCTTGGAGAACAGTAGCGTCTGTAATAGAGCGAGGTCTGTTCTCGTGGGCTGGAGCGAATAAGAGAGTGCCGTTTACTAAAAATCTCTCGCTTTCATTTCCTGATGCCCTCGCTCTCCTGTCCTGGATGCAAGCCTGCTGTCTTTTGCCTTACTCTCTCATTTCTTTTTTTTTAAATGATTCACTGTAATTTACAGATCCAACTTGAAATTCCCTCGGAAATTCGCTATGCTGTCTTGCAGAAGGTGTGGTGTTTTGAAATGGAGGTTGAGATCAGTTTTTTTCTGCTTTTTACTTTTGGAAGATTGCTGAAGACACCCTGTGGTTTGCAAACGTTTTCATGCATCTTCAGCCCTGACTACATCTCAAGTAACTTGAGTAAGCAGCTGAACGTCCTCTGGCTCTTTAAGCGCCAGTGCCATCTTCCAGAGAGAGAGAATGAGAGGGCGATTTGTTGTTATTTCAGAGAAGTGCTTGATGTCCATTTTCATTTCTAGGGGCCAGACAGACATATACACAGAAATGCATGTGGTCTCTCTGTAGCGTTAATCACACACAAACATACATACAATACAATAAAGACATGTTTAGAGTCACAGAAAAAACGCTAAGAGACCATTTCTAAATTATTTTTAGTTTTTCTCAATTTACTATTTTATAGGTATGTGTTTAGGTGACATATTTTTTTTCAATTTAACAATATTTCTATGAAATTTCAAATAAAAATATTGTTTCCAATTGCATTTATCTGCAGAAAATGAAAGCTGAACAAATAACATAAAAGATGATGCTCCAATACTGCAAAGAAAACAAGTTCATATTCACGTTAACACCGCATCCTAACCAAACGCGATGCGATTCCTGCGATTTGTTTGTCCATACCGAACGCGAAAAAAGGGCGGGACGCGACAATCACAAAACACAGCCAATCAGAACAGTTTTTCTCTGTCCACGCACCCTCTCACGCTGCAGCTGAAGAGTGCACATGCAGAGAGATGCGTCCTGTTCTCATGACTTCAGTGATGCCTCACCGGACACTATGCTATAATTTCACAATCTAAACGTATGTAATGAAATGTATATAGCCTGTCATCACCCATGTTTTGTGATTAATATTCATGAGGTGCAGAACTTACATCGAATGAGATCGTTGTGTGGGCGGAGCTGTCAGCTGCTAGTTAGGACAAAACCTCTGATTAACATGGAAAAGATACCTTTTATCGCGGCGTCGCGTTTGGTTAAGACATGGTGTTAAGCATTATAACAGTAATGTTCGTACGTATTTAGGAAGTTTAAAAATGAGATAACCTCTGGTTTTTATCACAGTTTTCATGTATCTTGTCATGCTGTCAATCATTCAGATGTCTGTTGAATGACTTTGTCACTCCTGAGGTTTGATTTTGTTGAAATTCAACAGACACTGGACTGAAATGGCCACAAAAAGAAATGCTGATTAAATAAAAATTTGGAATGATCTCTTATTCATTTTTAAATAATCATTTGAAGGTCCAGTCAGTGAAATCTAGCGGCAAGGTTGCGAATTGCAACCAACCGCTCACTCCACCCCTCCCTTTCGAAACACTAAGACGGCTGATAGAACATGGCGAATTACATGCAAGGGGACCCGTGGTGTATGTAGATAGAAATAGCTCATTCTAAGGTAATAAAAATGTATATTATAATGCATTTCTAGCAATAGATCATCCCTAAAATTACACACTGGACCTTTAAATTGAAATTAGTAGATTTAAGTGCAAATATGTGTGTATTTATTACTTCACTTAACTATCAGTTTTATAGCAATATAGCATGTTTTACAGCCATCATGACCTGTCCCTAATATCAACAGTAATGTGCCATTAGTCTGACCTTCTAAATGGAAAGCAGGAGAAGAACGGAAAGGCAAGTAAGGGGAGGAAAGGGAGTGTCAAACTGTGAGAGACAGGGAGTCGAGATGAGGATGAGTGTTGAAGAGATCTACAATGATCTTCACTGTTGGACTGCAGCTGCTGGGGAGCAATGATGATACACTCCCCACGACACACTGTAATAGCTTAAACTGGATTGACATGAGGAAGATTGTGCTGTTTAAATAGATGCCTTGTGCTCAGCGTCTCGCTCGTCTGTATAAGCAAGCATTTGCGGTGTTGTCCTGTTGTGCACAGAATTTGATTTCTTTAGGTTGTCGGAAGCCGACGCTCATTTGTTAGCCGACATTCAGATGCTCTACTGTGGGGTTTCGCAGCACTTTTGTCTAGTTTACTGCTTAAAAAAAGTGAAAAAACAATGTTTCTATTTTGAAGTAATGATATCAAAGTACAGAATAATGACAATAATCCATTAAATAAATAATCCATTACATAAAAATATTTTTTTCAATAATTTTTGAAGTTTCAGCCGTTGGTTAGAAATCAATGTTGTACTCGCTGTTGGTCCCTGTTGGTTACAGTGCCTTACATTAACACAGTCTGATTGGTACAACAAGGATATATTCAGTGTGTCGTATGGGAATTGTGAGTTATGAAGCGAGCGCATGTACGTGTGAGACAGACGTCTGCACACCGCAACATGGAAGCGAATTATTCTTTTACCTGAGGGAGCAGACAGCAGCTGCTACCGAGCCAAATGTTTGTAATTACTGCACTTGAACTGCGTAATCTAAAGTGGACTGGACTGAGACCGCGGTTGTGTTCATTCCTATTAGCTCACAATTGCATCGCTATTGGATTTTTTCCTGCAGAACATACCTTATAGTGCCAAACATATTGCAATGCCAGGAGAAATGAGGCAGGAAAGCTTTGACTAATTCAGCCCTGCTTACAGCGCGGGGTGGAGATGTTCCTACGCAGAACTGTGAACTATTTTCATTAGTGCGAGATGTACTGCTTGATCTTGGTGTGTGTAATATTACATAGATTTCAAGACATTTGAGGTAATCAGCTTGCATGGCTTTCCTGTCTAAAGGGAATGTTAGATACTGTTAGGGTTTGTTATAGCCATTTTGTTGCTATGGCAGAAGTCCTTTACATCTAATATGTTTGAAAACTAAAGAAAATATTGACTTGGTTTGCAAATATTGTAGTGTTTGCAGTTACATTTTCATTGTAAATTTATAATTTAATGACTTAAATAATCGGTTGCATAGTTGCATGCATTAAGAAGACAAAGGCATGCACATCAACCTCAAGTGGGTGCTCGACAAAAAAAAAAAAGAATTGTATATAAAGTCAGCACACCAAACCTCCAAAAATATCAAAAATTGCCATGTGAAAGTCTTTTAATTAATACATTTTTTTTATATCTTTGGTGTGCCGAATGTATTTACAATAGTTGCATGTATTACCAAGGGCATTTTAATAAGACAGGAGTGAATTTTGATGTGACTGCTGATCACATTATCAGAGGATAGTGAAGAGAAATGGCTTTAGGAGACTACTGCACCGTATGTGCAGAATAAATCCAGCAGTGATCATGGAATAGTGCATTAAAATAATCTCATCAGTTGTAAAGTACTTGCATGATGTCACACAAATCAGTAATTATTCTGTAGTACAGTGTTACAGTGAGTGACTCGGGCTACATCTTGACACCTAATTTGGTTGTGCTGTATATAGTTTGCATGACAGGATTTAGTTATTAATGTGTAGGGAAATGCCTGCAGACATTTTGTAGCATCTCAAACTTCGTCCTTGACTGTAATGAGGAGAAATCAAGGTGTCTGTTTTCCTCTATTCTTTTTTTTTGTTAGCTGGAAAACACATTAAAGATGGGATAACACACACAGTTTCTGCCAAGAAGAGAGATACTGCTGAACTAAATAAACTGATTATTTCCGGAAAAAGACAAGCTGCAGGAGGCAGGCAGGGGGGGACGGAACTACAGCACGAGCACACAACACATCATCGCATGTTGTTTACATTATGCACGTACGCGCCGATTGCCAACAAAACACAGACACATGACTTAGTTTGACTTACCGCGTGCAGTTCATGTCCGGCATGTTTTAGCACTGGGACCGCGCCATCTATCAGTTACAAACGATCTCCAAATTCAGAGTTATATCCACCGTTTACATAACAACCATCACTGAAATGCCGTGAACAAACAAACACACCTCAAACTTCTCTCATTATTGCAAGAGTAACGAGGAAGGCCCACAGCGCAGCCAATCTTGACGCAGCGCAGCCAATCTTGATAAGCGGGCGTGCTTTTCCAGGAGAATTGCCCAAAAAAGGAATAGGATCCCTGTTACGAAACAGGGATCCAGACTTATAAAAACTTTCTGAAACAAGTTTGAGTTTATCAAGGAGTGTATCAAGCACAGAAATACTACTTCATACGTCCAATTCGTTTTTTAACAAGTTGACCATGTTAAGCATGAGAAGCCAGCACGTTCAACAGTGTAAATAAGTCAGAATGCCTGACATAGCATGTTATCCCGCCTTTACATGAGAGCAGACAAACCATTATATAGAGGCTCTCCTCAGTTTCTCGTGAAGGTTTGCGGGCGGAAAACCTTCACACAAAAAACTTAAGGAAAGAGACACATGTCAGAGTAGACAGTTTGGATGAATACTGAATTAGCTCGATGTCATGTAGGATAAACATAAATCATATGACTCAAGTCTGGAAAGGGTCACATGGCT
Organism: Triplophysa rosa; assembly: GCF_024868665.1. Taxonomy (NCBI): domain Eukaryota; kingdom Metazoa; phylum Chordata; class Actinopteri; order Cypriniformes; family Nemacheilidae; genus Triplophysa; species Triplophysa rosa. The sequence continues at coordinate 15,696,721 of NC_079902.1, forward strand.
AATTTGGGTTGGGATTTGAAGATGAACAGGGAACAGTCAGCACGGACATCTGTTTAAACTGCTTGTGACATGATGGAGACCTCAGGCGCCAGCAACAGGGAGAGGTCGACCGGGTCTCATTCCCCCCGTCTTTCGGAAATTGGGAGTCAGGAACGTCTGTTCTGTCTTATAGTGATGGCCTACTTTGAAAGTGTAATATCAACCATTGGAGAACGGAAAGCAGATGCAAGTTCTTAATATGTGTGGATATCTGCAATATGCAATATGGCAGGTTGGCCTTGGATTGGAATGTTAACCGTGTGCCCAGGTGTCTGAATTTTCAAACAGATCAGCAAGGGGGGTAGAAAGTGTTTGAAGTCCCAGTAGGAGCTCATGATTGTGGGCAGGAGGTAAGGTGGGAGTTCTTAACACACACCTAACCTGGTTGAATCTCAAACGCTGTGTGAAATTACTTAGCTCATGAAAATGAAAACTGGCTGCTCGCACAGATTTAAAGCTTTTTTTTAGTTTGAGCTATACTGTAAGATGTTAAGAATTATCACTTAAAAATAAAATAAATAAAAATAATTAATGAAATGAAAATAAATACATTTAAGGTTTATACATTTTTTAAACTGTAAAAAAACATTTTTTGAAGTTGTTTTTATACAGTTTACAAACCAACTAAAACTTTTCTTAAATACACATGTATTGTATTGTTAAAGTTCATTTTATTTTAATTAATTAATTAATTTTGTTTGAATGATTCGAATGCATCTTTTTGGTTATTTTGAGCAGTTTGTCTACTTTCATTTTCTGCAAATAAATCTGAATTGAAACTATTTTTATTTGAAATTTGATAGAAATGTTGTCTTTATTTTACATAATTAAGTGAAACATAATATTTAGACCTAAATTTAAATATAAATAGTAAATTGAGATGATCTGAAACAAATTTTATTGTTATTAACTTTAACTGTTATTAACTATTAACTTTGCTGTCCCCTCAAAATAACTCATCACATAGCCATTCATGTCTAAACCTCTGGCAACAAAAGTGAGTACACCCCCTAAGTGAAAATGTCCAAATTGGGCCCAGTTAGACATTTTCCCTCCCTGGTGTCATGTGAATTGTTAGTGTTACAAGGTCTGAGGTGTGAATTAAATTTGTGTGAATCAGGTGTTTTAAATTTGGTGTTATCGATCTAACTCTCTCATACTGGTCACTGGAAGTTCAACATGGCACCTCATGGCAAAGAACTGTCTGTGGATCTGAAAAAAAGAATTGTTGCTCTACATTAAGATGGCCTAGGCTATAAGAAGATTGCCAAGACCCTGAAACTGAGCTGTAGAATGGTGGCCAAGACCATACAGCGGTTTAACAGGACAGGTTCCACTCAGAACAGGCCTCGCCATGGTCGACCAAAGAAGTTGAGTGCACGTGCTCAGCATCATATCCAGAGGTTGTCTTTGGGAAATAGACATATGAGTGCAGCCAGCATTGCTGCAGAGGTTGAAGGGGTGGGGGGTCAGCCTGTCAGTGCATACGCCGCACACTGCATCAAATTGGTCTGCATGGCTGTCGTCCCAGAAGGAAGCCTCTACTAAAGATGATGCACAAGAAAGCCTGCAAACAGTTTGCTGAAGACAAGCAGACTAAGGACATTAATTACCGGAACCATGCCCTGTGGTCTGATGAGACCAAGATAAACTTATTAGGTTCAGATGTTGTCAAGCTTGTGTGGCGGCAACCAGGTGAGGAGTACAAAGACAAGTGAGTCTTGCCTACTGTCAAGCATGGTGGGAGTGTCATGGTCTGGGACTGCATGAGTGCTGTCGGCACTGGGGAGTTACAGTTCATTGAGGGAACCATGAATGCCAACATATACTGTGACATACTGAAGCAGAGCTTGATCCCCTCCTTTCGGAGACTGGGCTGCAGGGCAGTATTCCAACATGATAAAGACCCCAAAAGAAGCTGAGGGTAAAGGTGATGGAGTGGCCTAGCATGTCTCCAGACCTAAACCCTATTGAGCATCTGTGGGGCATCCAAAAAAACGGAAGGTGGAGGAGCGCAAGGTCTCTAACATCCACCAGATCCGTGATGTCGTCATGGAGGAGTGGAAGAGGACTCCAGTGGCAACCTGTGAAGCTCTGGTGAACTTCATGCCCAAGAGGGTTAAGGCAGTGCTGGAATATAATGGTGGCCACACAAAATATTGACACTTTGGGCCCAATTTGGACATTTTCACTTAGGGGTGTACTCACTTTTGTTGCCAGCGGTTTAGACACGAATGGCTGTGTGATGAGTTATTTAGAGGGGACTGGCAAATTTACACTGTTATACAAGCTGTGCACTCACTACTTTACATTGTAGCAAAGTGTCATTTCTTCAGTGTTGTCACATGAAAAGATAAGATAAAATATTTACAAAAATGTGAGGGATGAACTCACTTTTGTGAGATACTGTATATATATATATATATATATATATATATGACTAACTATTAATAAGCAGTAATTAGGAATTTATTGAGGACAAAGTCATAGTTATTTAGTTAACAGTGGGAGTGTGGCAAAAATTGCACTGTATTCTATTACTGATTCTTTTTTTTCTATTTCTACATAAACTCTCTTTCAAGCCCCTTGAAGTGTCCATGTGAACCACTGTAAGAGTTTGCCGGAGCTGGACGAGTGCGTTTAAAGACTCCTCCTGTTTTGACTGGGTTTGATGTTGCTGTGCCGCTTTAGTTCACTAAGGCCCCTTCTGTCAAATATCATTACACCTTTGCTCCTATAGTTCTACATAGAGCAGACGTGCGGGTGAAATTTGACTTGCAGTAAGACAACTACACTAGAACTGAACTGCTACTCACCAGCTGTCTTTAATAATTGGTCAGTAGTGGTAGTCCTTATTCTTATTAACATCATTTCAATATGGCCTCCTGTCATTCTTCTTTCCTGCTGTCTGCCCTGAACTTTTCCCTTACTGTACCTGTTACTCAAAGGCTAATTCGGTGTGACATCACTTTTAAGTTTCAGGGTGACTAAAAATGGATTTGGACATTTATGGTAAATATGTGTGACTTTATAAGGCTAACATTGTTTGAAGTGTGCTGGAGTAACATAATCCTGTAATTTGCCAGCGCTCGCTGTGAACAGCATACCTCTGTTTATTCAAAGACAGATACGCTGCTATCTGGGTCTGTATATCCGTGTGCATTTTTAAAGGCCTCACGGTGAGCAGTTAGCACGAGTTGAAACAGAAAGGAGATCAAAGCTGAGAGCAGTGTTTAAAGAGATGGCAGCTGTAACCATTCAAGTGGTAAAGTGCTAGAAAATGTTGTACTTAAATGTTGGATCTAGGGTGTGGGATTGCATTTCTTCAGCTCTTTATGGATCGTAATGGCAGAATTCTGGCCGTAGTGTTTTAGCACAATTGCACGGTGAAAGCATATCATTATCATCTCCTGCATGTCTTTTTATATGAAATGATTCGTTTGTACTATGCTACATTAAGGGGCAGTTTCGCGGACAGGGATTAGTTTAAACCAGGACTAGGTTTTAGTTAAAGGTCTAGAGTGGGATTTATAGAGGCGAGTTTGAGAACTGCAACCAATCTCTAAGTCCAAGCATGATGGTGGCCACCACAGAACAGCGTGTCTTCTCATGTTGAAGCAGGGATGAGATCATGCAGGCACTAGAAAGACTGTAGAAAGAGCAATGTCTTATTTATTACATAAAAATAAGGTTCTTTGGATTTTAAGTATAAAAAATAGGATAAAAGTCAAGCAGGAGTTGGACCTGTGTTAATATTATAAAGACTTTCCAGCAGAGACGCGTGTTAGGACCCGCGGTACTAAGGCTTTTAGCAGAGATACTCATATATACAGATGTCTATGGAGATACTTTCCAGCAGAGTGACGTTGGAGAGAAAGATTGTCTAAAAATTACCCCGAGGAGGATGCATTGATTCGGATCAGTATGTGAGTAACATAGGTTTTTCTGTTTGTTAGAACCAAGATATGTTGTTGTAATATTAGCTGTGTAACGGAGGCCTCATTGTTTATCTGGAACCAGTGTGCTGCTTGTATATAGTATACTCGTGTCGTCTTAGCTTATTTTATTCATTTGCATTATTATTTGCGTGGTCTAAGCCATAATAAAGCAAGCATTTCATGCTCGCATTGCACTGCACGTTTGAGTGCATGCTAGCTAACAGTAAATAGCAACGATGTTAAAGGCGTTTGATCTGACAGCAAGATAGCAGTTAAGAGTAAGTTAGTAGACGTTTTATCAGATGTTTTTTACGATGACAGCTGAATCTCAGGGAGGAATTGACAGTCGCATAATTTACGTCATGCAGTAAGTGAACCGCACCTGAGCGTGGTCGCGAGCACTCACACTAGTCAATCGAACCAGGCTTTAGGGGTCAAACGAGCCCGGGCGCGGTTCGATCGGGACAATGCGAGTAAGCCCTAAGTCATTAAAAAATCCCATACTACTACTTTAAATTAGGATATTTATGTCGTTTTAAAAAACATACTTTACAAAAAACATTACTGGTGTGCATCTCCAGACAAAACAATTGCACTGATATGTTTTAAGATATGACAGTGCAAATTTTTTCGATCAAGGCACCTCTAACATTGAAGTTAGTCTGGGACTAGTATTAAGCCCTGTCTGGGAAACCGCCCCTAAGTATTCTGTTTCCAAACCTCAATTCCAAATGGGGCTGTATACTTTCTTTTGTGATGGCTTTTTTATTCCTCCCCCTTTCTGTCTATTTCTCTCTTTCTCTTTCTTACCCTGTTTTTTATCCGCATTTCTATGTATTGCTATATGAACGCACATAGACAGCTGTAAGAATGCATATCACCCTTGGAGAAAATTATGGTTATTTTCACAGAGTCTCTGTGTTTTGTATCCATGTGCAACTTTTTTCCATTCGAATTTCGCACATATTGCTGCGATCGACAACAAAGTACATGTCAGTCAAAAGTGCATTTACTCCATGTGAATTTCTTCTTTGTCACCCTGCTAGCGCACCTTACAAATGACACAAGTTGTAGGTATGGTGCAATGTTTTGGAAGGCGTAGACCTGCATGCTACGAACGTGATACAGATCCAGACAGTTCGGGTTCTTCTGAAGAGAGTCAGTAAGATCATGAACCTGCTATAGAGCTGACAGGCTTAGTAAATAAAGCACAGATAACCTGCCTGGGTGTGTATTGTATGTGGAAGTGTGTATACTAACTTTCCAGAACGCACTGTGAGCCTTCCTTCAGCCCTGTGAAGATGATGTAAAAGCCAAAGGAAAAGCTTCAAAGACCATGTAGTACCCGCATGTTGGTCCTAAATGATTGATCTGCCCTCCTTCTCTGATACAATTTAAGGTACCATTGAAATCATGCATCTAATGTTTTTGAAGAGGTAACTCTTATCGGCCTTGATGTATGTGAGTTTTCAGAGTTTAAATGAGAAAGAACCTTCAGAATTTTTGTTTATGTTCAATGAAAAAATTATTTTCTATATAAAACAAATGGTTTTGCATATTGGACTGACCAAATTTAGAAGCTAACCCACAATATTCATGTAACCTCTGTATCATAAATATTTGCACCTTAAAAAAATACTACTACTACTACTACTACTAATTATTATTATTATTATTATTATTTTGTTTACAATAATAATATCAGTAAACATTGTTATTATTATTATTTTACTTCGTTTAGATTTTTTAAAAGCATTTAAAATCCCTGGCTCTGAGATCCGAGAGGGAGCACATGCATGGCTTTTCTGCTATCGTTTCTGGGGTTAAGAACCGTTTGATGTGAATCCAGTCTCAGAAGGAGATGTCATTGTATGGGGCCAAAAGAACAGAGACTGAATAAGAGATAACCACACATCTTTTTGATGATAAATGCTGTCTTTTCGGTCCGGGGCTTTCACTTCTGTAATTCACATTTAATTTTGTCTGGCTTTCAAAGAGAGCGGAGATCCGTTAGATCACAGCGGCACGACTTACAGCGCCACAGCTTTAACTGTGGCCACTCTTATCCTCCATTGATCCTAACTGTCTTTAAAGAATTCTGTGTGATTCCATGATCATATTACATGGGCCTTCAAAGTGCACTTCTCCCGCTTTCTACCGGAACGCTGGGGGAGATCTCAAATATATATAGATATATATCTGTTTGGGTAGAATTGTTTCCTGCGCGGAGTCAATAGCTAGATTTCCTCAGCTGGAACCAAGTGACCCAAAGGCTTGCTCGTAAAGGTCCAGCTGTAATTTGATGTTGTTTATAGATTTGTTTACCTCAGAATGTGTTCTGCTCTTGGATCTACAAAGCCACCACTACCAGCCATTGTAAGCTTTTTGTACTTTCATTCAATAGAGTTGCTCAACGGTAGACTTTTAAATAGATGGAATAGCAGGTAAAGTAGTGTTCAAAACAGACTTGTATTGTAACCCCAAATTCTGAATTCTGATTCTACCACACTGTTGAATACTACTGTAAATCAGACAAAATCTGAATTATAAGCCATATACTGTACTGTACATGGGGTATAACACAAAAACATTAAATTGCTAGTTCACCCAAAAAAGAAATGTGAATTAAAAAAAGTGAATAGGTGCCAGTTAATATCATTCTTCAAAATATCTTCTTTTGTGTTCTGTGGAAGAAGGAAAGTCAAACATGTTTGAAATGACAAGAGGGTGAGTAAATAATGACAGAATTTTTATGTTTGGGTGAACTATCACTTTAAATATGCTGAAGCAATTTTGTTATTTTTAGAAGACACAAATCTTTATACAAAGGCCTTTAAATATTGTTGTGAACAAAGGGGGAGGGCCTTGTAATGAACAAGATTGAGATCCACCGTAGCAACCACATAGCAGCATCCCATAACACTCTATCACTGAAAAAGTCTTAAAACAATAGCTTGTATACAGTCATTTAAGACAACGCTATGGGGTTGATTAAAGCACTGTGTTATCTGTTGTTAACAGCATTAATCTTTCGTGTATACTGTAGAAGTACCAAGGGATATTGCATCAGGTATCTCTGTGTGCTATACGCTTTTTACAAAGCAAACAAGAGCAGGAAGTTATGAGCGTGACGCCTCATAACTACATTTACTGCTATAGTTTAAACACAATCAAATCCCTGAGTAATCCAGACAGCGGGTAACAGCAGGTCCCATAAACGCCTCGTAATCCAGTCTGCCGGCTGATCACGCAACTTGGACAGCGTGTCCTTGGACATTAATTCCAAAGCAAGGCAGGTCAGAGCTAACAATTTTCAGACCCACCAACCCAGCAATCACAGTTTTAGGCAAACTTGAGACATCACAAAAAGCCCTCACTCCACAGCCACTACTGGAATGGATGTTCACTTCACACTCTATCATTATAACTCATTATGCTTGACTAGCTTTTGTCAGTAACGCATACATAGAGGGCTGCAATCATAGATGGAGTCTAAAGGATATTACAGTGGGGTCCTGCTTTTTAGTAAGGCAGATCAGAATTAATTGGCTGTTAGGGATGAGTGGCTTCTCAAAGCCATGCTTAGCAATGCTTTAGCTGGTAGCGTCTCTCCGTGCACTTCCTGTTTGCTGTAATTCATGTGGTCATGCTAATCTTTCTTTTTCAGATTCCTCCATAATCAGTGTGGCAGGGAAAGGGGAGTGTAGTATAAAAGTGCAGGTTTGGGATGAATGGACCCAGGGTTTGGTCTCACCCAGCTAGCCAGAGAGGAAGAGAGAAGGAAAATGTAGAAAGCATGAAGGATGAGATAAAAAGAGCAAGAAACAGTCCTGAACACCCAGAGCATTCGGACCAGGGTCACCCCACCAAGTGCAAGCCCGAGCCAACAAGAGCTCTGTTGCATTCCCTGGCCTGTTGGCTATTCCACTGATGAAAATATATATATATTCATAGTGCTTCATTTTTTTTTTTTAAAGATTTATTTTTAAATTTTAAATTATTTTTATTTTTTTGCCTTTATTTGACAGACAGTAATTGTAGAGAGGACAGGAAGCGAAGTGGATGAGAGAGGGGGTAGGGTCGGGGAAAGGACCACGAGGCGGGATTCGAACTCGGGTCACCCGGAACGCACCGGCACCATATGTCGGAGCACGAACCACTCAACCACCAGGCTCCGACATGCTTCATTTTCTTAACCTCATCTCAAATTCACTCCCCAAATTAGCACACAAATATCCCAACTCTTTCATCTGTTGAGGAAATCAACCTGAGATTGATGGATAGAACGAACGAACGAAAGAAGCAAGAGAGAGAGAGAGAGAGAGAGCGAACGAACGAACGAACGAGAGAGAGAGAGAGAGAGAGAGAGAGAGAGAGAGAGAGAGAGAGAGAGAAAGAAAGAAAAAACAAATCACAAACAAAGAAACAAAGAAACGGAAACAAAGAATGAATGAATAAGAAAAAATCATAGAATCAGAAAGAAAGATTTAGATAATGAGGAAGAAAGACAGAATCAGAACCGAAGAAAGACAGAATCAGAACCAAAGAAAGAATCAGAAAGAAAGAATCATTGAATCAGGAAGAAAAGATAGAAAGATTCATAGAATAAAGAAGAAAGAAAGAATCAGAAAGAAAGAATCATTGAATCAGGAAGAAAGAAAGAAAGTCAGAAAGAAAGATTGATTGAATAAAGAAGAAAGAAAGAATGAGAACCAAAGAAAGAATCAGAGAATCAGAAAGAAAGAATCATTGAATCAGGAAGAAAAGATAGAAAGATTCATAGAATAAAGAAGAAAGAAAGAATCAGAAAGAAAGAATCATTGAATCAGGAAGAAAGAAAGAAAGTCAGAAAGAAAGATTGATTGAATAAAGAAGAAAGAAAGAATGAATGAAAAAGAATCATAAAGAAACAGATTGAATCAAATAGTCTGGAAAAAAGAATAGAAAAAGGAAAGGATCAAGAAGAAAGACAGAATCAAATAATCAGAAGGACAGAAAAATTCAGAATCCAAAAATGTTCATGAGACTGTGGCGTGGAGGGAAAACCTTTGTGAAAACCATACACACATACCTCAGCATACACGAGGCACTTAACGCCTGTCAGGAATTGTTTACTGTTGACAGGAAGATCCATACGTCTGTGAAAATCTGCATGAATTTCAGCATCTGCTGCTTTTGGTTGGGTTGCGGAGATTTACAATTACACTGTTCATGCCTGCGGTGGATTTGATTTTAGGAGATAAGACTTTCTCTCACTAACAAGCGTAACACCAGACTGCCTTGAAGAAGAAGTCACTTTATTTTTATTATTTATTTGTTTATTGTTATCCTTCAGGCAAACCTTGACATTTGCACACACAACATGTGAGGTATTTCTAAAGGCCTCTTTGCACAATGGCAGACAAATTGGATCAACAATATCGGTTAACCTTCAAGACAGAAAGCATGATACCAGCCACATGTTGCAAAAATCCTTGAGAACCAGTCTTTTCTCGATAGGCTCTGTTTTATTTCCTCATGTCGAATGATATTACATTAAAAAAACCTCCTAAGCTAGGCAAACCACTAGCAACTTAGGAAGGTTAGCCTCAAACCCACAGAGCTCCAACAGAGAGGACAAACACAACCGCACAACCTCAACACCCAGTCCCTAACCCACAGGGAGTTTAACGGGACCATGACCCAGCAGTGGTGATGTTGATAAGGTCTCAGTTTCTAGTCGTCATAGTTATCATATACGTAATTCAGTGGTTTATTCACCGATCAATTGTGAACAACATTCAGGACATTTGAAGGCCACATGACTGCAAAAGCTGTTTCTCGGTTTAGACATGCATATTGAAAGTTGTATTTATAAAACGCACAGTTAGAAATTGAATGTTGCATTCAGTAATAGTTTCTTGACTATAGAACTGTTTTTGGACCTTATACACACATCTCCAAGAAATCTGTGCCCCAGGGATGGGCTTTGAGTACATAGTCTTAGCAAAGTCAAGTTGGTTCGATGGTTTAAATGTAATGGGTCAAACAAGACTTTAAACCGATGTCTCCTGTTGAAGTGCATTGGCTGTGGGCTTGAATCGAGAGGTCATGGCTGTAAAGCCCTCTGTGGTCAGTTCCAGCCCTGAGGAGTGACTCTTCCCACACTCTTTGCCATCTTGAGCTTCCTACCCAGAAATTAAAGAAATGGTTAGGCTTTGGTATTGTAATACCACTGCTTAGGACTGTAACCCAGTAATGTTCACACCACCGAGACGATCCATCTGAAAGACTTCGTGTTTTTCCGTCCTCATTATTTTCGTTTTATTACCCGCAGGGGGTGCCCATTTGTATTAAACGCATGTGATATGGGTTTTCACAAATGACCTTATGATAAAGCAGAATGTCAGTACAATCCATCGTCTTTCATAGACTGCTGTTTTCATTTCACACAATTGTGATTGTGTGAGTTTAATACAGTGGATAACCTATTATCAGCTTGGTACGCAGCAGAGCCATACTAAGGGAGAGAGCTGTTAGTGCTGCTCTGTAAGATTACAGAGTGAATTTGTGTGCCAAGTGAGCTCAAACCCAATGAAAGACGCCATGCATGGGCGAGTATCATCCTACTTTTATAAACTCAAAGTGTACACTACAGTCTTACGAAATCTCCAACATTTATGTTTTAATAAATTGTAAAAAATAAAACACTGTCTGGACAGTCAAGATTTTGTTTTGAAGAGAAAATATAATATATTTCATTTTTTCAGTGAGACACATTTTAAACAATTGTTTAAAAATCCAATAGTTAATTTCTCTAAAATTACATATATTATTTAAGCTTATTTAATGAAGAAATAAGTATTTAATTAACAAATTATATTTTTAATATTCTTATAGAAATTTTAGAGTTACTCAGATTGTCTAATTTTGTACTTGCATTTACACAATTTAAACAATATGTTTCATTGATTTCACAGCTTTAAAATGTACTAAATTTTTTCACGTAAAATTACCGTAAAATTTTTTAGAGTGTAGGATTGGGGTGTTTTTAATAGTTATATAGCCATCAATGTATGTTAGCATTTTTGTTGTTTGCCTATGGCATCTGATAGAGCGTTTGGACCCGGAAGCGGTGGTACGTGATGTCAGACAAGCGGCTAGTTACAAACAATAAAGAGAAATTGTCATCATATACTGTACAATTATCATTTCAAACATGTTTTACCTTCTCCATTTTTCTTTTATAGATTAAGTATATTTTCTTACTGTGAGGTTGTTCTTTCATACCTCAGGAGATTTAATTACTACTTAAATTCTCAAGTCTCATATGGTTCTCATACAATTGTTTAGGAGAAATTAAAAAGAAACTAGTAAATTGTTAAAATATATTAAAAGTATGGAGCTATTAAATTAATGTAGATTGTATAGGTAAAATAATTTGAATTTGATGAGAAATGTTGATAAGTTCATATTGTTATCTTCAATAATATTGACTTTTGGTTGCAGGCTTGGCAAATCTGAGCTCAGTTTGTGACATTGTTGAGATTTCTGTTCTCAGGAGAAATATCAGAGACTGAACAGACTCAACCAGCAGTTTCAATTTGCTCTCATTTATTCTCATAGATGTCTAGGATAAAGAGATTTCAGTTTTTTTCTGTGTTCTGGGTCATAGTTTTGGAACAACAGAAAGATGAGAAAATGGTTACATAATATAAATTTTTGGATTAAAGGTCAAGTGTATGAAATTTAGCGGCATCTAGCAGTGAAGTCGTGAACTGCAACCAATGGCTCTTGGCTGACTTAGCACTAAGATGTCATCAAGTTTTCGCTTCTTTGCCAAAGGAGAGCGATTTTCTCTGTGGAGCAGTTTGTCCGTTTAGGGCTATTGTAGAAACAACATGGCGAATTCAATGCAAGGGACCCGCGGTTTCTGTTGATAGAAATAGCTCACTCTAAGGTAATAAAAACATAACGCTTCATTATGTAAGGTGTTTATACACCTCTGAAGACATAGATATATATATTATAATGCATTTCTGTTGATAGATCCTCCAAAAAATTACACGCAGCACCTTTAAATAGATGTTGTAGCATTGGTTTGGTCTGTTGGTCTAAATTCATTGGATGCTATGTTACAAATAGTTTTTTTTCCACAGATGCACTTTGAGTTTCCCTCAAGGCTTGCCTCCAAGAAAAAAACAAAGGTTGTTGTAAGCAAAAGTTTCTGACATGAGTTGGAGGAACAGGGCTTGGCGTTCATGTCAAATTCCAACTGTTAGGTTTTCTGTCTCACTGTGTCTCTCACTCATAATGAAACTATTAGAGAGCCAGTGGTTATCGGGTCAGGCTAAGACCTTTGCAGCCTCTTCTCTACTCACTCTCTTCAGGCTCCCAGCAGACCCCGGGGTGAAAATGAGAGTGTATTAGTGACCTCTGAACACAGTCATGCTTTAGAAGTCTGTCAGACGTATCACGCTGTCCTCAGAGAGAATCAAACCTTACCTGCTTCCCCATCACAATTATCATTACCACAAACCTCCCTCTTTCCCCCTGTTATGGTTGAAAATGATGATAATTGCATGGATGGAGGCACAGCCTCTCCCCCAGCTGTTTTTTTTCTTCAGATCACCTTGAGCTTAGACAGTTTCGCTTGAGCACTGTGAAGGTCAGGACTAAGAGAAGGGGGGAAGTCATTACAGGAGAGATGCCTCCTAATAACCTGACATCAGAAAGCCGTCAGAGAGAAGCTGAATTATACGCATTCAAACAGCTCCCCTTGTATTTATGGCCCGTGTGCGCTTTTTCCGACGTCAACAAACTCTCGGTTCTTCCCAGTACTTAGTACAAGAACGGCTTAAATTGCTTCACTAATAATTGAACGCTCTCAATGAATAGCTACGGGAGCTCATTTCCAAACCACATCATCAGATGCACTCAACCGGTCTACCACGAAATCTCCGCCCCAAATTTAGACATTTCAGACATTTGTGCATCAAGCACTTATCTGGACGCCGTAGTGCTGGTTATGCTCTGCTCAGATTCAATTTGCAAGCTTTTCCTCATTGATCACCCTTATCCGATCAATGAGGTTTCACCAGGATGAACGAAGAAGAAACAAGGGTTGACTTTTTGAGAGAACGAGCATGCATTTGAGAAGTTAGTTGGATTTTTATGCAGACAATAATTTGGTTACGGTGTTGAGAGAGAGACCGCTCTCTCAACACCTCTTACTCACTCGCATAAATTAGTCGTAGCTGGAAATCTCAAATAAAATAGTGTTTTCAAACCTCAAGTGTGTTTCATATTTGGGACGTCTTCCCCGATCTGACGGGGCGATGCGGATGCAGATGTGCTATTGCTTAATTCATAAACACACTGTGCTTTTTGAAGCAGTTGTGACTCAGGGTTTGATTTCATTGCGATCCACTGCATCTCGTGTTGTTAAGGTTTGGACACTCTGAATGTGTAAGCCGTCTGGAATAATCTGACTCACACAAACTGAGAACGCATTTCCCGGCACGCAGTCAGACCCCGCATTGTCTCTTTTGCGTGGCTGAGACATTGACCATGTTTTAAGAGGACCTGTCATCAGTGTTTTGAGTGCTCCGCTCACCCGCTGTAGCTTAATGTCTGTGACTGTGAATCATTTCAGTCCGGAAGCGAACATGTGGTAGTGTTTAGCTTGCTAACGCTCAAGGCTTTGCCTGCCGGGGGGAGATATCTCATGGAAGGCTCCCAGCAGAAAGATTCAAGTCCAGTAAACAATCTCAACGCCCAAACGTGGAGAACTTTGGAAACGAGAAGCTCCCATGGGTTGCCCTCTGTCCAAAAACCACAGAAAGGGCTTGTGTGTGAACTTGAGTGTTGCCTTTTTTTATTGCTTTTCTTATTGTAAGTTCTATTATTTCTATTACATTTCACCCTCTGCTTTGTGCTCCTATTTCAGCCAAGAGCTGTTCTCTCAGTCCCTACGTATAACAATATCTGTGAACTCAACACACATGTATGTGGTTATGTTGGCAGGAGCAATCTTGTACCGCTGATGTTTTATTAACATTGTGAAACTGGCTTTCTCTAAAATATCTCTCAGCTTTGTTTCTCTTCTAATGGGTCACATTACTAACACATCACTCTGAAATACTGTTATTTTTATTATGTTGAAACACCCCCCAGAATAATCGCTCTTTCATGGGCACTATATAACAAAAACCACCTGGTTTTTCCTTTTCTCTTTAATAGCTAACTGGCCCACTTATTAACTTAATTATTTATTTTCTTTACTGGGTGATAAACTCTTGTTTCATTCGTTTGTGCTTTTTACGACCTACATGTACATGACATATCAAGTTTAATTTCATTGTTTAAATGTGGTTCTCCATAAAACCTTAATGGGCCATCTGTATTAGTTTCACAATATTCTTACTCTTCTAAGCTCATAGTGTGAGGCATGGCTTTGTTTCTGTTTAACACACTTAAAGAGACAAAGGTTTCGTGCATTATTATCAATAATAATATAATAATAATTTATTATGTATCTGGTATATCACTTTATTATGTTGTGTAGGCACATAAGACATTAATAATAATTATAATAATAAAACTGCTAAGAAAAAGAATTATAATAATTTGTCTGATTTATTACTACTATCATTATTTTTTCATGGAATGTTTCTGTCACTTAATTATGTTGTGTAGACACATAATTTTTTAATAATAATAATAATAATGTTGTTTTTCTTCTTTGTATTATTACCAATAATAATAATAGTATTAATAATATTTCTGATTTCAAGGCTTTTAAGGTTGTGATTAAATTTTACTCTTTTTGATAGACATTCTCAAACGTTTGCATTGGCAGTTGCCACGCGTGCAAATACAGTATGGCCATTTTTGAGCTCTGTAACCTCCCTGGATGATTCTAAAGTGTTCCTTGGAAGAACATTCATGCAAATAAAAGCTCAGCAAGTAGAAGAGCAGTTTTAGCCTCTTGGAGAGGTGGAGAAGACGTCCTGGTCTGTGAGTCGTTTGCCTGTGTCAATACTCTAAGCATATTCTAGTGGGTGGATCAAGAGGCTTAACTCACTTGCCTTGTTTTTCTTGCATGCAAACTTTTCTCTCTGGCAGAAGTCCCACACACATCATCAGTGATGGATAGAGCTTTAGCCCATCGTTCCTGTAATGATTGTTTCAAATTTGCTTTCTTGGTAACATGTCCTGCTCTTCCCAAGGAGTAATTTAGTCAGCAAGCCTGCAGCAGAAAGCGGGCTAAACAAAGCCGCCCAGACTGCCCTTACCCCCATAAGTGAAAGCAGTGATGATCTGACTAGGGCTGAGCTGCGTCTGTTTCGCATTTTTCCAGCCCTGCCCAGAATGAGGAGGCGCAGGCCTGGCGGACTGCGGATGTCCAACAGCTGAAGAGCCTGAGGATGTGTGGAGAGCGTCCTGCTGAGAGCGTGGGCTGCCCAGGTGGGAAAACCAGCTGGTGGAAGGGTGTGACAATACGCCTGAGGGGGTGATGGGGGATCTTGAGTCCTACAATATGGCTTAAAGCTGTTCCCTCACCTGCGCCCCCTACCCGAAAAACAAGAATTCTATGGGAGCCCGGTTTCCTGATATTTTATTTTCTCTGGTCCTCAAGTTTCAAGATTGAAATTTTGTTTTAGTGGAATGCACACCGAGCGAGCTGGTCTGCCGCCACTCTGTTGTAGAAACATGCCTGCTTGTCAATGCAGGTATGGCAGGCTATTTGAACCCTGGGCATTATGGGCCTATGATGTCATCATTGTGATGTGTAACGGAGACACCCCATCACAAAACAGTGTGAAAAGGTTGAAGCTGCTAAAATGGATCAACTAAGACATTAGCAATACTGTTGTAATTATACATATTTATACAGCATCTCACAGAAGTGAGTTCATCCCTCACATTTTTGTAAATATTTTATCTTATCTTTTCATGTGACAACACTGAAGAAATGACACTTTGCTACAATGTAAAGTAGTGAGTTCACAGCTTGTATAACGGTGTAAATTTGCTGTCCCCTCAAAACTACTCAACACACAGCCATTCATGTCTAAACCGCTGGCAACAAAAGCGAGTACACCCCTAAGTGAAAATGGCTAATTGGGCCCAATTTGGACATTTTCACTTAGGGGGTATACTCACTTTTTTTTGGCAGAGGTTTAGACATTAATGGCTATGTGATGAGTTATTTAGAGGGGACAGCAAATTTACACCGTTATACAAGCTGTACACTCACTACTTTACATTGTAGCAAAGTGTCATATCTTCAGTGTTCTCACGTGAAAAGATATAATAAAATATTTACAAAAATGTGAGGGGTGTACTCACTTCTGTGAGACAATGTGTATATATATGTGTACTGTAAAGCCATATAGTTAAATCACTTCTCTGTGGACAGCTTGTGAGCTTTATTCAATAAGATGTTTAATAACTTTTTGGATATGCAAGTCATATCACCTGTCTGAGTGTTAAGATGCTTTTGCAGATTAATTACTTGGCCTCCTTCCCACACCTGAGCTTTTACAACAGACTTAGAAAATCCAACTCCTTGAGCATGCTCAGTGGAATCATTATCACCTCCATCCCACAACAGACACCCATCATTTCTGCGGTGCTTTTGACACAACAGTAAGTTGCTTACAGCCAGCAGCAAATCCACCTGCTTATAAGATGCTCCTGCTTTGATAACTCCTTCACATATGTAGATTTCTTGGGAGAGGCTTGTTTGTACGAGATTTCCTGCGAGACTTCCATCTTGGGCTTAAATAAATAGCGGAGTCGTGATGATTAGCGCTGAGGTGCATGCTAACTCCCACAAGCAATCTACTAAACCGGGGCTGCCTCTGTCTGTGTTCTCACCTGAGTATTACCCAGAATCTCTCTCTCTCCCTCGGGTCGCTCCCAGAGCTACGGCCTTGATTGCTCTTTAATTTAGTTAGTTGGTAGTTGACTGTGACAATGGGGCAGCCGAGGATTTCGCTGACATGTTTTTCGTCACTAGGGGAGAGGTTTTCTTTAAACGGGCTTCAAAGGGAGCCGGTCCCCGGTATACCAGTCACACACGTACGACGTTAATGTTGGTTTGGGGCTGTTCCAAGCTGCCGTGCCTGGCGCTTCCCAGGATTACAGAAATAACACAATTATCTCTGTGGCTCTGAGCCGTTGACAGAGCGAGCCCTGTGTTTGTCAATAGCGGCCCGCAAAATCTCCCTCCAATATACTGAGCAAAGCCGTAGTCACGCGCCAATAGTCTCTTTAGCACTGTGTGTCTGTCTCTCTGCCTGATTTTCTATTCCTCAATCTCACCTTGCGTAACCTCTTTCTGTAGCAATTCTTTTTCCTCCATCTTTATTTGTCTCGCTTTCTTGCATGTTTTTTATATGCCCCTCGTTTTTTTATACGTCTCGCTATAAAAGTCAGTCTGACATGCATCAGTGTCTCGATTTAATCATGACACATCTGCCATGATCTAGCGTTTTCACGTCCTTATGCTTTTCACCCCGGATCTGTTATGAAGGGGCCAAATGTATAATTACCTTATAGAGAGCAACATATGTCATTTTTATTGCTACAGCGGGAGATCATAAAATGTGCGTTCCAAAGCACAGGAGTCATGCTTGTGGATTTGGTTATCAGTGCGTTGCAAAGCAGCATGCAAAGGAGAACAATTCAATTCTTCTTTATTTGTTTGTTAAGTCAAACGTTCTCATTACTATTGCTCATACTTAAGTGTTAAACGTAGACATGTACGGTAACTCATCTTGCACCGGTTACGCTGCAGATATGAAAACGGAATGAATGCAGGATGAAATCTAATTAAAAGTTTTTCTAGCAGATGATAGAGTAGGTTGAAAAAATGTTTCCTGTGTGACCCAAACTATATCTACAGAACAGAACGTCATAGAGAACCTTTGACTTTCACCATCGATAACACCCTAGCAACCACATATAAATGCCCTGCCAACCACCCGGACCACCCTAGCAATGTGACATTGTTCTGCTTGGTTACGTACCCTTACAAAATCATCTTTTTACAGTTCTGAATAGAATTTGAAAAGAATCTGTTTGTATAAAATAGTAGTGTTGAGCAGATGAATTTACCGGTTTTGATCATTTCGCTCACACTCTTTGTTGCTTGTGTCTCTGTTTTTTAGTGAAAAAGGATGTGGACGAAACAGACGACAGGATGACACAATTCAAGAAAAAAGCGAAAGAGCTGCGAATTCTAGATGCCAAGACAGCCCAGAATCTGTGTAAGTTATCAGCATTCCATATCATCTGTGCCCCAGCCAAGTCTTTTTTCTTCTGAACAACATACATTTCTCTCTAAGGAATTGTCTTTTTTATTATTCACTATTTTTTAGAGATCGTCTTGGATTCTTGCTCCATGCCAAAAAAGATCTGAGTGAGTTTCTCTGTAAGCGAGTCAGAAAGCCGTTGAATCTATAGCCACAATGCTGTCAGGCACTGAGTGACATTTTTCTTCTCTTCGTTTTTGTTTGTTTGTTTGCTTGTTTGTATATCATGTCAGCTTTAAAATTCATCTTATCCTCTTGTATTGTCAAGAAGCATTCAAAGTATTTGTTTTTCTGCAACAGGTTTTGGAGTTGCTGTTTTCTTTGATAATGGATTCCACACTATTCCTTTGATATCAGTTGTACCATAAACACATAGCAGGATAACAGGAGAAATGGACAAACTATTTATTTTTGTTTGCTTTTCCTAACCACAGGGAGATTCAGATAGGGCTCAAAAGCCTGGGGGACTTCCGGCATGCGATTAAGGGGTATAAAGTCTTCAGTAATTCTTTGATATATTATACTTAAAGGGATAGTTCACCCAAAGATTTTAATTCAGTCAACAGAATTCTGTATTCTGTTTAAGACAACTAAAGATATTTGGAAGAATGTTAGCAATTTTCAGACATAATTGACTACCATAGTAGGAAAAATTATAATGGTAGTCAAAAGTGCCCCAGAACTGTGTGCTTTCCTAAATTCTTAAAAGATTAGTTCAGCAGAACAAAAAATATATTATTTATTGTAATGTATAAAAAATTCTACTGTGCTAGTGAATGATGTCCCAGAACTGAAGATTGCTAGCATTCTTCCAAATAAATGTCTTTGTGTTCAACAGAATAAAGAAATGTATACAGGTTTGGAACAACTTGAGGCCGATTAAATGATGACAGAATTTTTCATTTTTGGGTGAACTGTCCGTTTAAATTAAAATGACATAAAACACAGGAGGGACTTGTACACACATCGATAAACAGACCGATGGATAAAGTGTACAATATGTCAATGGCAATAATGACACACATTAACATCAAAACATTCTGTTTAATATCTGTATTACAAATAAATATGACAAATAATACACATATAGACGGTTTCATCTGGCCTGGCCCGAAGTTACCTTCTGGTCTGTGTTTGGTTTATAACTTATAAATTAATTTATATTAATATTAATTTATATCAATATTTTATTGTGTATTAATTGTATTAAATTAAAGCTACGCAACAGTTATTGATTCTTTGCAGAGGTTTCCCGGAAGTTAAGTTTGGGCTACATAACGTTTGTTTATGATGTTGCCGCTTAAACCATCTATAAAAGACCAAAAAGATATCCACTTCAAATTAGACATTTAGTGATTTAAAGAATTTGTTTATCTATTTCATATAACTTTGAGATATTTGGACCCTTTGCAGTGTTGGTGTAGCAGGTTGCACTGAACATTAGCCTCTATTGATCAGCCCACTAGAACCTAGTGTTCTTTAACAACTCACTCTCAATCTGTGCCTGTCACTCTCTTTCTCTCTCTCTTTCACTGTCGCTCTCTATTTTCCCCCTCTTGAATCTTGAGGGAGAGCGTGTGTGTATGAATTCATTGTGTTCTCAAGAGTGCCCGTGGCTCTTTGGACTCTGATTGATGAGAGCAGCATGAGAATGCAATTTTATTCTTCTTTGGAAATGTTTCCTTTTTTGTCTTGAAGAGGAGAACACCTTAGATATACAATATCTCACTTCATGAAATATTCATGACAAATGCTAAAATAACCAACCACCTGAGTATATGTCCCACCGGTGCCTGTTTTCATCCTAGCCGGAAGAGTACTTGGATTCCAATTGACTACATCAATACAATTTCAATGCGAGAATAGAGGAAGATTAAGCTCCGAGTTTGGCTACAGCGTTGCTGTTGTAGAACATATTTCACCCTACCTTATACAAATGCTAATGGAACATAGATAAATAGAGAAGTAAGCCAATATTTACCGTTTCTGAAGAAAATGTAAGTGGTTCCTGCCAATGCCCAACTCGCTGCCGCGATGCTAGGGACGTTGCAATTGCGGTTGCTAGGTGAATGCTTACTTCCATAAACTAAAAGTACCAACCCTCAAATCTAAAAAATAATCTGGACCCAATTTAAGACCAATCGGACAATGTTTAATACTTAGAGCTATAACCCAATGAGCATTAGTAATAGTGATGCATGCTTCCTATGATCACTCATCTGATAAACAATCGTTTCTGCTTTCGAGGAAGTGACATCAGTCAGTCGTCAGAAGTATAGTGGACAGGAAGGTCAGCTTTGTTTCTTTATTAGAGTTGAAGCCGATGGAAAGGGCCCTGTCAGGAAAGATCTGTAATTTCTGTGACATTTCTATCTTCTCCTCATACACTCTCTCTCTCTCTCTGTTTCACATTCTCATGCTCTCTCTCTCTCACTTCCTCAAGTTACCCTGCCTATGATGCACCACACACACACACGCACACACACACACACACACACACACACACACACACACACACACACACACACACACACACACACACACTTCAGGCTTTGGAGTAACTAATGCCAGCACAAGTGTGGGAGTGCTGTTACACATTCATTTCAGCCACAAATCTGTCATCTTTCACAGAAGGAAAAGGGAGGTGGGACAGGAACGAGGATAAAGAGAGTAAAAGCATCTTAAAAGGAAGTATTTGAAAGGCCACTTCACATTGCTGTGGTATATATTTTGATAAATTGTTTTTGTTTGTTTTTAGCAATATCACGTGAGCAATGAAAATGAAAATTCGGACATCATGTACTCACCCTCTTGTCATTTTAAACCTGTATGACTTTTTTTCTGCAGATCACAAAAGAAGATATTTTGAAGGACCTTGGTAACTGAACAACAGCGGTACCCATTGGTTGTGTGTCCATACAATAGAAGTCAATGGGTACTGATGCTGTTCAGTACAGAATTAAAATTTTTGTGTGAACCACCCTTTAAATATCACCAAATGAGTGATATTGCTTGTAATATTCAGTATGTGTTTTTCTTCCTTTTTTTTGTTCGAGTGGGTGATGCATTTCTGATGGGAAATGACCCAAAACTTGTGGTCACACGATGTTACTTTTTCCTCTGATAGGTCGAGTTACTCATAAGGTATCTATTGCTCTCTCCCCCTCATGCTGAGAGTACAGTCTGTGGGCTGACTGGACAATGTCCACACTTTCATTTTTGGCCATGAAATTGTCTGGTTAAGAAAAGATGCTGAGTTTATTGATGCTGGGGGCCTATGAGCAATCTTGCACAAACGCACAGACACACACTATTAAACGCACACGTATCAGCAGGGATTTCGCAAGTGTGTGGAGAGAAGCTGGTTATTTGCTCTGTTTCTTTGGACCTGGGCTCTGGGTGGGGCTCTGTGCGCAGCTGAAAAAATAATCCAGATGAGACACAGAGGATGTGAATCTCACGAGTGTGGCTAATGTAGGAGGAACCCGGTTAGCTTTAGAGAGAGCAAAGCAACCGACCGCTACATGAAGTCATGCTCCTCTATTAACACAGAGACGCCCAGCAGGGCTCTGTGCTCCATTAGCATGTTTAACAATCCCAGCATTCTGTTCAAATCCACGGCAGATCACCCCACAGGAGTCACGTAGATCCTGCGTCAGCAGTCCTTTTTATGTATATACCTGATTGGATTTAAAGAAACAGTTCACCCAAAAATGACAATTCTGTCTTCATTTACTCAACACAGAGAAAGATACTTGGAAGAATGCTTGTAACCAAACAGTTCTTGGCCACCATTGACTACCATTGTAGAAAACCTTGCTTTATAAATTTCATTGTTCTGCTGAACAGAGAAGAAGATTTTTTGAGAATGTAGGAAAGAAAACAGTTCTGGGGCACTTTTGACTATCTTGTAATTTTTCTACTATGGAAGTCAATGGTGGACAAGAACTGTTTGGTTACAAGCATTCTTCCAAATATCTTTCTCAGTGTTCATCAGAACTAAGAAATGTATACAGATTTGGAGCAACTCGAGGATGAGTAAATACATTTTTATTTTTTGGTGAACTGTCCCTTTAATTAAAGTCTGTGGAAGTGGGCTTGATAGAGTTTATATGTAGGATAAAAATGACTCAGTTTAAATGCTTTGAATTTGGCAGGCTCACAGGGTGTGTGGTGTTAAAAAACACAAAGTAGCTAAATCCCTGTGCTGAGGAGTATGATGAGTGGATTGTAAACGGAAATGAATTATGGGATGCATCTGTCTTGGTGAAATTTGTTGGAGGAAAAAGTCACTGTGAATGTGTAAATTATGTTAATGAATCAACAGATGAGGCGAAATCGTTTGCCGTCCAATTAACATTTTTACAGCAGATATGATAAGTTCTGACTGGTGGTTGTTAAACTCGCCACATTCTGTGACTAACCATTTGTTTGTTTATTGGCATGTGATACTCTTGCTGATTGGCTCATCATCCGAATGATGGATGCGCGATTAGCATATCCCTATAGCCAGACCGGACTTGCTGTATTTTGTTACAAGGGTAGTTTTAAAACCCCATTGTGTGGTTTGGCACAGCCAACCTGCAGTAAATTTCTTTCTGCGCCATTGTGTCTTGTTTTCGCCAGATGATCACCCCGCTTTGAAATGCCGATGCATCGTTCTACCTTCATCTCCTGAATAAAAAGCACAGAACTCTCTTTTCTCTGAAGAAACCGACATATTGTCACACGCAGATGGCCGACTAATGAATTGCAGAAAATAGAGCGTAGTTTCACAGAGACTCTCTCAATCAGGCGGTGGGCATGCTAGTTTATTAAATCACTGTTCATCAGAAGTTGGACCTGGTTCACCTGAACACCAGAGAGCTGGATGGTGGGGTGAAGCAGAAGGACCTTCTCAGTGATTGGCTGATGCAAAAGCAACTGAAGGAGAATTTAGATGACAAGAATGTAGATTTAGGAACACGTGGTTTCCTTTTCCACTCAGTTGTTATCAGTAAAATTGAAAACGATAACATAATGTAGCTTAAAGTGATAGTTCACCTGAAAATGAAAATTCTGTCATCATTTACTCACCCTCGAGTTGTTCCAAATTTGTATAAATGTATGTGTTTAGATGAATACAGAGAAAGATATTTGGAAGAATGCTTGTAACCAAACAGTTCTTGGCCACCATTGACATGGTGGTCAATGGTGGCCAAGAACTGTTTGTAAAATAAAATTGACATAAAAATGACAATGGTAGTCAAAAGTGCCCCAGAACTGTTAGCTTTCCTACATTCTCAAAAAATCGTCTTCTCTGTTCAGCAGAACAATGAAATTTATAAAGTAAGGTTTTCTGCAATGGTAGTCAATGGTGGCCAAGAACTGTTTGGTTACAAGCATCTTTCTCTGTGTTCATCCGAACAAAGAACAATTTGAGGGTGAGTAAAGACAGAATTTACTGTACAGTTTTGGGTGAACTGTTCCTTTAAGGTGTAAATGGTACAAAACAAGGGCGACCCTCTAAATCTTGCTCTGAATTTGTCCTGCTTCTGCTCCAGAGAGCTTATTCGATGTGTTGATCTAAAGAAATGCTCATTCGGAAATAAATGTACAATTATGCCCGGTCCCCCACTGATGTACTTTAAACTGCGTTCTGTAAGCTTTATACTATAATTACAGACTGTTTTTTCCTCAGAAGTGGATAAGAGCTTGGGTTATCAAATTCAGCCGTTGGTTAAATTGCACCCACCATTCTCTGTGTTTCATCCCAGGTGAAAGTTTAAGATGCCGAGTCATTATCTTACAATGGCTCAGGCTATTTTAGCAGCTTTTATTGTTGCCAGAAAATTGTGTTTCTCTTTCACTTCCAATTGCCCTGAAATGGAACACACAATCTAACGGAGTTTTACCGTTCACCCGAGATGTTATTGACTGTGTCTCATGGTCATTTCTGAGGGGCGGTGAGCGAGCCCCTGTTGAACTGTAACACTCCAGCGAAATGACTCCATGTTTTTTCCCCGACAGCAATTTTCCTGGGATCATTCCGGCTGCCTTATGAGGAGATCCGGGATATTGTGCTGGAGGTGGATGAGGAGAGGCTAAGTGAAGCGCTAATCCAGGTGAGTTGTGTGTGCATAGGCACTTTCCCATAATGCAGCTTGATCCCCATTTGAAACCTTTATCCGCTCACAGGGAGATGTGTGAAATTCAGAACACAATCACATCCAGCACTAGAAATCTTTGGATTTTTGGGTTGCAAACAAGCGTGTGCGACTTGTATACCAAACATCACCCTGTAACACAGATTTGTGTTTGAAAGCTAGACGTTCTCCTTAGAAACTTTGATTTAGTTTGCGAAGCTTTTTACGTTTGTGTTTGCACAGAGATTTGTCATGCCTGCGGATGACTGTGTGCGTTTGAATGGCTTCATTAAAAAGGCGCCTTTGATGCCAGGCAGACCTTCATTTACTATAGTCGGCCCGCTCTCATTCACTTAGGCTGCAGGAAGCTCCACTTTCACTCTCATAAAAGCTGCTTTGGGACAAGACTTGGCAAAAGTCCTGCCGCCCCACCCTCCCTCCCACCGTCCTTTGTCTTACAGGCAAGATTGATGATCCTTCAAAAGGCTCTTCACGCCCTGACTGTCTCTGTGGTTTTTGTTCATCTTAAACGTGGTAATTGCAAATGGCGTGTGTTTTCTGAGCTAAAGATACCTCGGCTGTCTGTAAAAGAGTTGATCTCATTTACATTAGACCACCCTTTTCCTCACGAGCCTGCCCCTCTGTAACCCTCAAAGCCTCTGGTGGCTTTTTCTTTGCTGTGAGTTAGGAAGATTTGAAAACGTCGACTCTATCTCACACTTAACACGCTAGGGGAATTGAGACTTTTACCTCTCAAATGATTGGGCAGCTTCCAGTAATCCCCGTAATTCATCTCTTCTATTTGTCTATATAGTGAGAGCTCAAGGAGTTTAGCTCTTTTCTGACGTTTTTTCCCCCTCATATTTCAAAGCCTTGAAAAATGTGGATGAGATAAGGGATATTTAGATGTCCTGGTCCACGTTGGGCCTTTCTTAGCGGTTACTGGGAGCAGAGATGACCTTTAATTGCCAGGTGGTTTGGGCTGGGTGTGCGGCATCTGAACCCGGGTGACAGCCCTGTCGCTCTTTACAGAAGCAGAAGAGCTAAAGTGATGACCTTTTCCCACATTCAGCTGCGCTTTATAGAGGAGACTCATCTGTCAGGTCTGCAAACCTCCTTCCCTTGTCTCTATTCTCGGTTTCATCCTTCTTTTGCTCTCTCTCTCTCTCTCTCTCTCTCTGTCTCTATGGCGCGCAGTCAAAGCAGCCTCTTCACCGGTATCACCTTCATCACATCATCCTCATCCCTTGAACTTAAATAGCCAATGCATTATATCTCTGTACTGTACAGGTTCTGTTTCATGTCTTTGCACAATAATCGTATAGACTTTCTAGTGGCTATGTGACTGGATGTGGTGTGGTGGTAATGCCTTAGTCGTGCTGATGGGATGTCTGCGTGAGAGCCTGATGTTTTTTCTCTAGCCTCTTCTAGGTTACGAACAGGTATTGCTGCTCTACCTTGACATCTTTCACAATGTTTCAAAGAAATGTCAAGTCTCCGATCAGGAGCGACAGCTCGATGAGTGTGAATGACCTAGTGGTCACACTTTGGATTCGGACTGGCCATTTCATAGAAAACAAGTCCAGTCAAATTGTATTGTACCACAAAGGAATTGGTTTGATGGTAGAATATTTTGAAAGTAACGCAATTTGTTTATAAATCATAAATGATGACACTATTTATTACAAAAACTAAAATGTATCAAAATGTAATGTAATGTCATTTTGGCTTTTTTTCTAACATAACTGTAAAAATGAAATATGTATATTTTATAGTTAACAATTGTGGTCTCCAGGTATTGCATAAAGCCAAAAAATGTTCAAGGGGATTGCTATTCATGTCGGTTCTGAATTAGTAAATTCTATTATTTTTGGGCAATGATACTGGAAAATAATCCAAGGTAAAGAAGATTCAAGTTGAGCGTATTGAAGAAGAAAAGGAATTTCACCAAAAAAGTGAAGGCTGTGTTGCTAAACAGTCGTGTTTAAGATGTTGGTTGCACTCCATCTTTCACATACTCCTGTAGCTCCATCAGTTCATACGCGTGATGCACAGATCTGTAAACCTCAGCACGCTTGCCAGCATGTAGCATCCATACAGCAGGCGCGTGAAGCCTCTCATCTATCGCTTGCCTGCACAGCCAAGCACTCAGTCACTTAACTATTCTATTGTCTGGTGAAAAATGCAATGCCTCACTCAGCCTCTCTCTCTGACAGGAATGAAGCTTAGCCACTCTTTTATTTGTATTTTTTGGCTCGGTCCTTCTTTTCTATTCTTTATTTATATATTTTTTTAGTTCGTCTTGCTTTGTGGATGTCATTTCACATTTTCTCATCATGCAAGCAAAGAACCGCCAACCCACTTGACAACAAAGAGTCCGCAAAACAATCAGATAAAAAGCTTTTATTATAGTCACTGGTCCAGGCAAAGGTCTCCATGAAAAAGGCAGACGTGCTGACAAAGACCTATTGTAGACGTGCACAGACAGAGGAGAAGGAGATTGAAGACTGGGTGCGTGCAGAGGAGACCACACTCTGTATGCCCATTCTGTGTTTGTGCCCCTTGTGTGTTGTTCAGAACGCTTGCTTCGCAGCTTCAGTGCAGCCAGGTTTAGCCACGCTTTGCTTTGTTTGGCCCAACAGTGAGGTCACAACACGAAGGACTCTGCTCCTTGCAAATCTTGTTATACCTTTATTGTCCCTATATAAGTACAGGTCAGTTTTTCTTTTATTCATAACACTGAGTTCGACAGCTGCATGTGTCCTGCTGTGGTTGTTAAGAACCAGAAATAATTATATATATATATATATATATATATATATATATATACAGGTGCTGGTCATATAATTAGAATATCATCAAAAAGTTGATTTATTTCACTAATTCCATTCAAAAAGTGAAACTTGTATATTATATTCATTCATTACACAGACTGATATATTTCAAATGTTTATTTCTTTTAATTTGATGATTATAACTGACAACTAATGAAAACCCAAATTCAGTATCTCAGAAAATTAGAATATTACTTAAGACCAATACAAAGAAAGGATTTTTAGAAATCTTGGCCAACTGAAAAGTATGAACATGAAAGTATGAACATGTACAGCACTCAATACTTAGTTGGGGCTCCTTTTGCCTGAATTACTGCAGCAATGCGGCGTGGCATGGAGTGATCAGTCTGTGGCACTGCTCAGGTGTTATGAGAGCCCAGGTTGCTCTGATAGTGGCCTTCAGCTCTTCTGCATTGTTGGGTCTGGCATATCGCATCTTCCTCTTCACAATACCCCATAGATTTTCTATGGGGTTAAGGTCAGGGAGTTTGCTGGCCAATTAAGAACAGGGATACCATGGTCCTTAAACCAGGTACTGGTAGCTTTGGCACTGTGTGCAGGTGCCAAGTCCTGTTGGAAAATGAAATCTGCATCTCCATAAAGTTGGTCAGCAGCAGGAAGCATGAAGTGCTCTAAAACTTCCTGGTATACGGCTGCGTTGACCTTGGACCTCAGAAAACACAGTGGACCAACACCAGCAGATGACATGGCACCCCAAACCATCACTGACTGTGGAAACTTTACACTGGACCTCAAGCAACGTGGATTCTGTGCCTCTCCTCTCTTCCTCCAGACTCTGGGACCCTGATTTCCAAAGGAAATGCAAAATTTACTTTCATCAGAGAACATAACTTTGGACCACTCAGCAGCAGTCCAGTCCTTTTTGTCTTTAGCCCAGGCGAGACGCTTCTGATGCTTCCTGCTGCTGACCAACTTTATGGAGATGCAGATTTCATTTTCCAACAGGACTTGGCACCTGCACACAGTGCCAAAGCTACCAGTACCTGGTTTAAGGACCATGGTATCCCTGTTCTTAATTGGCCAGCAAACTCGCCTGACCTTAACCCCATAGAAAATCTATGGGGTATTGTGAAGAGGAAGATGCGATATGCCAGACCCAACAATGCAGAAGAGCTGAAGGCCACTATCAGAGCAACCTGGCCTCTCATAACACCTGAGCAGTGCCACAGACTGATCGACTCCATGCCACGCCGCATTGCTGCAGTAATTCAGGCAAAAGGAGCCCCAACTAAGTATTGAGTGCTGTACATGCTCATACTTTTCATGTTCATACTTTTCAGTTGGCCAAGATTTCTAAAAATCCTTTCTTTGTATTGGTCTTAAGTAATATTCTAATTTTCTGAGATACTGAATTTAGGATTTTCATTAGTTGTCAGTTATAATCATCAAATTAAAAGAAATAAACATTTGAAATATATCAGTCTGTGTGTAATGAATTAATATAATATACAAGTTTCACTTTTTGAATGGAATTAGTGAAATAAATCAACTTTTTGATGATATTCTAATTATATGACCAACACCTGTATACTGTATATTATGTTTGTTTATATATAGCCGCAGGAACGCTTAAGAGACTATTCCAAATTTGTATTTATTCAGCATTTCTAGATGTATTGTGGCCATTCCAGTCCAGTGTCTGTTGAATTTCAACAACATCAAAACTTAGGAGTGACATACCGTAGTCATCCAACAGCAATGTGAAAGACTGACAGCATGTCAAGACGCATGAAAACTGGTTATCACATAAGAAAATCATTGAACTTTTCCTAAACACATGTACAAATATTAATGTTGTATTGGTTAAAATTGAACTTATTAACTTTGCAGTGTTTGATGTCTGAAAAAATACAGAGCATCTTTTCTGTTATTTTGTTTTTATGTTTTAAAACGTTGTTTAATGAGTCCATCTTTAAAAAGTTTTTTAATAATGTTTTTATTCAAAGTTTGTGAGAAATATTGTTAGTAGTTCATAGAATGAAACGAAAATGATCATTTTACCTACCCACACACCCATATATAGTAAATGTACATATATAATGTTTTTATTCATTTATTTTTGAGTACTTGAAAAGTAAAACCTACATGTGTCCTATGGTGTGATGAAGCAAAAATGTAGAAAACAAACTGTTAATAATATATTCTTTTTTATTATTAATAAGTTAGAACAATTGTTTGATGCTTCCTTTAAACTGCTAGGCATCGCTAATGCAATCTTTATGGGACTAAAGAAAGTAGAATCGAATTTGGAACCAGAATCATTAAATTTCTTACAAATCCCATTCCTATTCATGAGACTGTATGTGTGAAGATAAGTGTGCAGGTTTCTAACTCCTTAAGGAAAACCGTAGACACATTTTAGATATGGCTAAGCCTATGTAATCAGTTTAGACGATAATTAGAGGAACAAATGCTGGGATGGCTCATTCACTGCTGGGGAGTATGTATCTTAAGTTTGCGTCCTCCAGTGGTGTCTTAATCTCTCGAAGTACCCTCCGCACCCCTCTGGGAAGGCTTTAATGCGGGGATAGTGGTTTTTGGTTCAATGCCCTTGTATCGCTGATGCCAAAAGCACACTGAAGCCAAAACCCAGAACAATGCAGATATCATTAATAAGCTCTCAGAGGGTCTGTCTCTCACTGAAATAATGCACCAGTGGCATTATAGCGTGCTGAGGATGGGACAATATACAGTACAAATTCAATGTGAATTAACAGACCACGCTATGATGTCAATGCAATATAATGATGAAGTACGTGAGGACTTTGTGGCCATGTGCAGGAGACAATGGACTACTGCTCAGTCATGGACAGATTTATTATTTATTTCCCGACAAGAGTTGTACACTGCCCTGGAGCAAAATTTTATCTTTTGAATTCTATTAAGCTTTTACATCCGCAACATATTCAAGATGGACTCGACCTTTGCGCTCCACATATAGCCGTGTGGTGTAATGAACGCTAATCGCTTTCATTTGAAAATGACCCACTGCACGTCTCATCTAAGCTCACACTCTCTCATTACAGCGAGGCTAACCTCAACTCAACTCGGTTAATCTATTTGGTGAAAGGCCTGGAGAAAATAGCATTGTGCGCTTTGATAGTTCTGCATTGGCTTTGAGTGCTCGTTCTTCTTTTTGAAGTTCACTAAAATATCAGTGTATCTATAATTGGGCATTTTGTTAAATACTGCATTTAAGACTTGGCCTGATGAAGTGCTGTTAATTACTATTCAGATCTCTGATCTCATTAGGTTCGCAGATGTCTGTGTGAAACTTCATTAATGCATGTGCTGGATGCAAAACCATTTATCAATCGCATACAAGCCGTGATGTTTATTTAGCATTGCTAATATTTTTTATCTATATATAGTGTAATCTGTATGAATAGTCAAATAGGCAATTCATTGAATTTAATTGAGATTATGGTGCAAATATTGTGTATATTGTTGTGTGTCAGATTTTTGATTTAGAAGCTTTTCTTCTTTGTTGTTACATTAACGATCTTTATACCACGGGGCTGTTGAATGCTTCAATCTGATTGGTTGACAAACGTTCTATGGGTATGCATTAACTTTCGGTAAATGCACACCTATGAAGGTGTTCCAGGTCTGCTGACCGCATTAAAGTTCCATATCACTTCGCCAAGTTTAAACAACAGAAAGGTTATACTATAACCCTGTGGTTCTCAACCCTGGCCCGCGAGATCCATTTTCCTGCCGAGTTTAGCCCCAGCTCTGATAAAACACACTTGAACAAGCTAATCAGCGGCATCAGTAACAGATGCTTACATAGTCAATAAGCAACACTTAAGCAACAGAATTTTTAGTATTGCAAAAATAAATAAATGGCAAATAGTATTATTTTGACACATCCCTCTGTATATAAAATCACCCCAAAATTGTAATTTCAGTATTGGACTTGCAATTAAGGTATAAATTGATCAGTAATCAGTTTTTTTTATTTCAGAGTAAAAATGTTTCTACAAATAAGTCAGAATTTATTAGTTATTAAACACAAAATAATTGTTTACCTGTTTATTCAGCTTCCGCAAGTCAGTATTTACTAGATGCACATTTGGCATCACTTACAGCTTCGAGCCTGCGTAAATATAATAGCTCTCTTTTAGCCTTGCTAATCTAAGATTTTTGTCATTTGTAATCATGTTTTGTACATTTTTATTAATTTTTTTAAGATTAAAGAGTTGTTCTCTACGGAGCCCTTCTAGGGACATGGTGGTGGGAAAAATATGAGAGTTTGCGTTATCTAGCAAAACTTTTGCGTTCCCCCGAGAAACATTGCGTTCCCTTGCAAAACCTTTGCATTCTCTCGCAAAGATATTTGCGTTCCCTCGCAAAACATTGAAACGTCCTGTTGTCTCGCTCTGTACATTAACAATGGAACGGTTCAGAGTAGATTCCCGGACCAATAACTCGTGAGCTAAACGTTGTTATAACACAAATAACACATAATTCCGTAGACACGGATCTACAACCTGGTCTTCCTCAAAACGAGAATATAAATTGATCTCTATATGAGCAGGCGACATGGACAAGTCCAAAGGGACCGTCTGCAAAGTGACTGTAAATCCGAAAAGCGTTACTACAAAAATAGTCATTAATAACTTAAATGTTACATACTGTAGTCTCAGCAAATTCAGTTTACACATTAATGCTCTCCTGCAGAATTTAAACTGGTTTTAGTTATATTACAGTATGTAGCACTGAAGTTAATGACTATTTTTAGTAGCCTAATGATCTTCGGGTTTTGCACTTTACAGACTATCCCTTCGTTCTTGTCTCAGCCGGCTCCCGTCTAATACAATTAAACAGTGTTTGTCAGAACTAGCAAAATGTTTTGCGAGAGAACGCAAGTATGTTTGCGAGAGAACGCAAAAGTTTTGCGAGATAATGCAAATATCTTTGCGAGGGAACGCAATGTTTCTCGGGAACACAAAAGTTTCGCGAGATAACGCAAAAGCTTTAAAAAATATTTTTCTCTTCCCTCTCATTTTTTTCCACCACCATGTCCCTAAAAGGGCTCCGTAGTTCTCTGATAATCAGTGGCAGTAGGTTCAATTAAATTGTGATATGAAACAACAAACAGTCTGACTGGATGAATGCTTTTTATAGGCACTGTCTGTGGTCATGCATATGATATCATTGATGTGAGAGATATCTGTCCAGTGGCCTGCTGCCTGGTCTGTCTGCCTGTCTCATAGTGCACTCAGACTGTCTGTCCATCAACACAGACTGCAGACACCCCAGAGGTTCACTCTTAACACTGCCCATTACTGCTCAATCTGCACTGTTTCATGTAGTGACATTCACCAAGACTATATACCTGTCAGTGAGTTACTGACAAAAACTCATCTCACCTTAAGTGAGATGTAACATTCGTAATGTTTTTAATTAATTTTTTCCTGTCTTAGGTTGTATGGTGAACTGTGTAATGTGTTTTCCTTTTTTTTGTTATGTTTATTGTTTTATGGTTATTGGATGTATTGTACAGCACTTTGGGCTGTCCTAGTGGCAGTAGAAATGTGCTATATAAGAAATAAACCTAAACCTAAGTGGTGGTACTGGGAACTTTGCTAATATGTAAATAATGACGGATAAAACTATTAAAATATAGCTTTGGGTTTTATTATTATATCAAGTTTGCTTATAATTGTGTTCCCCCACACAGATGACTTTGCCCTAATGTCTTAAAATTATTTATATAATTTATGTTTTTTTTATCAACTTTATC
The DNA here is from genome assembly GCF_024868665.1 of Triplophysa rosa. Taxonomy (NCBI): domain Eukaryota; kingdom Metazoa; phylum Chordata; class Actinopteri; order Cypriniformes; family Nemacheilidae; genus Triplophysa; species Triplophysa rosa. The sequence continues at coordinate 15,729,730 of NC_079902.1, forward strand.
GTCATCAACCCAAGCTTTATTAAAACGTCCTTAACCTAAATTTTAGAGAAAGATTATTTTAGTTTTATTAATGTATTGGCTAAATTAAAATAATGTATTTTCTCTATTTTGTTAATTATTATGATTATTATTATGGTTATTTGTAAATTGGCATTTAATAACAATTACTAGCTGTCAATTAGTAGCACTAGGAGGCAGCAGAACCAGAGACAACAATTGCTATGTATTATAAAATGAAAGCTGCCTTTCCCACAACTATTTATACCTGTTTCAACCAGAGTACATGAAAGATAATCTATAGCGTGACAACTAGAAAAAACAAGAGAATCATGTTTTTTCATCACAGAGTAAAACAGAATGTTTTGACAGCAGGGCCGGGTCAAACGCCCTGTGCTAAAGTCACAGCAGGACGTCTAAGACTTCATTCCAGTGCACAGGCATAGTATTTAACAATCAACTCCTCCCCAGAGGAGCCCCAATGACATCATCGCCGGGTTGCGATGTCATTCTCTCGACTGAGCCGCAGAGCAGTGTCACCGTTGTGCTTCTGTAATTATATATCATAGGCTATTTCCTGAGAGAATATCTATATTATGAAAGGCAAATACAGCTCAATTTTGAGTGACATTGCTCTGCACATTAGTTTGCTTCAGCAGGAGCTTCTCCTTGTTATGAATTATGCCACTCATTCTCTAGGATACTTCCCCATTGACCGCTGGACAACTGCAAAAGAAAAGTACTAATGTAACATGTACCCTTGTGCACTTCAGTATTCCAAGGAACTCCATACCTACCATTTTTCTCATTTTAGCACCTCATGTATTTTTGATCCCCGAGTTGATAAGATGGAAATATGTGGCACTCGATCCTTTTTCATTCCATCCATGAGAAGTATGCTTTATGAGTCCCTTTGGTCAGAATACTTCTCAAAGTGCAGATTTTTCTTACATATGCACATTGGACTGCGTAGTGTAATATTTTAGGAGTCTTGCTTGCTGTCAAAAGTAATATTAATAAATGGTAAATCATGCAAATATTTAAATTCTACCCCATAATCTGCAGTATGATTTTAATCTTACATCATTGAATGTCAGAATGGTTAAAAGGATAGTTCTCCCAAAAATAAGAATTCTGTCATCATTTATTCATCCTTATGTCATTCAAAATATGAAGATATTTTGAGAAATGACTCAGTAGTTTAAAGTCCATACAATGGAAGTCAATGGGGATTAATGTTGTTTGTTTACCAACGTTCTTCAAAATATTTTCTATGACAACTTTTGTTTTGCTGTATTCACACAGTTGGGAATCTGTGTAAGTTTAAGAAATCACCCATATCAGCCAATAATCTTGCAGACTCTTGTTTCACTCGTAGCATCATGACGCCAGCTAATCAAATATGTACTACAATACACAATGCGTAACAATGACATATACACTCCCTGTCCACAGTGGTATCATGTTCTTGAGTCTATAGAAAGCTGGCATTGCATTAATGGCTTATAGGGTGATGTAAGGTCGCATCCTGGAGTGAAATCTTCGTAGCATTTTCTGAGAAACCAAGTGTCCATCCTCACGTACTGTATGTTCTGTCAGCTCCCTCTCCCGCTGTGCCTCGCCTCCTCGCTGCTATGGCCTTCTCAGCACGCTCCTGGTTGGCTGTACCTGTTAAGGGTTTGTGCTTGCCCTTGCTTGTTATTATTGTTTATCTTGTTTGTCAATCACCTGGATCGCCTGCCATTTCGCCATCGTCTTCATACATATTCATGAGCCCTCATTACCTGGCTCACTGGTCGGTTGCAGGGCATGGCAATAGTGCCAGTCTTTGTTCCAGAGACTAACAACAGGTGACTGGAGCAGGCTGGTGTATTGTTACCTGTCGTTTGCATATTGTGAAGTGTCAGGACAGGACGATAAGTACGAAGGTGCACCGGGCCTACAGATTCCTGTATAAGCAGACTTCTCACCCCCATGAGTTTAATTGAGGCTTGTTTTTGGAACAGCGCTCCGAGACTTTCCTGCATGAAATAATAATTCAGCAGCAAAATGATCAAGTGAGTAACTGGGAATCAAGGACATGCATGAGGACTTAGAATACAGAGATGACGTTATTTAGTGTCAGAAATGAATATGGGCTCGAGGCAGAGATGCAACCATAGTGACAGAAATATTCCAGATAGTTACAATGTTGGGGCAGAAAATGTCTTTGTATCAAATTTCCCTCTTAACTGACATTTGATATATTAATAATCTATCCCAGGCCAGTCTGGATACGAGTTTACTCTGATCTGTTAAATGTGCGGTTAATATAAAGTGGTATTGATGGGAAAATAACTATAAGGAAATGTAATGAAAACATTGTGAGCAGCTGCAGAAGTTTAGAAACACAAGTTACAATCTGACATGACGGAGTTGGACTTTGCAAATGTTTTTTTTGGTTGTGTGGTTTAAATGTAATATAGTGCTATATTGCATACTACGTATACTGCACTGTTGCAATGTTATTATTATTATTTTATTATTTTATGTATAGAAAATGTGAAATTTTTATTTTGATTGGCTTTTATTTTTATATGTATAATTTTCATGTTCATTTTACTTTCATTTTTAACAATTTTGTTATATGCTTTTCTCATTTTGTTCTTTATTTTTTAATTATTTTATATTAATTTAGTTTTATTTTAATGTTTGTTTAGTAAACTATAATAACCTTGCACTGTGGTTGTACTATTTTTTCACCATATGACATAAAATGTTTCACCATACATTTTTTTTATTTCTTCTAACCCCCTGCCTTTGCTTACACATATCAGGATACAAACAGGTAACAGACTACTCAGATGCTCATCCTCTCCAACTACTGAAAAAGTCTTTAAAAAGACTAAATGAATGGCATGAGCGGTCTGTCAGCTTTGCCAGCTCTATCCCTCACCACCTAAAATATAATCCTTTTTTTATTTCTCATTTAGTTGAATGCGATTTTGGAATCTGTCATCCCGGGTTTGTCGCCTGTCAGTCTCCGACTGTGGCTAGTGTGTGTGACACTGTGAGGTGTTAGTTTGATTTAGCGGAGCAGAGATTCTTTTCGGATGTGTCAGAGTGCGGCTTTCTAGATTACTTTAATGCTAACAGAACAGCCCTCTAATGTGTCATATGTTGTGCCCATCGAGGAAAATTACCCTCCTGAGTGGCTGTGGATGAGTTTTCCTGTCTGTCTGTATGACTGGCGCTATTTAGGTCTTCACACCTCACTTGAGTAGTAAATGGTTGTTTTTGCTTTTAAATGGCTGTTTTAATAAAACATCAGCCCTTCGTGTCGCCAATATATATGTTGTTAAAACACAGTTATGGTGCGAGTTCCTGAGAAGTGTGTGATTACACTGGCAATTGGAGGGGTCGTGTTATTAAATCGTGAATAGCTGTGATAAAATTATGACCTAATTTCATAGGCCAGCGCTGTATAGAATCTTAATTGGATAGAAGCTGTTTACATTGACTGTGTAGTGATAATTACCCTGCTTATTTATTAATAGTGTGTCTTCGTGTAATTTTGATAAGGGCTGCATGTGTATTAGGTGTCTGGAGATAAGGTGACTAACTCATCAAACGGGCCGTTCAACATGTGCACCGCTGATGTCTGGTTCTGTATAACACACAAGAACAGATTTACTCTAATCTCTGTGCTTTTGTTGCGCTTTCCCAAAGAGGCTACACATTAGCTCTATTCTATTTTCAAAAAAAGTGCGCTGTCTGGTATTGAATACAATTCATTCGATACCAAGCACCATTGATTAACATTAAGATGGGACTATGTGGTACATGTAAGGAATAATGTAAACCCAGCTTGTTATTGCAAAATAAACCGCAAAGCAGAACGGTCTTGTATCACCCTGATGGGCTTTATTTGGCCGGCTGGATGTATATTTTCCGCTTATTACGTGGATATTTGCCACATGAGTAATTTGGACATGAAATATTGATTTGAAATATTTTATTAGCTCGTGAGTGCAGTACCCAGATAAGCCATGTGTATAAGTTGTAGTAATTAGGATCCCACACTAAAGTATTATTAGCAAATCCAGTATTCTAGAGAGCCTTGCAATAGTTTCGAATGCTTTTTAGGGCATTCTGTATTCAAAACTATTGAAAGCAACGGTGAGTCAAGATGAACTTCTCATGTAGAGCGTTACATTTCCTTCTGAAACGTTGTTTCTACATATTTCATGATTTATTTTTTGCCATAAATCATTATTATAAGTCAACCTCTATGTTAGTTACAGGGATATGCAAATATCTAACTAATAAAAATCATTAAAGCGGCAACGAGTAACTTTTAGACCTAAAAATAATGTCTCTAAAATTATTTTAGTGGTAGGACAACTTTTAACTGGACGAATTTTACTGCCGTTACTACCTAAGCAGCCTCCTGTCATGAAACTCATGGACAGAACCCAGATGCAGACAGCTCTAAACCAAAAAGTCTTTATTTTATAAGACATGAAAACATAACTAAAAATCCCTCGAGGGGGAAACAGAACCAAAACATGACAAGATAAAAACAAAACTCAATTTTAACTAAATAAACTCACAGAGCAGACAAAACATGATGGTGGGGGTCACAAAACGGTGCAGCACAAGACAGCAAACACAAAGGCTCTAAATAGGGAAGCAACTAAGGAGCGGTAAAGAGGGAGACAGGTGTAGGGCCTAAAATAATGATGGGATAATGAATAAGGAAACAAGGGGGCGGGGCTAAGACTCAAGACAGAAGAGCGCATGACATCCAACACAAACACAAGAAGTGGGGCTGTCATCATCCCATCCGCCAGAACAAGCGACACAGCCGCTAGGAAGGCGGGATCATGACACTCCTATCAGCTGAAATTGCACTTGTAACTTTGGTGTTCGGGCCAGTACAAGCCCCGCCTATCCCCTGCTTTAAGGCATACGTCAAGTTTTAGTCGTAGCCTGGGAGAAGTTGGCCAACAGCAGAGCTAATAGTTAGACGAAACTATCCAAAACATCACCATGGCAGAGCCAGCCAAAAAACCAAAGAGGGTTTTGTCGGAGGAAGCAAAGAAAAGAAAGCGAGAGAGTGATCGGACACGAGGCCGGTCACGAATCAATATCGGACGGGCTTACACTAGGTGGCGCGAGCAGCAAGAGGCAACGGGTTGCAAAACGGATGCAGACCTAGCGGTCCGGCTCCTGGATTTGTAAGTGTTATTTGTACATTTTTTGTTACTGTCCTGTACTTTTGAACGTATTTGTTATTAATCTGTGTCATTGGCGCAACACCGGTTCGCACTTTATAAGCGTAAGGTAGCTGAGAGATAATATATGGTTGCCGGTGTCGATAGCAAGCATGTTGTCGTGTCTCGTCATGAATGTGTGTAGTGCTTGTAAATAAAGACTAAACAACCACACTAAACGTGTTGTGGTAAAAAGTAGCAGATTATTTTGTTCAGACCAGTAAACCACGTGAATGTTGAACAGTTCAGTGGTTGATTAGGCTAAAGTTGTCATTATATATATGTACATGCTATGCGCTGTTTTCATACCGAGTTGACTGTAGTTATTACATATATTACACAAAACACAACGCCTGGTCGCGATTGTGTTTAGTGACTTCCGATATAATAACAAAAGAAAAGTACTATAGGTTACAAAACACATTTAAGTCCATGCGTTGTGTTTCGGTTAAATACAAATGTTCCATGTAGCTAGCACGCTCTGTACATACACGAGACCAACTAAGCAAGCAAAAACAACTAGGCTTACTTACCGTTCTTTGTTGACATTACAGTTTATAATTATGGAGAAACAATACATAAATCTTTGTACTGATATACGAAGAACATGGTAACACGGACTACTTTACCTGATCGGTGGACATAGTTTGAACGACGTATCTGGGTCCGTCGGCTTAGTAAACAAACTCACGTGTATTGAACTGCCAGCGGGAAATCTTTGCGACAGTTTTTACAACACTGCATACAGACAATTCCGCTAAACAACCACGTGGGGCAACAGTAAGTAAAAGTTACTCGTTGCCGCTTTAAAAGTGCTTGTCAACTTTGACAACACACTACCTAATCATTTAAAAAGTACAATGTTTTTTCCATTTCCTTAAAGGTTTCGGAAAGGCCAGCGACGATATCAATCACTTTCCCTTCCATTTGTCTGTCTCCGTTAAGGTATTGCTATATGTGGGTGCCCATGTAGGCAGTAAAGAGCCTTTCAGAACAGACTCGTGCCATTTATAAACACCTTACATGTTTTACAAGTGCTCTTTTAAGAGATCCCGTTTTTATGATCAAGTTACTGTTGTTTTACTGTCTTGAGTAAAACATATAGTGAAAAGGACACAAATGGCTGTCATGAATTAATATTTGGATCTGGTCAGGGTATGTTTCAGAGTTTTCTCTAGTATTGATTTAAACAGAGGTCCCTGAAACGATTTACCGAAAGCCGTGGCGAGACCTGCTGAGAAGGCACGGCAGGAAGGCGGCTGTATAATGTTTCACTTGTGCGCTTTGCCTGAGATAGAAACTAAGCCGCATGCAGCGTTGCGTCCTAAAAAAGAAGACCAGATCAATTAGAAGAGACTAAAAGGAGGGCAAACGGACAATCGCATCTTTCAACACTTTTCACAACAGACGCGCTGGTTCAGATGAAGAGCTCAGTGTTTGGCGTCACATACAGGCAAGGTTCATCCCCCCGTGCACCCCGCCTTTTGTGAATTCTTTCGGTTTAATAAAGAGTTTATTGCTGGGAGGACATTTTTATTGATTGTGCTGTCCCTGGGAGGGTAATTTGAGATTTGTTGATCTTCCCTAGTTTCAGACTTTACCGTTGGGCATATGCTCTGCTGAGCCGGGGAGAGACGTCCGTGAGAGTCATTTATTCCCATCTACCCGAGCATGGTGCACTTGTTGTAATGGCTGTTCTCTCATCCTCTGCTGTTAAGACTTCCAAGCTCTCACTCGTCAGGTTAACTAATGGCATGCTGCTGTATTTAGATGTGTTTAAAGACATTAGAATGGAATAATAGGCTGCTATTTTTCTATTGAATACTGTGGACTGTACACTAGATGCTGTCTACTATTGTTTAAATAAACTGTACAGTTATAACCAGCATTATCTCACAATTATTCCTTTTATTATTATTTTAATTAATTGATTAAATAATATGAAACGCTAGAATATGTGAACTTGTGTTTTTTATCAGATGAGTCAAAAAAGAGAGGTTGGAGTGAATTTAGGTTGACTGAAACACTTTTTGAAATTGAGATGAATGTCAACATTTTTAATCACTTGAATTCACCCTATACAGGCGTCTGTATGTAATCAGGTCAAATTGAGTGTATTGCATTGTGCATTGCATTATATTTTTTCAAGTGTTCTGTGGAAGAAATAAAGTAATACATGTTTAAAATGACAATAGGGTGAGAGTAAATGATGACAGAATTTTCATTTTTTGGTGAACTATCCCTTTAAGTTTCCATTTTATATGTGAGATGTTAAAAAATAAAACTAGAAGTGCTGCTGGACCACTTTTTACATCTTGCGAAGTGGTCTATAGGATCATGTACTAGTGTCCCTTGTAGTGGTTCATGTGCAATTTTGCCATCAATCTATGGATAAGGAAGAAAAAGGCCTGTTGACTAATGCAGTGATCTCTATGCATGATAGGTTCAAATGTAAAAAGAATTGTTCACAATATACATAGTATTTATTGCAGCAATAATAAATGTAGTCAGCTAGTGTTCCTTTTCCAAACATAGGCAGAGTATCTGTTCTGAAGACTGTCCCATTACGTGCCCGCTACAGTTGTCTTGGCATAGGTCGAGTGTGCTCCCAGAACATGTCAGCATCAAAGATCAAAGTACGCTGCTGGAAGCCCCACAGATACTGTCATTCAGTCAAAATGTTTACTGATCCACGGCTTCTCTCTCTCTCTCTCTCTCTCTCTCTCTCTCTCTCTCTCTATTATGTTTTTTCTATCCACTTCCAACACCGGATTAATCCCCTTAACACTTAGAAACTTGGCAGTGACTTTTATAGACTTGTTTTAAGAGATACATGGAAACGTACCAAAACACGAGTAATTGCACCCCATCGACAATCAAGAAGCAACGTTGCTCAGTCAATCCACGCTCTCTTTTATTTATTAAAACTTATTTTGTCCTTCTTTTTTTTCTTTACCGTCTGAAATGAAAGACAAGCAACGAAGGTATGGAGAGTGCGAGTAAGGCGTGACAGCATGCATGTATCTGGTCCTGCAGAGACAGAGAGAGTCCAAATGCTTGGGTATTATAATGGCATGTCGTGTCTGCTAGGCCCCATGCTCCGAAACCTCCCATCCCAGAGGCAGATTGTGTCTAGAGGCCTGAAGAGAACAGTCTGACTCAATCAGAGTTCATGCGCCTCTCACCAACCCTTCCATATGGCTCTGCTCGCGTGTCATTTACTCAATATGCGGGGATCCGATAATTATGTAAACCAATGACAAGCGTAATAACAATCAACGTTTCAGTTCCATATTCGAACGTCTTCTCTCCATCTCTGCTCTGTTTGGCTGTTTGTCCTATAGAAGCCTTTGGAAAAGAGGCAATGGCAAAGCTTAATCGCTTGTCTCGTCTGTGCAAGTGGCGACGGAGAAATACAACTCCAGTAATGAGATTTGGCGGCGCATTAGCAATGATGATTTCTGCGGCTGAATGGTGTGCTGCTGTGTTGTTGCGTTTCATTCAAAATCAATGATACATTGTTTAGGGGAGCTTTGTTCGTCAGCCGAACCGCCAGGCTAATGTTCCTCAGACTCTTTCAGATGATAGAAAGGCCATTTTACCGTAATCCCTCCCTCTAACGCCGCTGATCTTTGCTGCTCGATTGCGGGCTTTTTGTGATGCATCCCAATGCCTCTCAACGCATTTATTTAATTTAACATGCGAGATGATGGAGTCAACCGTCATTTTTATCTCATTGTCCAGACAACACAGGCTTCTGAAGCATTTTTCTTTATTTTGGCTACATTAGCTTTGAACCGATTTGTTTAGAGGACAGAGGGATGGGTTAGACCTTCTACTGCAGCCAAAAAAGTTCAAACCAAATAGTTGTGTTTTGCATATGCATGAGGATATTTTTTGCAGGGATAATATCAAATCATTATCTCATCAAAAGGAGACGTCTTGCAAAAATGTCCTACAGTGATGTTGTTTACTGCAGGGAATAGTATCAAGAGGTTTAACAGTCTGTTTTATAGTAATATCACATTTTTCATTCTTTAGCGTGCTCCCTGATTCCCTTCTACACGAGAGATGCGTATCCATTATTTATATCAGTAAAGTTCATCAAATTCTCACTGTGCCAGAAATACTACATTTACTTCATATATTTCAAGATCCAGGTGTCAGTGCATTGGCTTTATATTGCATCAGACTTTCTATTGTCAGCAGGACATTGCAGAACGAGACATAAAAGCGTTTATCTTGGTGCCTTAAGACGTGCTATCGATGATGTGGAAAAATACTGGGTAATTTAGTCATTTGTATGTTGCGGGCATGTTTTGAAGACTAGTCTCAGCCTCAGACGTCATACCCACGGACCGTTGGCTGAACGTCTGATGTAGGGCTGGGCGATATGGCAAAAAAGTAAACTGGAGAGGTTTTTTTCTATATTGATCAATAACGATATTTATTTCGATATATATTTAATAAAAAAACTGTATTTAAAATAATCTATTTTAAATACAGTTTATTAACCACAGTTAACCTTTAACCAGTTAAAATTAAGTTAAATTAATGCACTGTTGCAACACAGAGGATATTAGGCCATAAACAACATGTACCAGTTCATTCAGTCTCATTTTAACTCAATTGACTCGTTAAGTAAAGAGAGTGTTCATTCAGTACATTCAACCAATGAAAGGGCTCCGTTACTGTGTACATTCGAACGCTATTGGCTCAGCTCCTGCGCACATACATAACGCTGCAATAATGTCTTGCTCGAGTAGTGGGATTCATTCAATGCATTCAGTGAACCTTAGTCTTTCAAAAAGACATCTAACATAAACTGTAGTACATTTCTTTAATCATGCAAGCATCTTACATAAAAGGTTCAATATTTTAATGTGCACACAAACTCACTTCATTACATCTCTAATCTGTACAGGGCAGCGCTGGTTTGTTTCATATGCACCAGCTCATGTTAGCAGATATATTAACGATGGATATAAAAACGTTTGTGCTTGAGTTTCGAAGTAACACGCTTGCAATTGCGCCTCAAGTTTGTTTTGTTTAACCGGCGATTATGAAAAAAAATAAGACACTTGATAAACCGCGTGATGACAACTCGAGGTTAGTTTCACCTTTGTTTCCGCTTCCAGTCATGTTTTCCTCCTCATGTTGAGTTTTCTTTGCCAAGTGCAGTATGAAATGGACTTTGTACTTTGACACGCATGATAAAAGCTGCACGCTGACTGACTGTTGCGTTTATTTCTGCGTTCTGTTAGACTGTAAGATTAATCCATATCGAGTCAAAATGCCAATAGCTTATCATCGTTTTTGAAATACATTCTATCGCGATTCGATATGATATAGTTTATCGGCACAGCCCTAGTCTGATGCATAAGGCACATTTTCTTGGCAACACTTCAGCAAGTTTGAAGTCGTCATCTGATTGGTTGAATAGTACAGGGTTTCCGGGAGACCTGCGTGTTGCATTCTTTGATAGTCCCCCTGGAAACAACACAAATCTGTCTGATTGAAGAAGTAAGCTGTCATGTTTATATAGGTTGCAATAAGAATTCATCACAATCTACTTAACGCTTAATTCTTAAATGTATGCAAGGTTCACAGAATACACTCTTAAACGTTGTTGAAGTTAACTTTTGACACGTTCGTGAATGTACACCGGTCTGTAACTGTGGGGACATTTCTACGCCTCTAAACATGACGTGGTACAAAACAAAGCGTGATTGGTTGCTTTACCTGTCAGTCATATGGCCTCCTGGGGCGGGCCTTGGCCAACGAAAGTAGACAAACTTCGCAGACCTGCAGTATGAAGGTCACGATACCAGCCCTGGTGCTAATAGATTGAGCAGGAGTGGCCTTTTTTAGTCATGTGACTGCAAGCACGCCTGCTTAGTCTGGCCAAATTAGAGGACGTAATCAGAGAGGACGTCTCCAGAAATCTACCCAAGAAAAGGGCACCTCTTCCTAAGAAAAAAAAGGTCGCAACGCTCCTTTTCATGTACTCAGCTGACCTTTATGAGCACAATTAGCATTTAAAAAAATGAAGGTTCTCTCGCCCACGTCACCCGCAGCATGCCTTTACTCTTGGAGATAATTGCAAAGTTGGACGAGCAATATGAAATAATATAAAATGTTTTTGGGGGAAGAGGAAGGCAATAGAGTTCCCGACATCTGTAAAGTGGCAGATTTTAGTGGCGAACCTGTCTTTCACTCGACTCGAATATGTCCTCCATCCGTATTGTGGGAAAGGAAAAGAAAAGAAAGCCATAAACATCAGGGACATTTCACTGACATATTAAATGATGTGGGGGTATTTATTCCCTCGTTTCTCAGAGTCACCTTGAACATCATTTTCTCTGCACCATAAAACTTTGAACCTCGGCTGAGCTTCAAGAGCAACGCCGTGCGGGCCCGAATTTACCTCGGAGAGAGTCGACTTCATCCAGCAGCGGACTGACGAAAACAAAAATGGAGTCAAGACCAACATGAATATGAGCTTGAATTGAGCTGCCATAGACTTTCACCATCAGATCGGGCCGTGCTTGCTTAAAGAAAGTGTTTTTATTCGCTCTCTGTGCGTTCTGAGATTGGCAGTATGCGGTAATGGGGAAAGATGTGAACATTAGGGAGTCTCTGTGTGAATCACAAGTGTATTTCAGACCACAATAGCATCTGAAGCCACGGCCCCATTTAAACCCCGCTCCAATGTTTACTGTCACTCACGTCCCCCCAAATGAGCAGGCAGCAGCATTGTGTTTATTTGTAATGATTGCTTATCGGATGAAAGCAGAGTCCTGGCACACGTTAAAGTCGTGCGCGTCGCTCGGTGAGCGATTAAGACTGATCGTGATCAGCGCTTGGTGTTGTGAAGCTGTCTCTGGCCCCTGTGGACTTTATCTTTCTTCTAGAGGGACAGGTGGGTTTTCCTGCGGCACTGATTGGTTTGTGTGTGCTTTCTCTTTGCAGAACCTGATCAAGAATCTTCCTGAGCAGAAGGAACTGAGCAGTCTGGCTGAGCTGAAGAATGAATACGAGGAGCTTTGCGAGTCAGAGCAGTTTGGCATTGTGGTGAGTACACAGAACTGAGTTTTACCCGTTTATTGCTGACAATGAAGTGAACAGTTCTCTATAGTTCTCAGTTCCTTAATGTGCACTCTCCTCGTGACTGAAAGAATGTAATTGGTATATTCAAGACACCTTGCTTGTTAAAGGGATAGTTCATCCAAAAAAATGAAAATCTGTCACACTAGTAATCTACTCACACTAGTAATTTCATACCTCTATAAATTACTTTGTTTTCCGATGAACACAAAGAAAGGTATTTGGAAGAATGTTAGTCATTTTCAGATCTGAGACATCATTGACTACCATAGTGGGGAGAATAAAATGGTAGACAAAGGTGCCCGAGAACTCTTTGTTTTCCTAAATTCTTCAAAATATCTCATTATGTGTTCAAAAAAATCCATCTATGGTAGTGGATGATGTCCCAGAATTGAAAATGGCTAACATTCTTCCAAAGATCTTTCAATGTGTTCATTGGAACAAAGAAATGTATACAGGTTTGAAACAACCTGAGGTTGAGTAAATGTTGACAGATTTTTCATTTTTGGATGAACTATCCCGTACATTTAAAGGGATAGTTCATCCAAAAATGAAAAATCTGTCATCATTTACTCACCCTCTTGCTATTTCAAACCTGTATAGAAGTGAATGGGTATCGCCAACATTCTTCAAAATATCTTCTTTTGTGTTCTGCGGAAGGAAGGAAGGAAGGAAGTCATACAGGTTTGAAATGATAAGAGGTTGAGTAAATGATGACAGAACTTTCATTTTTGGGTGAACTATCCCTTTAAGAAAACCATTTTGTTGCACATTGGTACTTCAGAGCCAGTTCATGATGACTTTAAAATGCTGAATTAAAATATTTTCGGATGCTTAAATATGTTCTCAAAACTTGGGAGTCATAAGGTACAACGGAAGACCATTGTAAGCAGTATATGTGGTAACATACAATAGTTAGTTAGGTTATTATAGTTTGATAGTCAGCGGAAGGAAACTTTTAATCTGAGAGAGCTGCACAGTTCCCATTTGGGTGGTAAACGGATATCTGACACTAAGAAGGCATTTTCAATTGCCTATCGATTTGTTCCTTTCTTCGTCTTTTCTTCTCCTCTTTCATTCTGTCTGTTTTGGCTCCAGCTCACCATTTCCCCTCCTCTTTTGTCACAACCCTTCACTTCCTTCTCTTTCGCTCATTTCTGTCTGAAACCGAACTCGTTCTTCTTTCCAGTTCCGTCTCTGTTCACACCAATAGCTCTCTACTTCCGTGCGACGGTTTTGAGCTGAAAAGACGAATGGGGGAACCGGGAAATTAGGCAATAGCGAGAGGGAGAGAGAAGACTGCCTTCAGGCTCTGTGCAGGATCAGCGCTATTCAATATATAAAGAGACTCAGTAATGCATCATTAAAAGGCCAAGAATATAAAGGGCATTTTTTATGACAAGTCAAATCTGGTAGCCTGGTTTGTGACTGACAGAAGCTACGATTTTGATGAATAATAAAGACCGAGGCAGAGCTTTATTATACTACAGAGCGTGATTAGGTCTGCGGGTTCTTTAACTGGAGGGGCTTTTAGACCTCCTTCCTATATTGACCAAATCCCATTAACGGTGGCCTTTGTCTTGACTTCGTCTCAAGTATTTAAGCTCCACATCAGTTAGTTCTGAACAGCACACGTGTCTGCATTGATGTGACTCGCACCTGGATTAGAGCAAGTGTATTGAAAAAATGAAAATTCTGTCATCATTTGCTCGCCGTTATGTTTGATGTTTCAAGACTGTAGAACTTTTCTTTGTGGAACACAAAAGGAGGTTAATGCAATTTTTAAAAAATATTTTTTATAGAAGAAGTAAATAGAGTTGTGGTCCAACAATGTGTTATGTAATCAGTTTTTAGGTCGCATTATACTACAATTGCTAAATTCCATTTTTGAATACGCAAACCCGCAAAGCATTTTCTGTAAAATGTATTAAACAAATCGCTGTGTGCTGTCAACAGTATAATGAAAAATCATTTCCATTAGTAAAGCACTAAGCTTTAAAAATATGTTTTTCCTGTTACTGCATAGAAGCAGCTGTATTCTGCCCACTAAACTCTTATATGTAGAGATTCATTTTGGAGATTTTCTGAAATGTGATCCTTCGCACTCAACAGCTTCAGTCTTCATTTGCATTCATTATGTAGAAAGAACATTGTGAACATTCCTTCAAACTCCTTTTGTGTTCCACTGAAAAAAAATCCAGGTGAGTTTGTAACAGCATAATGGCGAGTAAACGATGACAGAATTTCTATTCCTTTAAAGGGATAATTCACTCAAAAATGAAAATTCCGTCATCATTTACTCACCCTCAGGTTGTTTCAAACCTACATAAATGTATTTGTTCTGTTAAACACAAAGAAAGATATTTGTAAGAATGAACATTTTCAGTTCTGTGACATCATCCACTACCATAGTAGGAAAAAATCTATAGTATAGTTGTCTATAGTTTAATCATAGTTTAATAATCTATAGTTTTTTGTTCTGTTGAACACAAAGTGAGATATTTTGAAGAATTTAGGAAAACAACATTGACAACCATTCATTTTTGTCCTACTATGGCAGTCAATGATGTCACAGAATTGAAAATTGCTAGCATTCTTCCAATTATCTTTACAGTAATATTTAATACAGGTATGAAATGACATGAGGCTGAGTGAATGATGACAGAATTTTCAGTTTTGGGTGAACTATCACTTTAAGTGCTCAATCATTCCTTTTTTGCATATAAACCCCGCCTTAGGTTTTCACCCACATGTAGCTCTGTCAAGCACAGATACATCCAGTTTGATGCATATGCATGCCTTCAACAACACATGCGTCTTTGACAGCAGATTCTCACAGAAATCAATTCAGTGCAAAGTAACAGAAACCTCCCTCCCTCTCGCCCCGTGTCGAGTTTTCACTACCTGAGTCTTTGGAGGACGTAATGAAGCATGTTGTGACAGTCTCCTCCTGTGACTGAGCTCAAGGCGGGTAATATACAGGCAGCCTGTAGAAGCACCTCATCAGCACCACCTCACACTGTTCCTCTGGGAAATAAGTCACTCTCTGTTCATCTCCCTTTAGAGCTGTCACCAGCTCGTACTCTTTTATTGTGATTTCCTCTTATACAGAGAAATCAAATCTGGGGGCGCGGGAGGAGGTGGGGTGGCGCACGGGGGTGTGGGGCAGACTATTTTTTGTGTTTTTGATCGACACCGTACTCATAAAGATGAATAAATGAGAACGCTAATGGAACATTCTGACGGCGTCTCTGGGCTGCCTGCGAGCGCTGGATTATGCAGAAATGTGGAGCGAGAATGTCTGAGGTCGCCCTCTTCTCCATGCAGCTCCTGTAGGTTCCTTGTTGTTGTTGTTGTTTTTGTTTCCTCGCTTCTTCCTCTGTTTCCGACTCGCTGTATATTTTTTTCTTACTGAAATGAAAATGAAATGTCATCTCACTCCGGCAACCCGTTGGAGTATTGCTGTTATTATGGTTAAATGTAATTACAGGTAAACTACCTACTTTAACATTTGTTCGAACAAGACTTTTGCACAGGAAGTGCTTAACGCAATTAGCAATTTTTTTAAACTCGTTTATTTTACATAAAATAGTAAAATAGTGTTTTTAATCGATTTCACCAAAACTAATACCACACGCTTCTACATGACATAAGCATGGGGACTATAGACGGTTTCAAAACAACAACATAAACAAACGTTACTTGACATGCATGCTTTTGTGGCCCAAATTTAACTTCCGGTACACATCCGCAAAGAATAGATATAGATTATTTCTGATAGCGAGCAAAATAAATAACAAATACATTACATTAGCTAGCAAGTTAAAAGTATGTCTAGGATTATTATTTTGGGTTACCTGTAGAAGAACCATTACTTGGCTAAACTTAAATGCGACAAAGTTACACGACCTATTTAACAAATTGTTTATTTAAAAAATGATGTCCAGTATTTTATTTAATACAATTATTATACAATAATATAAATTAAATTAAACATAGTTATATTATAGCCACTAGCCAGAGCGATCAACAAACACAGACGTGTGTCCGATGAAACGTCTATAAACTGTTCTATGGCCTTTTTTCGTTTAAAGCACACTGACACACAATATATCAGTTTATATGCTTATAGTCAAAATAAAATCATTTTAAAATGTATACATTTCAAATTTTTAACAAAGTTCACATTGACATTAGATTGTGTAGTGAGAATATGTGTTTTAATGGAGGATTGAGTTTTCCTCTGCCCGTTTCAGATGAGCTCAGTCAAGATGCTGCGTCCCCGGCTGAACGGCATCCTCTTCAAGCTGACGTTTGAGGAACAGGTGAACAACATCCGGCCGGACATCATGAACGTGACCTTCGCCTGTGAAGAGGTGAAGAAATGTGAAAGTTTCAGCATGTTCCTGGAGCTGGTGCTGCTGGTGGGGAATTACATGAATTCTGGCTCCAGAAATGCTCAGACCTTTGGATTCAACATCAGCTTCCTCTGCAAGGTAACAAACCAGCACATCATCTCTCTTACACTACCTGACTACAGCAGACGGCTCTCTGTAAAAAGACGTTTTAAATCTCAGTTATTGCATTTCATTTAAAACATGTTTTACCATATGCCATACATAAATTATCCTCCTTCCTGACAGGTGTCACTTAAATAGGCGTCTTGAGAAATCACACCTGACAGACCTAGATTCTGTAAACGGTAACAGTCAGGGAGTGGCCCGCTCTTTTTTTTAGCCAATCAGAAACAACTTCTGGCTCTGGCTCCTTCTGGCTCGTGTTCAGGTTTGCTGACATGTCTAACTTAGCGGTTATGCAAAACGGAAGGTTTGTGTACAGCACATTTAAGCTCGGGTAAATGCCGGTGTATCGTACTTTTGAGGAGTGTACCGCAAGTCGCTTTGTATAAATGTCAGCTGAACAACTGAATAGTAAAATAGTATCTTGTGTATTGGTAGGCTGTTTTGTAAGTGAGGGTGAAATTGATATGGGCATTTGGTGCGATATTTGTTTTGAGTTTAGCGAGCGGTGACAGTTATGGGAACAAATTTGACGACTCTACACTTCCAGCTACAACGTTCGAATCGCAGGGTATTCTGGAGAATAACATCTACTCTGATGTTAGGAGTTTGGATATCGCAGGTTATTTATAGAGCTGGCAGGTTGGCCTCCCTACCGAGAGCGCCGTAACCGTTACCAGAATGTGTATGAAAGCTGTAACTGCTGTTGTTATGTGTACGTAAAATGGACATCTGGGTGTGCGTTTTATAAGCTGATTTGGATGGTGAAGCCATTTGGTCTTGCTACGAAAGACAGCCACCCCCCGCTGGTATTTCCAGGCAGCCAGAACTACACCGTCACTCTTAGTTACGTCTCTTTGCTGGCCTTGTCATGTTCGCCGAAGTGTCCCAGATGCTGCTGGGACACAGGTGTCCCAACCGCAGGGGTTTAAGCTGGAGCCAGTTGCGGGATGGTTGTTTTTCCCTTCTCTGTTTTCTATTATTTACTTCGCACTCTGATGAACCTGTTTCTGAAGGCACTGAATTACAGTTAAGCTGGAAAAGTAATTTAAAAAGCTGAGGCAATTTAATTTAACACTTTTATAGTGTGATCTTTAATCAATGTTCGCTTTTTACATCACTCTCTAAAACACATCGGTCCCACCTCGCGTCCGGCTTGTAAACATCCGAGTCCTTGATGAACATCTCCTTATCTGCTAAAGCGCGCATGCAAATTTGATTTAAAGGAAGAAACTTGATTAAAAATGAAGATGGAGTTTGCATTTGAGAAAAACAGTGCGCGCATACACATTTTAATGTGAGAAAGTTCCTCAGCTCATTCATTTCTGTGTATTTTTGCCTACACACTAGTCTTTTGTGAATACTGTCCGTATATGTTGCCATTGGAATTTGCTTGAATGAAGGTCACACTAGGAGATTTCTCACTGAGATGTTTCTGTGTGGCAGGTTTGAAGGTGACATGGAAATTAGGTGGCTATGTTTCTCTGTTTTATGTGTTTGTACTGGATGGTGTTGTGGCCCAGAGGGAGGACACCTTTGACGGGTGACCCTGCCCTGACCATGGGCAGCTGTGGGAGAGAGGATCCAGCGACCATCGCAGCCTGTCGTTCAGTGGTATTTTCTCTGACCTATGTTTAAAGCCTGTCCATGGGGCTCACAGTCGCGGGATAACACACAAGGCTTTGTCCTCAGGTGTCGACAGGGTGGACATCTCTATAGACTTTGTGTGCTGTGCTCTGTCTGTGCATGTTAGAACCTTAAAGCAGCACCTTTTTTTAGTTTTGACGGTCTGGGAATTATAAAATCGAGATTTTCAAGTATGGGAAAGTCATTGAAAGGAACAAAAATGTGATGCAAAAATGCATTGAAATGTGTGACGTACCAATAGATGCTAAAAGATTTCTAATCTTTCTTTCAAGATTCAGGATTAAAAAAGCTTTATCGTTGGGCTCTCCAATCAAATAATAATGATTAATTGATTCCAAAATAAAGGTTTGAGTTGTATAATCTATACAGTATATGTACCGTATATTTAGATGTATGTATAAATGCACAACACTTAACAAAAATTTACATAAATATATATTTAAATATAATTCATATTATGTATGAATATAAATGTATATTTTATTTTTTAAATGTCTACATGTATGTTTGTGTATTTAAATTTAGATTTACATATAACCATTTATTTTGGAACCGATTAATTGCAATTAATTGATTTGACAATATTACCTTTGTAAAAGTAATGCCGAAGCACAGAGACTTTATAAGAATCTATTTATACAGTAAATCAGTAAGCAGTAAAATATAAACTCAGTAAAACTTAGTAAAAGTGGACAGGATCTTATCTCTCTCTCTCTCTCTCTCTCTCTCTCTCTCTCTCTCTCTCTCCCCTCCTCAAGTACTGATTGGGCTGTTATTGATGGACAAAGGGAAACGGTCACGTTCTCACTCAGTTCAGTCAAGTAAATGGCCCCCCGCGTGGTGGACCTCATCTTACTAATGAGCTCATCAGGAAGGGCCGGTTGTAGGCTGACCCGTGCACCATCACTCTTTCACTCACTTTATGTAACAGCTTTGGATTTCATTTGCATATTTTAGCTTTTTACAGGTTAACTTGCTTGTTAACTCAGACCTTGTTAACTCAGACCCTAGCCAATGTTGATTTAAAAACAAATGCTGCGTTGCTCATCTGCTTATCTTTAAACATCTGGTGTTATCAAAGAAACAGCCTTCCATAATCACCACCACCAGTGAGCTTAGCAGTTTGTGATGTGCTTCTGGAAAGCAAATCTAACTATTCTTACTCTTCATAAAAAAACACTGCTCTGTCGTTTTTTGGACAGTGGTGTGCAGAATAAGTCAACCCATACAGTTTACAGCGTGGAGTTAAAGGGATACTTCACCCAAAAATGAAAATTCTGTCATCATTTACTCACCTTCGAGTTGTTCCAAATCTGTATAAATGTCTTTGTTCTGATGAACACAGAGAACTATATTTGGAAGAATGCTTATAACCAAACAGATCTTTCCCCCCATTGACTACCATAGAAGGAAAATTACTTTATCATTTTTTTTGTTCTGTTGAACACAAAAGACGACATTTTGAAGAATGTAGGACAGCAAGCAGTTCTGGGGCACTTTTGACTACCATTGTATATTTTCCTACTATGGTAGTCAATAGGAGGCAAAATCTGTCTGGTTATAAGCATTCTTCCAAATATCTTTCTCCGTGTTCAACAGAACAAATAAATTTAACACGAACAACTCAAAGGTGAGTAAATGATGACAGAATTTTCATTTTTGGGTGAAGTATCCCTTTAAGCATATAAAGTTGGATGGATAGATCGATGATGCTGCAGATTTAGATTTCAATGTTTTTTTAATCACTACAAAAGCTAATATCATTTTGTAAGGTCCAGTGTATGAAATGTAGGTTTTGAATTGCAACCAACTGCTCACTCCCCCTCTCCCCGTCGAAGCACTACGGCGGACTAAGATCACGTCCTGTTTTTGCTTCTTTGCCGAAAGAGATAACGTATTCACGAAATGTGCAGTTTGTCCGTTCAGGGCTACGGTAGAAACAACATGGCAAATTCCATGTAAAGGGACCCACGGTGCATGTATAGAAATAGCTCATTCTAAGGTAATAAAAGCATAAGGCATCATTATGTTAGGTCTATATACACATCTGAAGACATAGTTATAAATATTTTATTGCATTTCTGTCAATAGATCCTCCCAAAAATGACACACTGGACCTTTAAGATTGACCTGGGCCATTTTATGTCTGTTATGTCTGAGGGAAGTTTGATCTATGGAGATCTCGTAGCATTGGCCATCGTCTCTCTGAGACACACAAGGCCCTGAGCCGCTTTTAAGCTTCAGTTAACTTAAATCTTACAAAAGTATGTGTGAGCGTAGAGGGTAACCTTCTGTTGTGGATTCTTGACTTTCTGTCATACACTTTTCAAGAAAAGTTACTTCTGTGGAGACGATTTGACATCTTTCAGAAAAGGTAGACTCAGAGGAATGCACACAAAGATTATGGCAACTTCAAATGAAATCAAGCGTGGTGGGAAAGGCTTACTCCAGAGCAAAGCCCCTTTCAAAGCTACAAGCATGAAAAAGTGTTAAATTACAGATAATGTTCATTAAATCTGGATTATCTCTCTACTTTCAGAGTTGTTTAAGCATGACTATATCCAGCAGATGTGTCGTCGAAGAGTTGAAGGGCAAACCTTGATTTTAAATAGTTTTTAAACCGTTTTTACTGTGACTTTTACTTTATTCGACAGGTCGGATGTATTCAGTTGGCATTTAGACTAAAGACATATTTTTATGCTTATCTCAGTCTGTAAGTGGGCAGCTTGTAGATTGAAGAAACACACCGTTCTCGCTCCTATATGTTCAAAATGTCTCCTCACGGTTTCTCAGCTTGTTAAAGATTCTCCCAGAACCGCTTGTCTTCTGACAGATCTGGCACGGATGATGCTCTCACGGACAAACAAACTCCCTCAGCTACCTCTCGCCCCACCCCAAAACTGCCTCCCGCCAGAGGTGTAGCCCGAGGCCCTCTGATTTTCACTTGTCATTCTTACTAAGCAAACTTGCTTCGTGGCACACTCCGAGCCTTTAGATTAGTCTATTGGCCACTGTTCCCGTCTAGGCTCTCTGCCATTGGTAGACGAAATACGCCAGTCGCCGGCAGCATCGCAGTATCTTTTTCTTCTGCCATGCCCCTCAGCTGCTGTGTGCCGGAGTGCGACTTTCCCATAGTTTCCCCTGACTGACAAAAAGCACAAATAACTGCTATGATGATCTATGCACAATCAATGCCTGCAAACTGAAGGTCCTTTGGCAAAATGTGTAATTGAGCAATCAGAGATGACAGTCCTTTAGGTGGTCTGAGATTTCTTGGTCCCCGTTGCCTCTCATGTCTGTTATTAGCTAATTGTTCTTGAGAATTTATATCTTTCGGATGTCTCGGCGGAGGTTGATTGTTATTCCGTGGTACCGCTCGACATTCTTCTGTGAATGTGAAATGGGAGGATGGGGTACGTTCAAGTGTACTAACTTGACAGGCCATCTTTCTTTATTTTTCTGTCACGCTTGCTCTTAATCTTTGCTTTTACAGCGTGGGACCTACAGATACACTGACATTGCACCTCTATGGAAAAGGGCCAGTTTCGCACATCAGCCGTGACGGTATCTCCATGAAGAGATTCTTTAGAAATGTTGGCTGAATACAGAAGGTGGTATAGGAACAGAAGGCCCGCTTAGCGGTTTTACAGCAAGGAGACAATTCTATTAGGAATGCAATGGCTTTAGCGGGGTGAATATATGGTATCGAAGCCTGTGACTCACCTCGCTTGTTCTGACAACAGTGTGCAGTGCATTGGTTGTAAATGACATTTTCGAATCATTCTAGCCTTGGCTTTCTTATTGTCGGCCCAGGTCCAGAGTCATAACAGAAATTGTCGGCCAAGAAGAGAAGGGCCACAACATGCTCTGCTGGCAGAGAGTGAGGAGAGCCTGATGCTTCTGATGCTGGTTCACTGCTGCCATAAATCCTGCCTCACACCTCTGTTATACTGAATGGTCATGTGACACGCATTTTCAGTAGTGTAGTGTAAACACAGATTTTTTTCTAAAACGCACGTGGAAACGGCAGTATGAACGAGGATCGTTTTCGTTTTAAAATGCCGTTTTCGTACAACGACGGGCTAATGTTAACACCACCCGAGACTGATCTTCCTCACGCATGAGATTGTGTGACGCAATAGAGCCAGACTGACAGCAGCTAATGTCCATATGGATCTACCGTTTCTTTAGTAGAACCTGATTGATAGACTGCTGTGTGAATCCATAGATAGCCGTTGTTACAGTATGGGCAGAAAACCATGGCATGTTTGAAAGAAACAGAAAAAAATGGTCATAGATCGCTTTCATAGATCAGGATATTTGATGGAGTTCTCAGATGGGTTTCATGGGTTTCAGTCTCAGACATACAAAGTGCATAATTGGTGATACAGTATATGGAGTTTGAATCTATACATTTAAGAAATGTTTTAGGGGGGGGGGTTCGCTTCTGAAGCATCTGTACGATTTCTGGGTCTTTTTCTCAGTGGAAATGTCTGGGATGCAGGAGACTTGAAGGAATAGTACAAACACACATAAATCTGTCATCATTCATTCACCCTCATGTCATTTGAAATCTGTATGTGATTCTTTCTGCTGTGGAACACAAAACAATATAGTTTGAGAGTGGTTTTCTGTCCATACAGTGGAAGTCAATGGGGTCCAGTTTTGTTTGGTGACCAACGGTCTTTAAAATATCTACTTTTGTGTTCTGCAGAAGAAAGTCATACAGGTTTGAAGTGACGTGAGGGCGAGCAAATGATGAATTTTTGTTTTGGGGTGAACTTTGATCACTTTGAGGAAACAATTCCTTTTGCTCTGTATTTCATCTCATGGCTGTCTTAAGAGAAGTAATTGAGATGTTAAAGAGATCTCATCTTTACATTTTGTAGAGGCATGAATGTAACGAAATGAAAGTGCTTTGACTGGAAAATTAGTGGAACATCATAACTTAAAATAGATTAGATTATACAATTTGAAACAAGATTAGCAGGCAGGCTGACATTATTCGATGCGTTACGTGCCTATGAATGTCTGCTTCAGTTTATAGAAGTCTCTCTCAGCAGTAGTGACATGTATTCATAATGTTCGGTCCACTGTTGTCATTTTAAGTAACGCTCGGCTTCATACAGTATGTGACAAATCTTTGTTTCTGTTGTCAATAAGGGTAAACTCACTATGTTAACGAGCTCATAGTCATAATAGTCATATATAACAAATGATTTGTTTATTTTCCTGGACCTCTAGATTTCACCTCCTAAATACATTATATACATAATACTTTATACATGATTTAATTAATAATAATAATACAGATTCATTAATTTAATTATTTTCACATTCTATTTAGTTCATCATAACCTCTCTCCTGCGATGTGAAAATACAGCGAGAAGACACTTATTTTCTATAAGTTTAATCAGCTAGTTTCTCTTTCATCTCTCTGCATTGTGCCGATCTCACTTGGCAGATTAAAACCAACCTGCACAGCATCGGCTTTCTGTAATGACAGTTTGGGGCATAATAATAAACAAATTAAAATTTGAAATGCGTGAAATTAAATTGTGATTACCCAATGTGAGCATATGATTGATCCCCATCTAATGAAAGTGTGAGCGAGTGGTATACGCACACTTGTGAAGGCGTTTGGGGGGGGTCGGCCTGGCTGCGGGGTGTGTGAGGGGGAACGGACGGAGTGTGGAGGGCCGTGCTAATTAGCTCTCTCAGCGTGCGTCTCCAGCAGCAGTGCAGGCACAGTGGGGAATGATTACGGAACAAGTTGCCAGTGCATTGGCGTGCAAGCACCCACACACACACTTTCTCTCCATAAAATCACTTTCTTTTCTCTTTAACACTCCTCCTATCTTTGATAACTCACAAGAGATTGATTTAACATTGGCCTGTCATTTCCTCCTGTGTTTTTTGTCACGCTTCCATGTTATAACACAAGTGGCAGTGGTTAATGATGGCGGGCTCTGAACTATTGTAAGAGTAGCTAGCAACTTTGTTTTAATTTATAGTGACCTCGTATACGACTCGGGAAGCAGATTAGTCATTGCCTATAGCAGGATGTCTATAGCATCACATTATTTCACCCTGAGAGAAAGAGAGAAAAAGAGAGGTCTAATAAATATTCAAATCTTTAAGCATGTTTTATGCAATAATGCTGGTAATTTTCAGGACATTATTTGGGATCGCATGATGAACCTTGCTAATACTGTACATATGCATTTAAATGAGACCAAAGTAATGTTTCTCACATGTCCGTGTCAGATATTGCGATCTGGTATTTTGCGACAGTCATTACATATTCGCCGTCATTTGCTATTCCCTTCACTGGCAATTAGACTGATTAGCAGCAAAAGTCTGGCAATAATAACTGCCACTTAAATCTTTCAGCATCACTGGAGGACTGTCATATTCCACACAGTTTCAAGGTGCAAAACAGCTTTTATTATATTGGAGCAACGAACACCAGAGAGTTTAGGTAATAAAGTAATACAGTCTAATGACCCGAGTTATAAATAACTAATACATTTCCACGAACAATTTGTTCAGAGATGCTGATGAAAGGCTGGAACTTATATTTCATTTCCTTTCACCGTTGAACACATTAGCATTTAAAAGCTTTATTTGTTGATGAGATGTGTTAAAATGAACCTACATTTTCTTCTAACAAGAAGAGTTTTTTTTACGGGCGCAAGTTTGGGTGTGAAGTCTAGTTGATCGGCTCTTTTCGTGAGCGTTTGAGAGAGCCATTCTATTGAAGACTCTTATATAAATAAATATAAATTGCAATGTATGCTGACAGTGTCATCGAACCTCTTTTAAATGTGGTAAAACTTCAGATGTGTGGCGTTAAAAGAGGAAAGCAAAAGCGATTTTGTGCAGATGGTTTTTAACCATTTTCTTTTTCTCCTCCTGCTCACTTAAATAGAACAAAGAAAAATAAAAACAAATCTAAACGGTTTATATTGATTGCAAACCGTTATTTGACTTTTGTTGATTTCCTTAGTCCAGAAGTGTCACGTTAAATTAAACTTCGTTACCTGACATCACTGACAACAATTCCGACATCACAGTTTAAAGCAGAATTAACGTACAAAGAGTTCTATTTTTGGAGACATTTTTAAGACACAAAAGTGCAAAGTTAGTTTCATGCGTGTAAGTTTAAGAAAAGCATTTCTAGTTCTAAGTTTGAACATGGTTTTTTTTCGTCTTAAAAGAAATGAACTGTATGAGTGTTGTGTTCCATGTGATAGCTGTGGAAATCAGAGGAGGCAGGCGTGCAGTACGTGTGCCGAGGTCGACAGCGTCGGATGGCAAAGCCTTTAAAGTGCATTATCTCTCCGCCTGCTCCGTCGCTGTTCTGCACGTTAGCGGCTCAGTGCTGGCTGATTGGTAAACACCCCGTGGCTGAGCGGGTGCAAAACTTAATTCTGTTTAAATAAAGAAAACAACATTAGGATTCGGCTGCAGTGTCGGCGGTACAGGAGAGACTGGCCCTGTTTTGATATAGACACTGGAGCGTTCTCGATGGCTTCCGCATTAACTCTGGCGTGCGTTTTTAATTCGCATACAGCCGCAGATCAAACTGGAGATCATTTTCAGAGGCAGTGACTTTAAATTCAACCCCGTATTTTTTTTTCTCGAACGTGCACGCATGGCTGGTCAGAGGAGCGTTACTAATGTGCACCAAACAACAGCTTCCCCAGCAACAGTAAATGTTCCTTTTGAACAGCGTGGGAGCCAGGTGTGGGTTGTGTCTTGGTTAAAGTGAAATGAAAGACCTCTGTGTTTATTTGCTTATATTTACTTTTGTTTTCTCCTGTTCTGTTTTTTGTTCCAATCCTTGTAAACCAATATTGATTTCAGACAGCCAGCTGTGTGGAAGAAAGGGGTCATTCCAGAAGAAAATAAACCGGCGTTTAGGATATGGTTCTGTTACGCTTTTTTCATTTGTTTTCCCTTCCTCATTTTTAGCGGCGGTACTTTATAAGGTGCTGTGTGCGTTGTATTATATTGGAGAATTCAGCCGAAGCATGTCTCTGTGTCTGCTCTCATTTATTGCCAATCTCTCAGGGAGAAATTGGAAGCGATTTATCTAATGGATGCTGGAACACAGTGGCATTTTCAAATGAAAACACTCGGCGGGAAATTCCGATAATAATTCACAGATTATTTGCCGGACGGTTTGCTAGGGTTCCTCTGGTCTGGCCGATCGGGCTGCAGGAAAGTGTGCAATCGCGCTCTCTGATAAATAGATAAATATCACTAAACGGGCTGTAAAGCAAGAGTCTGAATTATGCTTTCCTAATGGACTAATCAATTTTGACTCCTCCAGTCTGAGCTCACAGCAATTCATCCTACCTGGGAACAATTGATTTATAATCTCAGGAAGGCTTTCTCACTTTGAAAGGATACAAAGGCCTCGCAGGGCTAAAAGCTTTATTGATCTCCGAGACCCCTTTGAATAGGTAATTATATGTCACGATGTGCTTGGATTAATATATCGCCTTTGTTTGCATCTCGAAATGATAAATGAATCGCTCGGTGTGCATATCATTTATGTAATCCTAGATCATTAGGAAGGACGAGCGTGTACGCGGGACGGGCCGTAATGGAATGCGGCGGGGGAGAGAGTCTCCTGTCATCCATTCGGCAGGCGAGGTTTATCTCATCTTTGCCTGCTATTAAATGAAAAATAAGCGTCCGCTTACTAGGCTGCAGCTGGCCGGTGCTGACTTCTGTCAGGTTTGTCAGCTTGAGAGGTGTGTAAAAGCAGAGCTAAAAAAAGGGGCCATGTTTTACATTACTGTAAGATTGCTGGCAGTTGTCTTCGTTTTTGCAGGTTAGAACGAAGAGCTTTGTGTTGTCATTTTTGTTGTCGAAAGGTCTTTCACCTTTTTGATAATCACCCGTGGGATTGATGTAACAGTAATACATGATATTTGTTTTCGGTTTACCGTTATATTTCATTTTGGTTCATTCGTTTAAAGAGATTCACCCAAAAATGAAAATTCTGTCACAAATTACTCGCCTTCAAGTTGTTCTAAACCTGTATGAATTTCTTTGTTTGTTGGACACAAAGAAAGATATTTGGATGAATGTTAGCAACTGAGATTTCTGAGGCACCATTGTCTACTGTAGTATAGAATTTTTGTTTTGTTTTGTTGAACACAAAATGAGATGATATGAAGAATTTAGGAAAATTAACAGTTCTGGGGCACCTTTGACAAACATTTTAATTCGTCCTACTTTGGTAGTCAATGATGTCCCAGAAATGTCAGTTGCTAACATTTTTCTAAATATCTTTCTTTGTGTTCAGCAGAACAAAGAAATGTGTACAGGTTTGGAACAGCTTGAGGTTGAGTAATTCATGACAGAATTTTCACTTTTGGGTGAACTATACCTTTGGGAGAAAACACGCTCATCAGAATTTATGAAGAGAAGAGGCAACATCCGCATCCATTTATTAATTCGCCATTGTACCTGCCACATTTTTTTTCTAGACACAAACCAATTCCTCACCTCTGTATCCACCGAGACATTTTGGTAGAGAAAATCTATGGGAGACATTATGTGTAGCGGGGAAGTGTGCCAGCTGTCGTGAGTTTGCCATCAGTTTGTGTAAAGGTTAATATCACATCTGCTGTGCAGTCCAGCTTGAGGATTCATTTTGCCTTCCTCGGCTCTGCTGCGGGACTCAACGGCCATCTTCGCTGTGAAAGCAGCCGTCCTGGAGTCTGGGCTTGACAGCAAACAATCTGTTTGAGTCTGAGAGGGTGAAGAGGTCACCCAGCCCCAGTGCACTTCTTAATGTGGGCCTGCAGCCATGGCCCTCCAAATGGAGTGGAGAGAGAGGGAGATGTGGTTCTGTGAATGTTTAGTTTATTATATCTGCAGTATTCATAGTGATAGATTTGCGTCACCAAGGGAACTTAGCCCTTGCTGAATTAAAGCGGGGGTGTTGCATGAAATCCGTCCAAAATGTGTTTTCTTTTTTTAATGTGGTTGCTTGTGGAAAGGTGGTCTTAACTTAGAACTCGTACTGTATGTTTTTAATGTGATATGGATCACGCTTTGTTGTGCTGTTTCATCGGACTTAGCAGACGTGATTAATGGAAGTAGGGTAACCTGACCAGTTTATCTGATCTTTGTTATGGATTGGTGTTAAGTTGAAATTCAGGCGTTTTATTGCGTACGCTACACCAGCCCGCAGCGAAAGGGAGAGCTGTGTATTGATCTAAATATTTCATTTCTTCCATGTCACCTTAATCTTGTACAAAGAACGGTTGTGGTTTGGGGGAAAGCTCCTTTTCAAATTAAACGTGGTAAATAAGTAAACAGGGGAAAATATGCCTCCGTGCACTCTGCTCCAGCCAATTTCGACTTTATTGACACACCTATTTGTCAGATTCCTGTGCAAACACCTTCAAGTGCTGTGTTGACACATAAATATATGATGCGATCCTCCGTAGGTTCAGACGAACACATGTTGCTTGGCGGGTGTGACATTCCTTCATTCTGCTGAAATATTAAAACGCTATCAATGCATAGAAAGCAATGCACTGGCATCTTGGTATTTTATTTATGGAGGCTGAGATTTTCACACCTAAAAAATGATAGTCGCCATCTTATCGGAATAGCTTTGAAAATTTGGCATTAAGTTGCTAAACCAACATGTACTCTGACCTTTTATTTTTTAGTCTTCTTTAGCTGAATGAAAACAGTATGTGTTCATTCACACAAGGTACATGAAGATTTAGGAGTATTGTCATTTACACTTTCATCAATGCCGCATTCTCAATGCATCACGCTTGCACGTCTGCTGACTTACTGTGGTTTCTCGGTCTTTTCTTCGCAGCTTCGTGACACAAAGTCAACAGAACAGAATATGACTCTTCTGCACTTTTTGGCTGAGAAGTGTGAAGAGAAGTATCCAGAGATCCTCAAGTTCCCAGATGAGCTAGAACATGTTGACAGCGCCAGCAGGGGTAAGCCTTTCCACATCAGTTGTCAAACATGGGCGAGCACTTTTATATCAACCTGCTTCACAATATTATAGCGTTTAACTAATAATTTTACTCTCTTAGTCTGATTACATTTGCATTTATGACCTTGGCAGATGCAGGTGTAAGACTACGGTTAAGTCTTGGGTACAATCGAACATTAAATGCATATTCCAATACACTTACAGAAGTCTTAGAATAACATGGTTGCACTGGTTACATCCTCACTCATACAGCTCGTTTTTTATAACGTATTTTAAAATATTAAGGAGTTAAAGGTGTTATCCTTGATGATGGTTACAGTGGTGTTTAACAGAAAGTTTTGCAATTTAATGCCCACTTCTCTAGCTGTACTTTCATTAAATAAAGTGTTCAGGCGGCACGGAGTGTTCTTGTTAAAAGAAAACAAGTGATTTTCATTAGGAATTCAACCCACTCTACCTATTCATTCCTCTAACGCTTAAAGCACGGCTTTAATAATTCACAGAAAGGACTCCATTTTCTGGTATGTTTGTGATGGCATTATTATTGACAGTTTGAGAGAGTTAGCCATAATGCCCTGTAATTCAGTTTAGCCGTATGTTTGTTTCAGCCCTAGATGAAGTGCTTTATTTTGATCTCGAAGTTTATCGTTTTATTTCTTCCTTTCCCGTAAGCGGTTATCACTTTTAATCAAACTGAATTCTTGTCAAATGCATTAAGCCTGGTTAATTGAACGACTTTGTTTTGCCACGTGAAGGCATTATCACATCTGATCTAAAGATTTTAGGTTAGGTTTGACCTTGGGATATTTATCCAAGATTTTGCCTTACCCTACAACTAAATCATACTGCTTTATGGTGTTCGACAAATCTTTTATTGGTTTTCTCCAGTGGCCTACCTTCTAAGCCGTGAGCTTTGAAGCTTTTTATGGATGGAATTAGATGAAATAATGTTACAGGGCTCAAACCAGAAGACTGGACACAATTGGCCCCACAGACTATAATTAGAGCTTTCGCAAAGAATGAAATAACACTGTTTAATGGCCAAAAAGCCTTTTCTAATCCTTCTGCTATGTGTAAATCTAGTCATTTCCACTTCTATGAGTAGACGTGAGTTTCATTAGAATGGTGTAGAGCAGTTCTGAGGGTTGATGAAGAAGCTATAATGAAGCACAAGGGGCCCATACGCTCCTCAGTATAGCCGACAAGAAAGGTTAAGAGTCCAAACGGGGGAGGCGGCTTAGCAGGGGATGGTTCCGACGTCGCGGAATAGATTCTTATTACCGCTTCGTGTGATTAAGAGCTTTAGTGCTTCCCACTATGCTGAGAGAGATTTTAGGAAATTTAAATATCTGGTTTCTTAACTCGCATTCAGTTTGAACAGATTTGGAAATGAAGACACTCAGTAAATGCAATAATCTTGTGTGTTATCGTCACGTGAAATGTCTGGCTCTGTCAGGGCGGGCCTATCCTGGCAGTGGCGTAATTTCTCCTGTCAATAAACCAATTTGTCTTTAATTCCATTTGGAACTGTTTGGCTGAAGCCCTTGAGGTTTATTTGCTTTGTTAGTTACCTAATTGGTTCGCTAATCTAATATAACAAATTCAGCACTCTGATGTGAATGATGCGGTCATTGAATAGTGTATCCAGCAGTATCTTTGTGAAGGTTGATGGCTTGAACCGAATGCTTTGAAGAGAGACATTGTTCTTTGCACATGCTCTTTACCTCATTTAGAATGACAGATAAGCAGTTACTCGTTTTGATTTGGTTCATTACAGTGAATACGCTGCATACCACTGCAAGACATTGTCAGCTCTATAAGAATAATACAAGGAAAAACGCACACCCGCTGAATACATTTCCACAGACCCGCTGCTCGCATCATATTTATGCATCTCATATGTATTAACTTATTACTGTGAAATGTATTTTTATATACTTAAATAGCTTTTCACAGTTGCATCAACTCTAGCTTAAAAACACTCCGACAATATTCAATCCAAACCTGTATGAATTTCTTTGTTCTGCAGAACATAGAAGATATTTTGAAGAATGTTGGGAACCAAACAACATTGACCCCTCATTGACTTCCATTGTATGGACACAAAACTACAGAGGCATTTTTCAAAATATCATCTTTTGTGTACCACAGAACAAAAAGCAACGCAGGTTTTGAAGGAAATGGTGGTGATTAAATTGTGACCGAATTTCATTTTTGGTATGCTTTTTGTAAACAATTTATCTGGCCTTACCTGTCTTTTTTTAAATCTAAAATCGTATCTCCCACCTGGATACAGTTCTGAAACAGTTATGAATGAATAATTCAGCTCTTGGTAATGATCTTTTAGTGATCTTTCTGTTCATGTCAGACAGGAAAAAGAACAAGATTCTATTTCTTCGTTAACATAGCAGCACGGCTCATTTTAAACCGGAGTCCCAGTTAGACACCATCTCTTTTGCTCTGTAATTCCTGGTGGCTCTCCATTCTTAAGTTCTTGATTTACTTCCGCACCCTGTGCACTGCTCAAAGCTAACCTTAGGGCTTTCTGTCTTGGTTTTGTCTCTCACTCTCTCAATATTTCTCCTTCCTGTCTGCAAAGTGCATTCTTGTCTCTTAAGAATAATATTTTTTCTTCTCCACTTTATTCCTGTCTCCCCATCAAAGCGACTTTTTTAGGCCGATGGAGTTGCACAGCAGAACGCTGGAGCACTGGTGCACTGCAAACTCTATCCTGTCCCACCCTGCCTTTACACCCTGCTGATCTCTGCTGTTTGAGCTCTGATCACACACCAGAATCATCTTCTCATGGTCCTCTGAATGCATACAGATCTGCTAAGATTAAAACATTTAAACAACGGCTAAAACATTTCTGATAGTTGGTCACCAGGTTTGCACATGTGTCAGGATACATTTTAGTGCCACTCCTCTGTCAATCTTTAAGGTTTCTTGGCTGTCGCTCAGCAAATTGGAGTTTTAGCCTCCTTCACAGAGGTTCTATAGGACTAGGGTCTAGAGACTGGCTAGGACATTTAGGGCGGTTTCACATTAGCACTTTTGGTGCGCACCCGGGTTCGATTAACATCAGAGTTCGGTTCGTTTTGGTGATGTGAACGCTGTCTTCCGAACCCAGGTGCGCACCCGCGGTTCGGACCCAAAAAGAATAATATGAAAGCAGTCCAGCGGGGGCAGGGGGAGGGGGGAGCAATCGAACAAGGGTTCGGACCAGGCAATCGAATTATATGTGAAACCAACCTTAATGTGCTTCTCCCTAAGCCACTCCTCGGTTGTCTTGGCAATATGTCATCCTGTACCCGTAGCAGAGATAAAAAGCCCTAAAGCAGAATGTTTCCAACACTGTGCTTCTCTGAAGAAATGATGTTCTTGGGATCATAGTCAGCATTTCTCTCCCTCCAAAAACAGGAGTCAATTTTGGTCTCACAGCATTTTCTCCAAACCTTTTCTGAATCATCTTGATGTTCATTGTCAAACATAAAATGAAAGATACAGATTCTGTTGGCAGCCATCGTTTATATACATAAAAAACTGACTTAGGAGTACTTTCATAAAGTGACAGGACTCATCTGCGGTCCATATAGGCACATAACCAATCTGTGGAGACAGAATTCTTGCTGGTTGGTAGGGGATCAAATACTTATTTCACTGACTGAAATGCAAATTAATTTATAACCTTTCTATATATTTTTCCCAGATTTTTTGGTTGATATTCGGTTTCTATCAGTTAAAATAAACCTACCATAAAAATGATAGACCCTTCATTTCTTTGTAAGCAGGCAAACTTACAAAATCAGCAGGGGATCAAATAATGATTTCCCTCACGGTATCTTCCTGATCAAGAAGGGCACACACATATTCAATAATCACATAGTCATCTAAAAATGTTAGAACTGGGCACTCCTTAAATACATGATTGAAAAGAGCAATCAGTTCTGCCTGATTTGCTTGAGAAAGTTATTGTCTCCCTTCAATTCTTCCTTGATTGGTGACTGCAGAATCTCCCTCATTCCTAAACCTCCACAAAGTCAGAGGAACAGACATTTCTTTTGTCTGATCAGCGTTCAACAGTAAACATTCTGTTATTCCTGTCCTATGTGTAATAATAGTTCGCCTTGCCATTTTCCATGTAGGCCTACTTCATCTATATAAGCCGGCTAGCTAATGATTCCTTGACATATTTACATCAGCACAGCAACGTTCAATACATTATACACTGCCGTATTTACATTGTTTAAGTCACGGTGGCACCAGCCCGGCAGGAATGTGACAGTGCTGTCAGTTAGCCCAAAATTCTCCCACGCTGGCCATGGTCCAGCTGGCCATCCTTGTTACCGAGCCCTACTGATGTTCTGCAGTGTGACCTCGGCTTTAATCACATTACAAAATTCTGCCCAAGCCTAATTGTCTTGTTTTATACCAGCCTCCGAATACCATCTTGACAAATTAAACTGAAAATGACTCGATGATTATCGCATCTTTTTGTGTCTCCTTGAAGCCGAGTCACATTTGGCATTTGCTCGAAATCTGTTGTCGTGGTTCAGTGAGATGTTTTCCTCGATGTGCTTTCGCTCACTCTTGTCTGATATTTTTTATTTTCTGCTGTCTTTACAGTTTACTACTATATAATCCATCCGTTGCTCATATGGTGATGCGGGATGTAATTTGATTTGACCTGACATTTTCCCTTAACATCATCATGAAGGGAATTCCTCATCCACGCCTGCAGTGCAGAGCCACGCGAGGGTTTTTTGTTTATAACACGTTAAATATTATATGCATCCCAGCAACGTAAATCAGATACAGTATGTAGATTCTGCAACTAAATAAATCCGTTTAGATAGGAGATATGTGCTAGCTATGTCAATGACATGATGGCTTCCCATAATACCTCTGTGCCAGCTGGCCTGTAAAAAATACGTCGTCCAGGTAAAGGTCAGGAACGGTCACGGCCTATCTCTCCAGGCTAAGTTTCCCTATGGGCATAGTAGCTCTCCACTTTCCAGTCTCATCCATTACCATCCACCTCCATCAAGGGCGGTGCTAATTAGAATGTGTTTTGATCATCCGGGGAGGATAGGCAGAAATGTGCTGAGTCTCAAGGAAGAGCTGGGACATGGGGAGTGACCATGAAATCAGAGTGGCATTGAACTTTCTCCTTTACTTATTCATGAACTTCATTCCTCCTGGACCGCTCGGTTACACCTCCCTGCCCACAGATGCTGTGGATGGATACCTATAGCAGGTCTACCCGTTATGTGGCATCACAAACCTGCACATACTTAGGAATTCATGGGTTTTATAGACGCATCTTTTACCAGGGGGTGAAAGATCAATATTTAGAGATGCTCGACATGGCAAGCCATCAGAATTATTATTGTTTATTTTTAGAGTTAGGGATTTTTAAATGGCTTTGCTTTGAAGAAATCAATCAGAAATATCAGACTTTGTCTAGTATAGCGAGTATAGGGTGATTTCTTTCAGTGTGCACCAGTTAATCTTTTTTTGCAAAAACCCAGAATACCATGTAAACACCTTTCTTTCTTTCTTTCTTTCTTTCTTTCTTTCTTTCTTTCTTTCTTTCTTTCTTTCTTTCTTTCTTTCTTTCTTTTTGATTCAAAAAGGGAAAAAACCCAACCATTGGGTTAAATAATCCCATAAAATGTTCATATTTGACCCAATCATAAAAAGCATTTTGGGGCTGAAACAAACCAGCATATGTTAAAGGAATAGTTCACCCCAAAATTAATATTCTGTCACCCTCTTAACGTTTCAAACCTGTAGGACTTAAACATAAAAGAAGATATTTTGAAAAATGTTGCTTATCAAACAATGGCAGTACCTTTTGACTTGCATTGGTTTTATGTCTACACAATAGAAGTGAATGGGTACAGCAGTTGTTTGGTTAACAACATTCTTTAAAATATATTATTTTGTGTTCTGCAGAAGAATGAAAGTCATACAGGTTTGAAATGACAAGAGGGTGAGTAAATGATGACAGAATTTTCATTTTGGGGTGAACTATCCCTTTAATCTATAACCCAGCGGTTGGGTTCGTCCTATTTGACCCAACCTTGCATTTTTTTACATTTACATTTATGCATTTGGCAGACGCTTTTATCCAAAGAGACTTACATTGCATTGTATTATACATTTGTTTCTGACTATGTGCAATCCCCTGGGATTGAACCCATGGCCATGCCATGCTAGTGCCATGCTCTAACCACTGAGCCACAGGAAAGCTATTTTTAAATGTAGCAACTATCTAAAACCCCCTCAGAACCCCCTTCGTAACCGAATAGCAACACCCTGGCAACCACACAACCCCACCTTCATTTTCAGGTGTTTATATGTGTTCAATTATCACTTGAACACATATAATCATTCAGTCACACTCTCCACTCATCAATTATCTCATATTAAGTGTATAGCTTCCCTATACTGTATATATACAGTATGTTCCTCAGCTCATAACAAGAGTCTGACTGTGAAATGAATCACTCCGAGTACATGACCCGCACACAGAAAATGAATCAATGTAATTGTTCAGGTGGCGCACCTCCGCGTTCGATTTGTCTTCTCTGTAATGTAACTGGCTGTGTCTTCTTTAGCAACTTTGTGTGGCTGTAATTCATGGAGGCTGAAGCTGGGACGAGAGGAGAAATTAAGGGAGTCGGGGGCAGCCACATGAATCAGCTCCTGTTTCGTATCGGTTGTTCTTCATCCTAGAGTGAACTGGAGCACCGCAGTCATAAAACATGCGTTTTGATTATTATGGTCAAGACCTTGTTTGTGAAGAGCAAGCTGTATGTCAACAGACAGTTCAGTATGCAAGAGTAATGCTTTTGAAGGATTTGCCCCTGCTCACCTCCGCAGTTTAAGCTTTTGTTGTTATCATCTCTTTAGTTTTGACTGTTGCTCTGTTGGCTGTCTTCAGTGCACAGTGCAACAGAATATGTCAAGACGTTAAAGTTCTGGGTTGCTGAGTTATGCCATTCCTTCACTGTGTTATTCTTCAAATGGGAATCTACAAAGTGTTATGCTTATTTTATCTCTCAAGTTGACTGGCACCGTGTCCTCAAAGCTCTCGCTGATATGCCGCCTCAGCTCAGAACAATAGGGGGCACACACTAGTTCACAGAATTTCTGCAGATATGGTGGTTTGCTTCTCTGTGTGGCCAGTGTTAATTAGAAACGCGGTGTCTATAGAAGTCATTTTATTGTGTCATCTTAATGTGAGGTTACCATGATGCCTCTGAGACCTAAACTCAGCTCAACTTGATTCATTTGAAAGCCTTTAGAGTTGTTGTACAAGTGCTTTTTACCAGCCAAGCAAATGAGTCATGTTAAGACCTGTACTCTCAGGTCACATTAAACTGCATATATCCTTTTCTCTGTGAAACACAATAGGAGTTCTTCATAGAAAAATGTCCAAGCTTTTTTATGTATTTAGTGAAAATGTTGAGTATGGCCGACAAGCAAGTTTTCAATTTGTTCAGTCATTTGGGTTCACTTGTGATGCGTTTAAAATATGTCTGGTCAAAATCATAATTTATTGTATAGAACAGTGGTTCTCAAACTGTGGTGTGCGTACCACTAGTGGTACTTGAAGAGACCCCGGTGGTACGTGCCACGACAGAAAACTATATATTCATTTACATTTCGTGTTTTAAATACAATTTAAAATGTTTAATACATGATTGATAAATATGGAATACATCTCAGCCTGTGTGCAATTGTAAAATAGTTGTATGAGTTATTGTTTATTTATCATTGGTCGATGTAACTCAGGCGCGTGACGGGCAGTTCAAACACTCTCTCTCTTCCGACGAGCTGCGTGCAAATTAAGTTTATTTTGTATTTCTGCACTTGAATCGCTGTTTAAAGCTGTTGTTATTGCTGTAAAGTGACAATTCAACACACATCTGCATCTACTCGAGGTTAAATCAATGAAGCACGCGTTGCGATGTACTTTTGATGCGCCGCTGCAGTAAAGTGTAAGTCTCTGTTTGTTATATACAGCTGTTCTCTTGATGTTTAAGTATACATATATTTATTTAACTAATATGTTAAATATTCGTTCCACATTGTTTGTCTTTAATATAAGTTTGTAGTCTTTCTGCAAGTCCCCAAAAAGTCAATAAATCCCCCCATAAAAGTCATTTA
Organism: Triplophysa rosa; assembly: GCF_024868665.1. Taxonomy (NCBI): domain Eukaryota; kingdom Metazoa; phylum Chordata; class Actinopteri; order Cypriniformes; family Nemacheilidae; genus Triplophysa; species Triplophysa rosa. The sequence continues at coordinate 15,767,425 of NC_079902.1, forward strand.
CAGAGCCCTGTTTACAGTGCAGAAAAGTGTTTTGTGCTCACTAACTTGAAAAACATAAAAAAAAACATGTTCTTTAGTTTGAAAACAGCTGGTAAGTAAAACTGTGTTTGTATTATTAATAATACATTCGAATCGGAGGACGAGGTGTAAAGATAAAGATTCACAGCTCTACTATTAAGTTGAGTGTTTATTCATGTGATTTTCTATGGCGGTCATTAGGTGGTACTTGGAACAACAAAAGTTGGTTAAACAACAGCGGTACCCGTTCACTTCTATTGTATGGACACAAAACCAATGCAAGTCAATGGTTACCACCTTTGTTCGGTTACCAACATTCTTCATTTCATCTTCTTTTCTGTTCTGCAGAAGAAATAAAGTCATTTAGGTTTGAAATGACAAGAGGGCGTGTAAATGATGACGGAATTGATCTTTTTGGGGAAACTTGCGATTTAATATTTTGTGTTTCACTGAAGAAAAGAAGTCATACAGCTTTAAAGAAACACGAAGTAAATTCAACAATGACTGAATTTTCTTTTCAATTTAAGCCATCTGTACAACGTAATTCTTCAGTTCACAGACATCCTGCGAACTTGTTGGTGTATGCAAGAGTGTCTATGCCCAACATTTCATATGCCCGGCGGCGTTAAGTGCTCCGTTGTGGGAATATCATCTCCGCCACCCAAGCTCTGTTCTCCACCCCTGGATAATTAAAGATTGATAATTTCCCCCAGGAAAAAGAGAACATGCAGGGATCATGACTTCAACCACATGTCTTGGTGAAGGGAACACACCGAAAATATATCTGCTGTTAGTTAAGCCTTAAATGGGGTCAGGTTGAATGTTGCTTTGGGCGCTCTCTGTTCCCTGACTGGTGCGGGATGAGTAAATCTCAGCGAGAGGAATACTCGCCTCTCTTCAGCTGATGGTTCTCATGACCAGACTGACGTATATAAGATTTATCCTGTCATCTCTTCGAATAGTGCATTTCAATTGTGTTTGTGTCAATAAAACCAGCTCCCATTTATAGTCATAAAGCTCATATTGCGGACCAACCGTGATGGCCGCATCAACGCATATTGCCTCTTATTTCCCAACTAATGCAGTCCCGTCCATAAGCGGGCGATCAGTAATGATGATTTCATTGTGATTGAGAATAAGTTCTTCTTGGTGCTGGTATTTTTGCACCTATGACCTTCACTAATCGAGCTTGGAGAGCCTGCAGCATCTGTTATTGGCCAGTCTGCCTTGTTAAACCCTCTCTTTTCACCCCTTCAAAGTGCATGCAACTAACGTCCTGTCACGAGCCGACATGGTGACTGCAAGTCCGATCCGAGGGGAAATATGACACGAATGTGCTCATAAATCAGTTTAGTTTATGGCATAGCCACGGGCAAAGTAGTTTAGAGTCCAGGCGAATTAAAGAAGATGAGTGGAAATGGGGGAAAGTTGAACCGGTAGGATATTAATACTATCATGAATGTATCTATTATCTACATTTGTTTCCGTGGGACTGTGGAGTCATAAAGCATGGCTCTTTCTAGACAGCTTAGTGCTATGTGGCTTATGCAGTGTTATAAAAAGCTTCCTAACTTGAGCTGGGAAACAAGGGAATCTGTTTTCTCATATAAAAATGACTTATTGAATCTTTAGAGATGATTTACTTCATGACACTGTAATGTACGATCTTCATTTTTCAATAGCTTTGGTCGATAGCACAGGATGTGGACATACCGCACGTTGCTGTAAATTCCCGAATGGCATAAATGGAAATTGCATGACATTCTCAGAGAGAAGCATCAAAACGTGCAAGTTCAAATAAAAAAAAATGATATGATGGCATAACTTGCATTGATCACCCTAGATTTGGCAATTGGTTTCAGTTTCATGAAGCGTATCTGGACCTCAATGATGAACTTCTCTGCAATGTTGTCTGCCATTTGTGTCCTTGTCTGTGAAATCTCAATGTCATTGAGATTAAACATCTCAATCATTCATTTCACGAGAATTGCCAGATTTGACCTAGTCCTACCCAATCAATATTGAAGATGTCAATGTTATACTTTCACAGGATGTTCTTTACATTCTGTACAATGGTTTTACGTAGAAAACAGTAAAACGCAAAAATAAAATCACTTCAGCTGGGGTTTTGCAGACAGGGTCACATTGTAATTGCTCTTTGAAGTCAGATTGAAGACTCATTGTTTTTACTCTTCATTGGCTGAGAAAATTGATCCCAAAAGTAATTTGTGTTATAGTTGTGATGTGGACTTTGTTATTTTGGTATTTTCTATTTTAAGAACTTGGTTATAATTCTGGTTATAGTTATTAGTTTCTTTCGTCTGGAACACCTGCAGACTACGTTTCCCCTTACAGATCAATCCATGGAGATGCGGCCTACATTCGGTGCAGTGGCTTAGCTCCCTAAAACTCCAGCCTTATGTATCTGCACCTCACATGCATGCATGCCAAACACGTCTGCATCCAGATGCTTAGGGCAGCACTCTCACACGTGGCACACGCACTGATTCTGGCACTTTAGATTAAAAGTGAACATTTGGATTCTTTTTCAAGAATTTAGTTCTTGAAAGAGAGAGGATTTTGCCATTTAGACATACTGTATGGATAACTGTTCACTTATGGGACCTCGGAAGATCAGACGGGTGGTTTAAAAATGGATGTGATGTTTAGTGGTTTGGGTTTTTGAAGATTAAAACTGTATTGTTCTGTCTATCAATTAACCATCTCTCTGCTTGTCTGTTCATGTATGTTTTCACCTGAATAATTCAACTGTTCTGCGCATTGCATTAGACGTTACCCATCTTCCACATTGTCTGATTGTGGCATCACACATATGATGTGATGACTGCTTAATGTCCAGTGATGGGGGCTTCTCTGCTCGTATTTATATGCAATCCTGGTGAGACTGACTCTTTAGGGCAGGATGTCCTCTCTGTAACACGCGGTCGGCCTGTGCGAGTAGACAGTCTGTCAGAGGGCATATCAGGAGCAGGAAGCAACCCTGTCTGCCCCGGCTGTCCCTGTTTGAGTGATGGCTTTTATGAAGCGTTTCTTTCTTCTGCTTCCTTTTTTTGCCTGGTAGAATATCGGAAAGATGTGGCAGCCCCCCATCTCGTCCCCCTCGTTCTCTGTCCGGCAGCGCCGGTACGCAGACATCGATGGACACGTGCATAGAGGCTGCCTGCCCTGTTTAGAAATCCAGCTGAATAACTGACAGTACACCTGGATGAGAGTCGACAATGCGGCAGAAAATGAAAATAATGCTGTTTGCCAGGCGAGAAATACGCCTTGTCACTGTCAACCTCTCGGCATGCTGGGATTGTTGGACAGGTTGGGGCCAGCCTTTTTTTTCCTTGAAAGCACTTTAATGTGCCTACTCTCCTCTCGCCCGGCTCTCTCTGTGGGTCTGAAGGAGCGTGTCTCATTACTGTCTCCCCTGCCCCCTCCACCGCCGTCCTACCATTTCGCATTTCCACCCCGTAGCTTGATAGAGCTTTTGAGTCTGACCTGTCAAAAGCTGTCAGAATCAAACAGGCTTGAAACAACTCGAAATATCCAGGTACAGTGTTTCTCTTTCACTGAATGCTGCGGTGAACAAGCAAGTAGTGTTGAATTAAAGTGTTTACTAGATGTGACAAATCTCCGAGAGGCTTTATCGGGGGACATCTGGAGGCGACGCCATCAAAAGGAAAGAAAATAAATTGACGAATGAATGAAAAGATCACTCTCTTGTTTGTCAAATATCACGCATGGCTAAACCGTACCCACATTGTGCCATTTTCGATGGTGGTTATTTGCAATCCAAAACAGCCTCGTCCTGACAACTTTGAATGAGTTTTCTCTAAACAACTTAATACAACGTTAATAAGTAATAACTTACGGTCTGAGACTTTATTTTCATACCAGGCTTGACTCCTCGGCTTGCAGATGTGATTGTATCTTTTTCTTCAGTAATAAATGGAGGCAAAATTGAGCTTGTTTACTTTATTATTCCACAGTCTGGGTCTAATTGTGTGTTGTTCATTTGAAAGAAAAATGAATGTTGTCTTTTACAAATGTGTAAGAACTTGCTTTTTGGCTGACATCACCTAGGCTGTAAATAATGACAGCCAATAGCAATTTAGGCATCCACTTGAAGTATTGCTGGAAGTATTGCAGTGTTTCTTGCCAGTCTTGCTAAAAAGTGTAGTAATGTGATGCAGGCTACCGCTGCAGGTGTGTTATACTAGGCGTCACGAACAGAACACCTGCTCCACATTGGATGTCAGCGATGTTTCACGAGGGAGGTAGTCCTCTGTTATTCACTTTTCAATCAATGTCTAAAATCAGGTCTTGTACTACATTTTGTTGTTGTCATATAACTTATTTCAGTCAGAAATATTTAGAGACCATTTCAAAATTATTTTCAGGTTTTTTTATATTACTATTTATAGGTATGTGTTTAGGTAAAATGATCATTTGCATTTCTTTCAATATAAAAATATTGTTTCTATTTGCATTTATTTGCAGAAATGAAAACCGGAGAAACAGTTCAAAAATAACAAAAAATATGCTCTGTGTGTTTCAGACCTCGAATACGGCAAAGAAAACAAGTTCATATTCACTTTTAAGCAATACAACAGTATTATAATATTTGAACATGTATACAGGAAAAGCTAAATTTTATCACAGTTTTCATGTGTCTTGTCATGCTGTCAGTCTTTCGCATTGCTGTTGGATGACTTCATGTCACTCCTGAGGTTTGATTTTGTTGAAATTCAACAGACACTGGACTGGAATGGCCACAATACATATAAAAATGCTGATTGAATGAAAATTTGGAAAGGACTGTATATCACTTCATGACATAAACCGTTTCTTTAAAGAATGCAATTTTAACATGTAGACTGATTGTGATATCACTCTGGTTGAGTATCATTGGTCCATGAAAGCACACTTTTTGCTGTCATGATCAAATTTTTTCCCCAGAATAAATAGAATGCCATAATGAGCTCATTTATTAGAGTGTGCCAAGTTTGCAGTAGCACAGAACCCAACAAAGTAGTAATTTATAGACACTTATTTATTTATAAACGCTAAAGCAAATAACTTCTCTCCAAAAATATTTGTGCTTTTAAGTAAAACTGTCTTGCTTTAAAACAAGTATATTACTATTTTTAGTTTTTTTCCTTTTTAGTTTAGATTATTTAGATTGATCAAGGTCTGGTATGAATGCAGCTATTCAAGAGAGGTCGACTCAATGTGGGCTGTTTTGCTTCCGTAAATCGAGCCGTTATAGGAGATATTGGAAAATTCAGAATATTAATGATTTGGCCCGAACATCCAATCACGTGTGCCAGTATTTTGTCTTCTTTAGTCATCTGGCTTTTTAGTCGAAGTCGTTCATCCATTAAATATCTGTCTGAATTGATGACGTGTGTGCCTTACAGTCATTAAGAGGTATGTTTATAAAAAAACTGACAGACGCTGCTGCTTTCTTCTTCCGAGTACTAATTACTTGGTACTCTTCGTCTATTAAAAGATCTTAGAAAAAAAAGACACAAAGATGCCTCTGGAAGCACCACGGTGGCATTGGCCATGCAAAACATCACAATTTAGATTCATTATAGATGCCTCTGTCCCTTTCATTCTGAGCTGTGTTGCGTTTCGTCATTCATTTCCATGAGAGCAAGCAGATAAGAGTGCATGTTGGCAATTTGCGTCTGTCTGTTGTATGCAGTCTGGCAGAGGTGAGAGACAGATGAAGAAACGCATACCTCATACAGGAGATGACCTGGATTTGGCTTGAGCTGTGAAAGGAAACCGAATTACAGCTTGTCTGTGCTTGAGTGCTTTCTATTGGCGGCTAACAAAAGCATTTACAGGCCCAATTCCATCTTATTTTGTCCCTCCACTTCTTTTTCTTAACTGCTAGACTTTACAATTTATGTTTTTCGTACAACGTTTCAAAGTTTCTCCGAGCAGCATGATGCCTGTACTTGCCCTTTATTTTAATGGCTTTGCAGAAACATCCATGATACTTTTTTTTAACTGTTTTGAAAAATGATCCTTTAATGAGCAATATCATTTTTACTGTTGTTATTTGTTGTGTGCTCGTTAAGTGTCAGTGATAAACATGGTGTCTAACCACCTGCAGCGTCTTATCTCGCAGCAATATTTGTCTCCGCGTTGCTCGAGTTATTAAAATCTCGCTCTGTGTGGGGGAAATGTATTGCGAGCCACCTTTGTTTAGCGCTGTAGTTTCCCAATAACGTCCCATGGTGCGGTACTCCGTTAGCGCTGCGATGAGAAACGGGCCCTAACGCTGCCGTGATTATCCGCAATTTAAGAAGTCACTTTGAACACAATTAAATGAAGAAAGCACAAAATAATGATTAAAAAATGTAATCTAATGAAAGTAATATCCAGCAATTTATATGTAAAATCAGGTGTCCCCAACAGATTTCCCAAGCTCGGCGTGTAGTCGCTCACTTTGAACGTAGCCTTTCTTCTGCAATTACTTCTGTGATTACAGCCTTGCCGGCTAAATACTCTTTATGTGATTTAAGCCGCTGTGTTTTAGCCGTAAACATTTCGGCTGGGGAACATGGAAGTTGTGTGCTTCTTTTAGGGTGCGTGTCTGATCTTTGCATATCTGTGCGGCACAGTGTTTTGGCTGTACTGTCAAACAATCTGATTGTGAGACATTTGTTAAACAAACATGTCAGAAATGGAGTTTTCTTCAGCATGATTACTGAATGCTACAGATTATATCACGACATGTCTGCTAATGAGCAACAGAAGTGGCTCAGATATGCACTGGGACAAATTTATGTTTCTACCCACCCAGGTAGTTAATAGAACGTCTTGCCTTTATGGGCATGGCTTAAAGCGATAGTTCACCCAAAAGTTTAAATTCTGTCATCCTTTACTCACTCTCAAGTTGTCCTAAACCTGTAAAATGTAATTGTTTACTTGAATACAATTTAAAAGATTGTGGAACACCAAATAGTTCTGGAGCAGTATTGAATACTATCATAGTTTTCTTTCCTACTATGGTGGTCAATAGTGCCCCTTTTTATCTTCAAAGGAGCAATGAAATTTACACAGGTTTGGAACAAATTGAGGCAGGAATTTCATTTTTGGGAGAACTGAAAATTATGTCTTCATTTATGGGAGTCAATGGTGGCCAAGAACTGTTTGGTGACAAGCATTCTTTCAAATATCTTTCTCTGTGTTCATCAGAACAAAGAAATGTATACAGATTTATAACAACTCAAGGGTGAGTAAACAATGACAGAATTTTATTTTTTGGTGAACTGTCCCTTTAAATCTGAAAGACCTGACTTCTCCTAATGTGTACCACAAAGCATGTTTTATGCTCTCCATTGACTACCACTCAGTCACAGTGATTGAAATATGTTGGTTTTATGACATCGAAATGAAAGTGATAATAGAGCGCTTGAGAAAGATAGCCTTCTGTAACTAGAGCTAATTCTTAATCCTCCTATCCTGTGGGACCCGTGGAGTCAAAGGTACGTCTTACTGTGCGTTCAGACCGCCGCCGTCAAGAGCATCAAAGTGGCCGGAAGTCATTCATTTTCAATGTGAGCCGGCGGCGAGGAGCGGCACGTCTTGCCCGTTGAGGGCATCAAGGAGAGTTGAAATCAGGTCAACTTTATGGTAATGAGTTATGACGCGGTTCGGCGGCAACCAATAGGAACGTAGAAGACCATCACATGAGATGATTCCAGAGAAAGCAGCCCTGTAAACTTTGGTTCCGACCACATTAGTTCCCAAACAAAATGGAGGAGAAGTTGATAATTGCTGTGGCGGGTTTCCCAATCCTATACGACGTGTCCTTGTTTTCGTACAGGAACATAAATTTAAAAAATGATGCATGGACCAAGGTGTCTGAGATTGTTTGTGTTCCTGGTGAGTCGGCTTTGACCAACTGCATTAAAGCTAACGTTACACTTCAACCAGGAGAGTTTGTAATGTAGGTTGCACACAAATTAATATTAATTAAAGACCAAGGCTAGTAAATGTCTCATATAATGTTGAAATTAGACTAGCACTTAACCATGAACACAAAAGCCACACCACACAAATGGCTTTTAATTGGTTTATTTCGTTAGCAAACGTGTAACTACAATAAAGTTCTTTCCACCGATCAATTTCTTGTGGTCAGTCTGCACAAAATCAACGAGCTTGTTTGCTTGCGGCCCCTTTAAATACAAGATAAGATTTCGATCTACGTCAGAGAGTCAGCGCGCCCAAGACTCTTTCTACAGCGTTGTTGGCAGGGCGGCCAGAGCGATTTTTGACGCTCTCGACGGCGGTGGTCTGAACGCACAGTTAGATATCAAGTCTTCCTGTCCTCTCATCCCTTCCATCAGTCTCAGACTGTACCTCCCCAGCCACACTGCTCTCCAGCGAAGCCCCGCTTTACAGATCAGCCTTTTTATATACTGTAATTATCTTACGATGTAAGTAGCAGCTTGCGCTAGTTAAAACAGATGGCGGATCATTTCAAATCCCATTTTTCATGTTTGCGGCGGATATCAATAAGACAGTGGTCCCCAAACCTGCTCTGACCTTTGTGGCTGGTCGCGTATGTCATCTGCAAAATTGAGATCAGGCGCGTGACATTTTTCACAGGATAGGGAGAGAAAGGTCCTTATCAAGGCTGTCAATCATAACTTAGTGTATCCCCACACGCACAAATCAAATCATCTCCGGTGAAGATCGCACAACACATAAGGGCTGTTGTTGATCCTGTAAGTTTGAATCATTTGCTAAGTTGAAGGAGGACCAGTCACACTTTGGCAGCCGGCTTTTTATTTTCATTTTCCCCACTTTCTCCTGTCTATATTTGCACGTTCATATTGAGCGGCCGCATTTCAGTCTGAAATGCCACGATGACAATTTTAGATGTGAATGAATGAATGAATGAATGAATGTGACCTATTAGTCAGATATGGTGACCCATACCCGAAATGTGACCTCTGCATTTAACCCATCCAGAGAGTACTGAACACACGTACACCCGGATCAGTGCGCAGCAAGTAGGGGTAAGGTGCCTTGCTCAAGGGCACCTCAGTCGTTAATTGAACCTGGGAATCGAACCGGCAACCTTCTGGTCACGAGTCCGACTCTCTAACCATTAGGCCACTTTCTAGAAACCTGGGACAGGTTTGGCGAAGAGGTAATGCATGTTAGCAGGGCCGCAGATAAAACCACATCGATTAATGTGTTTTAGCAGTGGTGAGCAGACACAGTGTGTCATGATCCTTCAATCTTTTTTTATGCTGAAACGTGTGAAACGGTCTACCTTGAAAGGAGGTGAAAGAAATCAGGATTCGTCTGCCAGCTGTGAGAATTCATTAGTCTTTGTAAGACGTGCCTCATCTTTCATTAAGATGACTATTCAAGAAGATGCAACAATTGCTTCATTGTACCTCAGCCAGAGTAGTCAAGGCAAGTTATATATAAAGCATGTCATATGCTTTACAATGAAAATGAGAAAAAAGTAAATGAAACGAAATAACAGAAATAATATGACTTTAAGGTTGTAAGCATGTAAATAATTTTCACCTTAAGCAAACTTGTGGAGCAGTATTAGTGTATCATTCAACAACGTATTAAGTTCTGGAACAAGTTTATGTCTATTGAAATAGACTCTGTGACCTTTCCTTTACATCTAAGTGATTTGCATTTTAGTCCCTTCCTTGTTTTGTTCAGTGATATGAAACGGCACTGTGCAATCCATATTCAAATATTAAAATGAGCAGCGGTGTGTTTGCATGAGAAATTAAGAAACAGAATTGGGGTTCAAAGGCTGGTCTTGTGCATGCTGATAAGTAAGAGGGAGGGGCCTCAGCAGGAGCCTTGTTCTGCTTTGCAAAGGCCAATAATTCGGTGACCAAGATTATTGCAATACACAGCCAGATGACTGAAATGTTTTTAATAAATATTATTTAAAAAAAAAGTTTTTATTATAATCATAAATATGACATTTATTAAATATTTAAGTTGTTTTATTAAGTTTTTCTACATCATCTTGATATGTGTCAAGTAAACTAAGATTATTTATGTTTTTATTTTTGTACTCTTATTCAACTTTTTTGTTTAACAGTGAAGACCACCCTTAATGCCCCCTGTGGTCAATAATTATATCCCTTAAAACTAATCGTTTAATTAAACTTTTTATTCTTAGTCTTGTCTTAAAACAGCTTGAATGTAACTCTACACCTCAGCTTCATTAAGTATACGCAGATACATCAATATGCAAATTAGCCCCGCCTCCACTCAATCGCACTCTGCAGTTCAGACGCTGCTAAAACCGAAAGTGAAACTGAGAGCTGACACAGCAGTGCAGTGATCATTTTAGCCCGAATATATGCACCATCTTTGCATATTTATGCCTCGAACTGCTGATCCACAGGGGTCAAATGTCATTGGTTACAGGTTTATGAAGTCATTAACTCGGGCAGTTTCAAACCGCATTTTTAAACTGTCTTTGGTAAACTGCAGTTTTATTAAGAAAATACTCAGCAATGGTGAAAATGATAAATTTGCACATGGTTTGTCTTGAAGCACATTAAAAATGCCACATAAACAACATTAAAAACTTGATTTTCACCACAGGGGGTCTTTAACCAGTATCATGAGTTTGTCCTTTGGCAGCATGAGGAGAGTGTTTAGGAAACCTTTTACAAAAAACAGTTATTTTTTGCAATATTGTTTGGAGAAGCTAGCGGTCTTCACCTTTAAACAAGCTGTAAAATCGCAGTAAAAGTTAAATGACATTGTCCTGCGAAGCCTTGCCTTCTCAAAGTTCTTCTCAAAGACTAGAGACAGATAGAGAGAGAGAAAAAAAGAGAGAGAATCGATTGTTGCTGGACAAATTGATGCGGCGTTTGTCTGCGAGCTCACAGCAGATAAAGTGCGGGCCGCTGTGTTTGTCTTCAGGTGGCCTTTTCTACGTGTGCCACATTGCCATTTTGATGTGTTAAGTTATAATGGGTGTCTGCCATTCTCTGCTAGAGCTGCCAATAAAATCACAGGAGGAGGGGATTAGGTGTTGGTGCTGCTATGGCTCTGCTCCCGTCCACCCACTCCTGGCCTCTCTCCAATCTCTCCTTTCATCCATTTTCTCTCCTCACTCACCTAAGACCAGTGTGTCATAGCGAGAGCAGGAGGAGCTTCTGTCATGCAGAGGTCAGCCATCATTCTTGATGCAAACAGATCTGAGAGTAAAGGAGGGTTTCATGTCCTTCCCTCTTAAAGGAACAGTTCACCCAGAACTCATTTGATTTTTATGTTTTTTGTTGTGAGCAGACACAATCCGCAGGTTTAACGAACCCGAATCCAATTGTTTCATAAACCGCATTAACAAAGCACGATGCAAATGTCTTAAGCTTTTCTGTAAATAATCGCAAGTGAAGTCCCATTAATGAGTCGCATACAGCTTACTTATCGATCGTCTCTCTCTCTCTCCCAAGTAAGAACAGCCACAGAGTGCAGACATCACTTCATGACTTATTGATGCGTTAAGAGGCGGCAAGCTAATAACAATGTCTGTTCGCCTGCCTCTCTCTCTTATTCTTATCTTCTCTACTTAGCGTTAGGGTACTATTAAGCATTAAAGATTGGGGTATGTAAAAAGATGCCTTATGGGCACACAGCTTGTGGCTGTTAGTTATCCGGTTCTGCTAAGAGTCACAGAGCTACTTAGGTAATGGCTATTAAATTGAGTCGAGGCGTAGAAGCCGCCTAGAGACATGAGACTTTAGAAAAGCAAACACTACTCCACCCCGCAGCCCTGGAATAAGAGTTGCAGTCGACATCTAAGAGCTTGTAACAGGATCCATTTCATTTTTTGGGACAAATTTAATGTTTCCGTTAAACAAATGAGAGCCTCTTTCTGCCATTTAGATCACATTTGTTACTTTTTAGTGCTAAGCCTGGCAGAGGTGAATCGACATGCATCAATAAGATTCGATGTGTGGGTTAAGGAAAGATGGGATTGCAGATTGATCACATTAAAGTCAATTGTACCTTCGTAAATAAAATTTTGAGTTTGGTTCCCATGATGTTATTATCTCGATTCTCAGATTCATCCAGGTCAGGGGTATTAACAATGATTCTGTATAAGCCAGGCCTGCATTACCATTATAATGATAGTCAGGAATGAAAGTGGGTCACCTCAATGGACTCAATGCAGCCGTGATGGCCTATTTAGTGTTTATGTTTGTATATACTTCAATGTAAAATAACATTTTCCACATATAAACAAGCACCGTTCAGAAGCACTTCATCTGTGTTAGAATAGGTATTGACTGACCCGGCTTTCTTTTCAAATGCTCCTTCAATGCGGTTTTTATTTTAGATGATCTCTCTGCTACATTTAGCAACGCTTCAATTCCCTACATGGTGCACTTGAGCATTGTGAGGTACAAACAAGAGAAGAATAGTTGAAATGTCAAAAGCTTTCAATTCTGTTTCAAAGCAAGAAAACGTGCGGTTTTACATGTTGTGTCAAAGAACCCAACATTTATAATTTTTCATAAAATGCTTAAAGGGATAGTTCACACAGAAAGGAAAATGTTGTCATCATTTACTCAACCACTTGTCATTTTAAACCTGTACGAGTTTCTTACTTCTACAGAACACAAAAGACAATATGTTGGTAACTGAACAACGGCGTTACCCATTCACTTGCTTTGGTTTTCTATACAATAGAAGTGAATGGGTATAGCCGTTGTTCAGTTCCCAACATTCCTCAAAACATCTTTTTTTTTTATCTGCGGAAGGAAGAAAGTCATACAGGTTTGAAATGACACGAGGCTGAGTAAGTGATGACAGATTTTCCATTTTTGGGTGAACTATCCCTTCTTATTGTTTTTTAGCTATTATAAGAATCCAATAATCCCATGAACAATAACCTTGTGACCTCCCTAGCCTGTAGATGCTATTTCGTGCTTTAAGGTTATTAAAAATCTACATCCTTGGTATAGCCAACAGCATATGTTTCATAGCTGGATTAATGGAAAAGTGTCACAGGTATACAGAACAAAGCAGAAAAAATGGAAAAAAGGTAATAACCCATTGCCATCAGGTAAAGAAGGTCCCTCTCCTAATTTGTTTATAAAATAGTTGCGAAAATTGTATCGAATATGAAATAACGTGTGGTCTGTCTTCTGTTTGCAATATACTCTCTGTAGGGATTCTGCCAGTCAGGGGAAAAAGAGAATCAGGCAGTTAATTCATCTCTCTGCTTGAAAGTCTCATTAAAACGCTGATGAGTTTAAGGATTGCCTGAGGTAGAGAGCAAAAGAGAGCGACGGAGTCTTCTTTATAGCTTGGCAATCTAACGCTCGGGGCTGTGCATCTGTTGGGTGCAAAACAAAAAGCAAATGGGCAATTCAATCTCCAATCAATAGCAGGCACTTTCCCTTTTAAACACATCATGAATGTACACTTACTTATACATGTGTTTGCTGTGCAAATGCAATGGCGCGTGACGTCCCGACATGCGGCTGCGCTAAATGAAGATAGAGCTTGCAGGTGTGGGAATTGATCTGACCTTTTTCATTGGCAGAGAGATATAAATCACTTTCAATGGACTTTATTACCCATTTAAAGGGGGGGACACGGGGTATCCTAATTTAGGTAGTAATGGTGGGCCTCGGTACCAATACAAGCAGAAGGTCGCGCACTGTGAGAACAATCTGTTTTAATAGACACGAGTTGGCAGCGTAGCCCGGAACAGTGTGCACACCGTTTCCCTCGTGCTGACTTAAACACACATAGCTGACAGCGTAGAATTGATCTAAAAGAGCTGTTTGTAGTCTGGTGCTTGGACAGACCCTCTTCAAGCCGGCTGCTGGGATTCCTTACAACACCGTAAAGATGCGTTCGGCAGTTTTTGAGCGAAAGCGCACCGGCGATGCTCGATGCAAATGGATCTCACCCAGTTCCGTCAGATTTGCATGTCTCTCGTGCTTCAAATTTAAAATAGCCAATTTTAATCATCTTTTATTTTCATCTCCCCATAATTCCTCAAAGGCCCACCGTCCCACGACCAGAAGGACTCTCGCAGAGGCGCATAAATCATCTTCGTGTCTTGTGTTCATTAAGAGCCCAATTTACTGGTGTTTTAAGATGATAAGAGCGCGGGTAAAGATACTGGCTGCGATTCACTTTGGTTTGTCATCGACGGGGAGGCTGTGAATCAGCGGCGTGTCGATAAGTAGTTGCATTCAGATCACAAAGCAGACGTTGATGACGGTGGTCTCTGTTTAATTTCAGATTAAAGTCAGCCGCCCACCCCTAAACAGACCAGATCTGAAATGCTCCGCCAATGTCCTTGAAGTGACTTAAAATGCACTTTTACTGTTGCAAGTGTGCATTCAGAGATATGTGCACTCTGATGGTGAACGTCGCTTCAGCAGGGCTGCTTGGTCTGTGCTGACAGTCAATCAAGACTGCAGCCCACCTCACACCTCCAATGAATAGATCATTTTCATTTCAAATCTACCATTAATCAAGCTGGAGTCGCAGCAATCAGCAGGCCCCAGCGTAGGCCAGAATGCAACACATGCGTGCGGATGCATTGCGCTGGATGGGGAATAGACACACAAAGAGCAAAGGCACAGATGTAATTTTTCTCCCCAGCACCTCCAGGCCTGTGTGCTTCTGAGCCCCTGTGAAGACGATGAATGGTCAGAGACGGCAAATGGCGTCATTTCATGAGGATAAAGAAGGGGAGGAAGGCCATCTATTCTTGAAATCCCACATCTATGCATCCAGCTGTTGGGCAGGGTTTGAATGTTACAGTGGCGTTAGCTTCAGGGAAAACACCCTGTTGATGATTCTTATTACTTCTGCTCGCACGCGCATTCCTCTTTGTCCTGAACCTGCAGTAATGAAGGCAGTGACAGGACCACATGGGTATGTACTGAACTGCGGGTATTAAAGTGTTGGGAGACCAGCCGGACAAAAAAAATCTCATTCTGAACTCACTTTATTCATCTTATTCGTCTTAGTGGTGACTAGTCTTGTCTAAATGTATTCCTTAGGCACACGTTTTCTTTACAGAGCAAGATATAGTAAGAGAAAACAAATAAAGTAATAAAATTATAATCACAGGTCTTGTATGGTGTTGATATCTCTAGCATCAGGGAATGTTTGTATGAGTTCTGTATGAATAGTTGTGTATGAGTCTCTTGCTTGCCCTCAGTGTAAGAAGATGGATCTTAACATCATACAATCTCTGGTGAGCAATGGTCAAAAATGCAGAAGATGCCGAAAAAGCAAAGTTCTTTTCAAAGAAGATTTCTGAAAGTTTAATGGCTCAGCACAAACATGTGCAAAACATACAAACTGCCATTGAGTTTTCAGGTAACATTTACATTTATGCATTTGGCACACGCTTTTATCCAAAGCGACTTACATTGCATTGTATTATACATTTGTTTTGAACCCGTTGACCTTGGCGTTGCTAGTGCCATGCTCTAACCACTGAGCCACAAGAAAGCTGTATAGTAACAGGTGTATAAACATTTGAACTGGCTTATTTTATGCATTTATTTATTATTATTTATAACATATATACATATTATTGATTTTGTGTTAAGAACTATACTACAATAACTAAATTAGAAATAAACCTTAATTTAAAAAAATCCTCTTATATTTTCTACATTTTCAAGATTCTGCAGG
Source organism: Triplophysa rosa (assembly GCF_024868665.1). Classification (NCBI taxonomy): domain Eukaryota; kingdom Metazoa; phylum Chordata; class Actinopteri; order Cypriniformes; family Nemacheilidae; genus Triplophysa; species Triplophysa rosa. The sequence continues at coordinate 15,783,151 of NC_079902.1, forward strand.
GTGTATGTAAACGTGTATAAGTGTAAACTTTTGACCACAATATATGTATATACAGTATATTGTGGTCAAATATATACTATTTATATAATATTAAGACACTCATTTTCATTAGATCACTATTTTGTAAAGTTTATTATGCTTTTTTCTATCCTCTGAAAGATGTTTATCCTAATTTGTAAAACTCTAGTACTAGGTTTAGCATTGGCCATTGTGGGTGTGCAGTTACTTTTCATCGCAATATTTTCTACGTATTTTTGCACATGTGGAACTCTGCTTTCTAGAACAGTTTTTTGCTGTATTCAGTTTTTGTATTCTGTTCAGATTCAGAACAGATATGTTTTTAATCAGGGGCATTCTGTTACATTTCTTATGATTCTTATTTATTTATCAGATGCGTGTTCCTAAAAATAACTCTCTAGTTTTACCCAGCCCCGTATCAAGAGCAAAGCCAGTGTGACCGATCATCTGAAAGCCTCTTTCCCAATGAACAAAAGTCTTCATTACAAAGCCTCATTGATTATCTATGGCGGACATTTATGCAGAGAGAGCAGAGATCCCAAGCGCTAGAGGCTACGTGTATTCAATGCCTCCCATTTATTTGAATTAACTGTGTCAATGATGAAGCGAGGCTTTATTCAACCTTTAATCAGAGCTAGGAAATGGTCAATGAAGTCAGGTATGCCCTTACAGTTCATTGTTTCACAAGAGGGCGATCCATGAAACCGCTTACACATCCTTACCCCTAGAGAGCATTGTTAATAAAAATCACACTGTAAAACTGTGCTTTGTGGTTTTATACATGAACATTTATGATGTTTTCTTTGACCTCAGAAGGTCACTTTTTTATTATTGTTTAACAACTTCCTGTTAAGCGCCCAAATAAGGACAACCATTCTGGCTTAGGTCATTATGTTCCTTACAGAGGGAGCTGTTGAGCTAGAAATAAAATAAAAATGCATGCATGTTGCAAAGCTTTGAAAGTGCTGTTTCTAGTATGGCAGTGACTAAGTTTAAGGAATGTATTTAAAATTGTGTACTGTATTCTGATCCACCCCAAAATATTCTGATCTTTTTTAAAAACACATAGATGAGAATGAAATTAAAGCCACTGATTTTAGCAAATGCTTCATTTTTCTCAGTATAAACAGCCATTGTATCACTGATCATTTTATGAAATGTCAGAAATATGGATAATTTATGTATGCACCATCAAGCTCGCTGTGAAAACTGTTTGTGGGCTTATCACAATCTTTGACAGAGCAACACAGACACAAAACTTTCTTCTGTGCTCAAATGTCACGCGTCTTACGGTCCGCTCCTCTCTGAGGTGTGCCTGGCTGCAGCACGTGATAGCGAATGACATCGAAGCCGTGAATGAGTGTGAAAACATGAGTCAACCTATCTACCTCTTCCTCACCCGGTGCCGCTTCAGTTAGCTTCTCGTTCCTTTCTCATTTACCCCCGCGCACTCCTCTCTCTCTCTCTCTCTCGAGAGGAGGTTCACGCTATTATCTTGGAAATACCAGTCATTGAAATTCCTCTCTAAAGTGAAAGTATTCCCTTACATGATATACTCTCTTGCCGTGGCATTCGTTAGCTGGGGTTCAGAGAGGTGATATTAAACAGGAAGATGATGTTCAAACATTGATGGATGTGTCTGGTGCGACTTGCTCTTGCCTGTATCAGACTTTAGGAGCGCTGATCCGCAATCCCCCTCAAATAAACTAATCTGTGAACTTTAGCAGAGTAATAAGCAGATAACTCCCACTCGACAAATCTCGCAACATGTTCTAAACCTCACTGGTGTTTTATGATATAAACTTGTCTTCCCTAAAGACTAGAGAATGTTATTTTTCTCGTGCATTAGAGGTTTATAAAGGAAGTTATTAGAGGAAGATATTCATTTCTGGTTAAGTGTAGGTTTTATGTGTTGGATTGTTTTATAAGGTCTTGAATCTCATAGTTGACTTGTTCATAACTAACGTCGCTGTTTTTCATTTAAAAAAATGTCAGATGTCTTGAACATTTCTTATTTTCTTGCAGGATGTCAGATGGTTATCATCTTAGAATGTTTGTCTTACCGTTCTTTTATAACTTTGGAATGTGTAAAAGGCAAATCTTAGGGTGTCAACAGGGTGTCTTAGGGTGTTTGTCATTTTGAGGAATTCTGGGAATCCATTGATCTTAATAGGGGTGGCGCATCACATGGACATAGACTGATGCTGCTACACATGCAAAGTTTAGAACATTTTCACTTTCAGATTTAGACTTTTTCTCCTGGATGGATCACAGCTTTTAGCAGAAACATATACAGTACACACAAAACAAGAGAAAACACATTATAACATATGGTCTATGTATATACATATGTGCCACAATGACACTTGAAATCATACTGTTCGTGGATTAATTCGTGAATTAATCAGCACTGCGTATTTTCTCACAGCTTCTGTTTCATACTGAAAAAATCAATTGACATCGGGATCTACTCCATTTGAAATGCGGTCCATTAAGTTAGCCCTGATTCAAGAAATCTTAAGCTCTTTCCCCACATATTAGTCTGCCTGCAGATTCTTCTTTTATTCCAAATGCAGAGGATGAACACCAGGAGTTGTATGCACACCAATAGGAACATTGGTCCAGTTGAGCTCTACATAATTCCATGTATTGCTTTATAACATCTGGGCAATTCCATTCAGATGTCAACCTGAAGACATAAGACAAATTTTTATAAAGGTTTTCACCATACTGATTTGGTCAGATGTCAGTATTTGGTGGTTTAAATACCCATGTAAAGTCTCTCTTAGTTTTTAAAGCTTTTTTTGTTTTTAAAGCATATTTTTCCATAGTCAGTAAGTGAATTTTCACATCAATAATAGTCCATATTTTTCATGAATGGGAAAATTAAATTTACACAAAAAAATTAAACTTTTTTGTGGTCTATGAAGAGCCAACCCTTCTCCATTTTTGGGGTATTATTGCTTCTGGATTGTACATTTTAACTCACACAAATCCTATATATATATACATGTCTCTCAAAAACGTGTGTCATTTTTTTGTCACATCCATAATGCATTATTTCTTTTCTCTTTTAAAACAGAAAATTTGTGTATTGACTGATATTTTTTTCTGATACTTGATTCTGATCTCTATCAACAGGGTTTTAGTCAATTATGAACAGATGATTCTATATACTGGTAATAGATACATTCTCTGAGAATTTATATTTCAAGTCGTGACTGAAAATGTCACACGCTGGACTTACCAAGCCTTCAAAACATGTTTTTTTTCCTCTGTCAAAACCTCCATCAGTTTTCTTTAGCTTGTCAGCACCCCTGGAAGGGCACGTTCACCCAAGGTCATGTGGGTAGCATAGCAGTGGAAGTCAAAGGTGTATGTTTACCTAAAAATATCCCCCAGTGTCACAATCTGTTCACCAGCATTCCTCTCGCATAAACATGGCCCACCCACACCCACACCCTGTACCCCCTGCACCTGCACAACACAGAATTCCTTCAGCCTCCCCTGAGGGTCCTAAGCTGACAGACCCTGCTTAAGGTTCGCTCCTCTGCGGTGTGTTGTTTTCTTTCCGTTGTTTCTCAGGTAGTTGTTTATTTAAGGTGTCAAGAAAACGTTGACGGGTGATAAGACCAGTATCTCTTACTGATCATTAGACAGTTTAGCGATTCCACCCGGTGGCATGTTTTAAAGGAGTACAAGTGTGTAACTTGAAAGCCATTCAGTCTTTTCTTTTCTAGAGGGCAGAGATCGATAGGTTCATGCACCGTTTTTTACGGTTTGCTCTTCATCTTTCCCTTCGTGAGTCTGATTTCTTCTCAAGTCTCAGGGAGTTGTCAGCACCTAACGTTGACGTCTAAACGTTCTCAAATATCAAAATGTTTTTTAATTGCCTCCATTTGTGTGTCCTGCTGGGATGTTGTATCAGTTTTCTCTTTTCACAACGGCCGCCAAAAGCAATATGTTTTCAATAGCATATCAAGAAGTTTTATATACATCCTTTTTGTAAAGATTTCAATCGTTCTTTTTCAGGTCAGGGAAACAGTTGTGGCTTTGACCTGTGGATGTTATTTTTTTCACACATTGCTAACGTCTATCTATCAGCTCTATCTGCAGTGTGCAATAATTGCATCCAATCCCGGCCCTTTTAGGGCCCAAGTTGTCAAGGGATGTCATTGAACCAAGGAGCTTCTCACAATAGAGTGGCGTTATCACCCAGCCAGCACTGTTTACAGGATCCTAAGGGAAGCAGGAGGGAGAAAGAACACTTTTATTTCCAGCCTCACCGCTCCTGTATAGCAAATCCTCTCTTGCAAAATGGGCGTCCGTCGGAGAGAGAACGAGAGCACATAGAGGTTGACGATTCCCAATCACACGCTTGACGGCCGGCGGGCGCCACAGACAGAGCTCACCAATGTTTGAGTAAGGTGTGCTGGAAATATGGCGTGAATGTGAATGGGTAAATGGGATTTGTTTACGCTTTTAGGGTTTGCATGTTTTCTTTATAATATCAGGTGTTAGATGCAGTTTACAGAGACGTGCCGTAGGATTGTTTGTGTTTCAATAACAATGCATTCTGTGTTATTATAATGTCCTCTGTCGTCATCTCCTTGTTTATCTCTTTGTATTGACTCTTGGCGATCCTGAAATGTTTTCATTACATCAGCTGGGATCTCCTGTGCTTTGCAGCTCTTTTGAAAGCATATGTCAACCTTAAGGTTTTTAAATACAAAAGCTCTCAAATGATCAGATCAGTCAATAATGCTTTAATTATGATGAAGCTGTGCAAAGTGAGGGATTTTAGGCAAACGCGTATTAAAATAATAAACGGAGCGAATGTAAAAGGATTTATTGCTTTTTTCTCCTCCATCCGATTAGCACTCCATTGATGGTGAGTAGTAATTATGCTTAGCACAAAAAGTATTGTGGATTTGCTATTGGATTTAATTGATTTGTGCAAAAACTATGCACTGTTGGTTTTTAGATAAAAGTATTTGAAAAGGCACTAATAGATGCAGACGTTTGTTCATTCCTTTAGGTTTTTATTGGAAGACTCTGCTTGGACTGCACAATAATATTCATGACATCAAACATGTGCAGAAGTACGCTTTACTAGGCTACATTTTGCTTTTCGAGCAAAAAAGTCTTTGTTAAACATCATACAAGCCAGATTAGTCATTTTGCTTGCTTTGTCACAACAAGGATAACATCGCCACTCCTAGTCCAGGCTCTTGTCCTGTCCAGACTGGACTATTGCAATGCGCTACTGGCTGGACTTCCAGCTTGCACAACCAAACCTCTAAAGATGATCAAGAATACAGCGGAAAGAGTGGTCTTCAATGAACAGAAGAGAGCACACGTCACTCCTCTCTTCATCAAGTGACATTTGCTCCCTATAGTCGCTCGCATCAAATTCAAAGCTCTGCTCTTGGCCTACAAGACCACCACTGGTTAGGCACCCCCATATCTTCACTCGCTAATACAGACTTACTGTATATACCCGCCTGATACCTACGCTTTGCAAAGGTACGACATCTTGTTGTGCCATCCCAAAAAGGGAAAAAATCACTCTCACGTACCTTCTCTGGATCTGTTCCACATTTGTGGGATGATCTGCCCGCTGCTACAAGATGAGCAGATTCTCTAGCCATCTTTAAAAATCGTCTGAAAACACATCTCTTCCGTCAGCACCTGACCGATTAGTTCTGACTTCTATCTCTTTTCTACTCTTGCTATCCTTAAAAAAAACTTAGCTTTGTATACTGTGGTAGGCTATATGAGACCAGTTTTACTGCACTTAGGCTTTTTGTTATCCTTATGTTGTTCCAATTGCTTCGATTGTTTACCTCATTTGTAAGTCGCTTTGGATAAAAGAGTCTGCTAAATGACTAAATGTAAATCTTTTTCTGTTATGACACACCTGAATGACCTTTGTGTAGCTGAACAGTAGGTGCGCTTTGTCTTTTGTACAGCCATATGCTATTTGTATCTTGTTACCTTCACTCAGAAGTAGAGTAAGTTCCACCAGATTCTTAACAAACTGAGAGTTTATTGTACATTAACTAAAAAAGAAAAGTTTTGAATAAATTATCATTGTTTATTGAATCTGTTTGGTAGTTGCAGACTTATTGTAGTTTTGTTTTTAGTTTTAATACAATACTAATAATATAATAATTGATTTATTATTATTATATTAATATAGTATTGAATTAATTTAATATCATTTTAAATGAACATTTTAATACAATAGTTATACAAAAATATATTATTAGATTAATGGATGTTATATTAATTTAATGTAATATTTTATATATATATATTTTTTTTTTTTAGAAATTTTGTTAGGTGCTTTTTCATTCTATTTTTGTTTGTTTTTATGCAGACCACTTTGCAGGATATAAACACTGGTCCAGAAGCACTTCCGGTTTATTTTCAATCGCACATATATAATGAAATATTACAGATATTTTCTTAACATTTTAAATTAGTGATTTAGTTTTTATTTATTTTCAGTTAATAATTCAGTGCCTCTACTTATTTCAGTTTAATCCTGGGGCCACAGTTTTTAAAATAATATTTAGTCCAATATTTAATTTGATTACTATAACAGAAATGTTTTAATAGTTTTAGTTATTTGTAATAACCTTTATTAGTGATCCACAGTATGTTGAGATTCTCAGATGCACTTTGGTAAAAATGGACAAGATATAAAGATTGAAGTTAAGTGTCTTTTTATAGTTCACTGTTTTCATGCTATACAAAAGTTAGATGGGAGAGAAAAGCAGAACTGGGTACAGCCAGATTACGCCTTTTAATTGGGTATGTAATGAGTTTGAGGCTCAAGAGACCCTTAAAATAAAGACGTTACAGATACCCAAACTATCCTCTCTCCAGTTCTACCTTATTAACTTTAGAAGGTAAAATTTAGTTGTTCCAATAACCGTTCTTTACAATAAAAACATGCATCTCATTGGACAACTGCAGTCTAATTGGAGTTTAATGAAAGTTTCCCACTTTCCTGTACAATTATCATTGTACATATGTCAAGTGATGGACCATAGCTTTCACACCTAAACCTCTTTAGGCACCTCATCATCTCGCTCACTTGCTCTCTCTCTCTCTCTCTCTCTCTCTCTCTCTCTCTCTCTCTATCTCTCTGCTTCCTTCCTCTGGGTCTTTTTCACAAGGCACATTCATCGTATGGACACGTACATACCATCCGTTTGTTCAAGCATGAACTCTCTTGTGTAATTTACATCCTCGTGTGCAGGAAGATAAAGAGATAATAATTCTATTGTAAACCACTTAATGGTTGTTCATGTGTGACCTTGTCTTTTGTTTTATGCTTCGTTTGCCTTTGTTGGTAGAGATTATTTAAAACTCAACCCCCTTATGCTGCACTGGGGCACACGGTTCGGAAATAAATCTCAATTCACTCTCTATCCGCAAAGCATTGCAAGCCACAGTGATGAAATATTGATACACCTTATCTATAAATCTTATGGCAAAATCGTGCCCTCCAACAAAAGCTGGAGATAATGCTGACACCCCAACATTAGAGCTGATGATTTGGTATTTTGCAAAGCGCATATTCTTTCTTTTTAGGACAAGCAACGTTACTACGTGGCAGTTTATGGCTGGATGAGATGGGACGGAGCTTAATGAAATAGACCTCCCATGTCCCCTGACTCTGAGAATGAATGTCTCAGAGCAAAGCCAGGACAGAAGGGCAGGGCTCAGCGACACAAACACCAGACTATAAATCTTTCAGACGCAGACTAGAGGAGTCTGTCTTATTGTGTAATGCCATAATAGTGGGCACTAATGCTGTGTAGTCCTTGATCTGTGTATTCATAAATCACACACTGATGCTATTCACATGCAGGTTTCTACAGTCATCCCATCTTTCTGTAAAAAAAGACAGTCATCTCTGATAAATATGTAACCTGGTCATTTATTTATTTTTGTAACCTTTGCTCTTGAACATACAGGCGTATTAGCTGGACCAGCAGCTTGATTTTCAATTTAAAATACTGTACCGCAATTGTAGGTGTATATAGAATTAAAACAATGACAGAACACAAAAATATGAGTTTGAAGGGATAGTTCACCCAAAACTAAAAATTATGTCATCATTTACTCAACCTTCTGTCATGCAAAACCTAATTCTTTCTTCAGTGGAACACAAAAGAAGATATTTTGAGAAGTCTCCGTGGTTTGTGTCCGTACAAAGGCAATATCTTATTTATATACTGGGGTTATTTAAAATGTCTTCAAAATATCATAAAGCTTTATTTCCAAGTATGTTTGCACATACAAGGAATTTGTTTTGGTGACAGGAGCATTCAGTACACAGAAACAGCAACAACAGTACACACAATAGAAGAAACAGAATAGAATACAGTACACAGATGATTTATATAAGGGCCAATGGGTATACAAAATTAAGAAATACAATACATTAAAGATATAGAGAGTAAAGCTATGTGTGTATGTAAATATGTACAAGTAAAAAGAGGTAGATGGCCTGAGGGAAGAAGCTGTTTCTGTGTCTGGTTGTTTTGGTGCTCTGTAGCGCCGACCAGACGGCAGCATTGTGAAGATCTGATGGCTTGGATGTGAGAGGTCCAGGGTGGTTTTCTGAGCCCTTTTCCTCACTCTGGATGTATACAGTTCTTGGAGGGTGGGCAGGGAGCAACAATGATCTTCTCAGCAGTCCGAACCGTCCTCTGTAGTCTTCTGATGTCTGACTTTGTGGCTGAGCCAACCCAGACAGTGATGGATGTGCAGAGGACAGACTCTATGACTGCTGAGTAAAACTGTTTTAATAGAGTTTGTGATAGGTTGAACTTCTTCAGCTGATGTAAGAAGTACAACCTTTGCTGGGCTTTTTTAGCAATGGAGCCAATGTGATTGTCCCACTTCAGGTCCTGAGAGATGGTGGTGCCAATGAGTGTGGTGTCGTCTGCGAACTTCAGAAGTCTGACAGAAGGGTCCTCGGCAGTGCACAGGGTGTACAGGGAGAAGAGCAGTGGGGAGAGAACGAGTGCTGGCTGTGAGTTTCCCCATTCTCACTAACTGTTGCCTGTCTGTCAGAAAGCTGGTGATCCACTGACAGATAGAGCCAGAAACAGATAGCTGGATTAACTTTGTCTGGAGCAGTGATGGGATGATGGTGTTGAAAGCAGAGCTGAAGTCCACAAACAGGATCCTCACATAGGTCCCTGGTCTATCCAGATGTTTCAGGACAAAATGCAGCCCCATGTTAACTGCATCCTCAACAGACCTGTTTGCTCTGTAGGCAAACTGCAGGGGGTCCAGTAAGGGTTCTGTGATGTCCATCAGATAAGCCAGTAGCAGTCTCTTGAATGACTTCATGACCACAGATGTGAGCAGGGCTGGGGAATAACGAAATACATGTAACTTAGTTACGTATTTAAAATACAAAATTTGAGTAACTGTATTTCATTACAGTTACTTTTTAAATGGTGGTAATCAAATTACAGTTACTTCAGAAAAGTATTTTAGATTACCAAAGTGATTACTTGGAATTTCAATGGCGTTTATTTCATTTTAACTTTATATTAACTGTAACGGGCAATGAATGTAAACAGCAATCAGTGATTCTCTGACTCTGACATTCTGAAAAAGCATCCCAAACTACAGTTCTGTTCATTTTCATGCCCCTTGCAGAATATGCAAAATTGGAATAATTTTAACAAAATAAGAGGGATCTGGGTTTATACAAGTTGCATATTAATTTTATTTAGTACTGTTCTTCATATACTCCATTACACAATTTGAGCCAGTTTATACAAATTGCCACATAAAAAATTGGCATACCCTTGAATCTTTAATGTCTGTGGTTACCTGAATGATCAATGACTGTTTTCATGTTTTGCGAGTCCCTTGTTCAAGTAATTTGTTTAGGTAATTGCAACTTTTTATCTCAGAGTTCTTTTATCTTACAGTTCTGACTTTTTCCTCACAATTGCGAGTTTGTAACTCACAAATCTGATTTATTTTCTTAGAATTGTGAGAGATATACACTCACAATTGCATTTGTCAGTCCAACTTGAGAAAAAACACTGACTTTTTTCTCAGAATTGCGAGCTTGAGAAAAAAAACTCTGAATTGTTATAAAGTTATAAAGTCAGAATTGCATGAAATAAACTTACTATACAAATGTCAAAATTGCAAGATCTGAAATTCTGATTTCATAACTTGCAACTGCGAGTTTAAATCTCGCAATTCTGAAAAAAACGAAATTTAAAGTGATGGAATTTTTTTAGTGATGGAATCACTTATTTATTCATTTATTTAGTGATGGAAACAAATTTCCATGAAACACAATGCATTCAGAGAAGGGGGTGAACATGTTTAAACAGGATGATGTGTAAAGATTTTTCATTTTGTTTAGTTTTGCCCTTCACATTAAGCATGTATAACCACATGTTTCCCAGAAGACAAAAAAAGTACATTTAGCCTCCAATTCAAAAAAGTTTACACACCCCAGCTCTTAATGCATTGTGCTGCCTTTTTGAGCATCAGAACTTTTCCTTTTCTTTTTTCTAATATTGTGTGCTTTTTTGCTTTAAGATATATTGTGGAAAACAAATGTTGTTTAAAATAAAATGCAGAGGAAAACCAAGACCTCTGTTTGGTGATCCCTTTGTGTTACGTACCTTATCGGTATTCCAAAGTATTCTAAAGTATTTAGATTAAGTTACAGAGCTTGTGTAATCTAACGAAATACGTTACAAATTACTTTTTAAAGCATGTGTTTTGTAATCTGTAGTGAAAAACATTTTAAAAGTAACCTTCCCAGCCATGGATGTGAAAGTGACGGGTCTGTAGTCATTCAGTCCTGTGATTTTGGGTTTATTTGGGATGGGGATTATGGTGGAGAGCTTGAAACAGGAAGGAACTGTGCACAGCTCCAGTGATCTGTTGAAGATCTGTGAGAAGATGAAGGCCAGTTGAATAGCACAGCTTTTAAGACAGGCTGGGGAGATACCATCTGGGCCTGGTGCTTTTCTTGTCTTTTGTTTCCTAAAGACTTGGCACACATCCTCTTCACTGATCTGAAGTGCAGGAGGTGGGGTGACTGTGTTGTGTAGAGAGAATGTCAGAGTTGGTGTGAGGTGTAAAGTTAGCATTTTCAAATCTGCAGTAAAAGTCATTCAGATCATTGAGCAGGTGTTGATTGCCTGCAAAATTGGGGGATGGTGGCTTGTAGTTAATGATGTCTTTCAGGCCTTTCCACACCGGAAAACCGGAAAAGCAGCTTCAAAAACACTCCAATCGTTGCACTCGAAACAGGCTTGTAAGGGCCGCTGTGTTTCGTTGATCCATCTTTTAACAGTCCTTACCATAGGTTTGGCAGATTTTAGTTTCTGCCTGTAGGCTGGGATAAGGTGAACCAGCTGATCTAGGGACAGAGCGATATGCATTCTTTATTGTGGTGTAGCAATGGTCCAAAATATTTTTGTCTCTGGTAGGGCATGTGATGTGTTGTCTGTATTTTGGCAGCTCGAGTGTAAGTTTTGCCTGATTAAAGTCGCCAAGAATAATAATAACAGAGTCCGGGTGTTGTTGCTCAGTGTCCGTGATGTGATCGGCGAGCTGTTGTAACGCCACGCTCACGTGCGCTTGCGGTGGAATGTAAACACACACGAGAATGAATGAGGAAAACTCTTGCAGTGAGTAAAAGGGCTTACAGTTAATGAAGAGCGCTTCTAGGTCAAGACAGCACATCTTCTTCATCACTGTTGTATCTGTACATCACTCTTCATTGATGTAGAAACATACCCCACCACTGCGAGATTTCTCCGTTGATTCTGCGTCGCGGTCCGCTCTGAACAGCTGGTAGCCCGGCAGATGTAGCGCGCTGTCCGGGATGAAGTCATTCAGCCAAGATTCCACGAAACACAAAACAGCTGAGTTTGAATCCTTATTTGTTCGGTAGAGTAAAAGAAGTTTGTCCATTTTGTTTGGCAGAGAGCGCAGATTCGCCAGATGTATGTGTAACGGAGGCCAGCTAGTGCAAAGCTGTGCAGTGTGTAAACCTCACTCCCCGACCAACAGAGACTCTCTAGTGACAGACGCTAGAGACTGCGGTTCTGGAGCGCTTTAGCAGCGCCGCTGCGCCTCAGACTACGATGTTAAGTAAAACGTCAGAATAATCAAAAACCGGTAAAAGATCAGATGGTGTGCACTGCCGAATGTTCAACAGTTCATCTCTTGTGAAACTGATTGTATATGGGAAAAACATAAAACAGGACAAACTAGCAAAAACACTGGAGAGCTCCACACCCAGGCAGCCATCTCCACACCCAGGCAGCCATCAAACTATCTTATTTTGTAGAGATGCACCGGACAGTAAGTGCACCAACGCACACAACACAAACAGGCTAGCTTGTGAAAGCATTTCTTCTTACAAAAAAAGTCATAAATGAAGATAATATGGCCTATAGTTCTGCGTAGGATTGACATTTATTTCACTCCGTGTAATTACATTTTAAGTACATTGACATAATTGTTGTTAAGAAAACAGCTTTGTCTTACTCATTACGCTGAACTTGATTTGATGTAACATTGTATATGATTTTTGATGAAATATTTTAATTTACCAATTGAAGTCATTTTTTAAGTTGATCCAACTTTTCATTTTTTACAAATGAAATTGAAATTGCATTACTTAGGTATAATGTAATTTCAGCAAGAAAATTTTTCTTTAAATCTTAAAGACAAATCACTATGCAGCATCTTTGGATTGCTGAACTTGTGCGTATGCAGTTGTTGCCTCTAATTTCGCATAGATGGTGTTTTTGTAGATCAGTTTGTCCTGTTAAATGGCAAATAAACATTTTGTTCATAAATGCCTTCATTCTTTCTTGTTTGTAAAAATTCTACAACTATCAGCCATGAAATGTTGTGATAGTTGCCATCCCTATTATTTTGTTTTCTGAAGAAGAAAGTCATACAGGTTTGGAATGACATGAGAGTGAGAGCATGATGAATATCTTGTTCATTTTAGTTCATTATTGGATGAACTATCCCTTTGAAGCGCTCCAAATATTTATATCATAGCACCAAACAGTGTGGCATTAGAAACTTTGGTAAACTATCCCACAACCTGAGCAGGTGATGGATGTTCAAGATGTGATAGAGTCACATTGACAGCAGTCATTCGTATAAATTGCCACATCCCAGAAATGGTTACCGTGAATAGGACAGGACTCTTTGATGTTTTTTCTTCTCCAGATTATGTGAAACGAGCACGCTCAAGTTATTAATGCAGCAGCGCTGGTCTCCTGTAAACAGTGTTATTTTGTTGTTAATCTTGCTAATGATATCCCAAAAGGGCGCCTACTTTATTCTGCTCAGGCTTCCAGCAGGGCTCTCTATTAAGTGGAGGAAAGTTTCTTCTGAGACAAACAAATGTATTGCTGAAAAGCTGAAACTGACCCATTACGGGCCCATCCTTTCAGAGGAACATCAAAAGAAATATGAATGTTTTCCTCTTATTCTAATTTTCTGTGTACCACTCTGTTATATTTAAACATTTTTAGCTGGAGTAATGTTCCAAATCCTGATAGTATTGGGCAGCTTGGCATTATCCTGTTTATTGTAGTAATGAAACTAAGAAATTAACTTCTTAAAAGCTCGTGTTGGGAGATATGCGAAGCATCTATTCCAAGATTCTTTCCGCATTGTAGTCATCACAGCCTTTATTTTGAGATTTCTTCAGCATGTGCTCCTTGGTGTTTGAGTTTCATCAGTGTTGAAGCCTGTGAGATGAATGAGTCAGCACGGTTAAGAGCTGCCCTTTTCTCAACCTCACTACTCCCCCAGCACAGGCACAGAGCGCAAATCACCAGGCTATCTCGCCTATCCGTCTCCATCATCTGCGTACCCACAGTTCTCTCTCTTTCTTTTTCTCTAAAAATTGCAGCATACTATCAGTGTATTTTAAACCAATAGCGTTTTAGCTTTAAAACCAGCCTGACAAGCTTGTAGCATCACTTTAAGAGCTTAAAGTCATGTCCATCCCCCCCCCCCCCCCCCACTCTCTCACTCTCTGTCTTTCTTTCTTGTACTTTTTGGTCCTTCACAAGGTCTGTCCTCAGACAGAATGTTAACCTCAGCTTTGTAAGCGTTGATTAGGGGACAGTAAATCCTCAGTCATGGGCTTTCTCCAGCGTGCTGCTAATGACACCGAGGTTACCCCTTATATTGTTGTTAGGGCTTCGGGTAGATTTGTAGCTGCTGCCACTTGTGCTCCTGTTTTGGCTTTATTGTTGAGAGAGAAAAGTTAAAGCACATGTTATTAGCCTTGACCTTGAGAAATAAACAAGATTGAACCCTGTAGCAAGGGTTAACAGCTGTGTATATGAGGTTCTTCACCTGACTTGCATCCAGAAGTCCATAATTAAAGGAACAGCTTAACTAAAAATAAAAATGATGCTATTATTTACTCAGCTTCTTGTGATTTTAAACCTGTATGACTTCCTTATGTCTGCAGAAGACACAAGATATTTTGAAGAATGTTGGTGACCAAGCAACATTGTCCCCATTGACTCCCCATTGACACAGAGATTTCTAACAATATATTTTGTATTCCACTGAGTCATATACTGTACAGATTTTGAATGACATGAGCGTACTAAAACATTTTATAGTTCAATTTAAGAATTACAATGTGACACTTTAAGTGACGCAAGTCAAAGACATAGAAACCAAATTAATATGCAAGTCATTATTTGTCTTCACATTTTTGTGACACAGAATAAATGTTTTTTTTTGTAGGCATACATTTAATGATACTGTAAGTGACTTCTACACTTTATATTCTACCAAATACTACCAAATAATTATGTGGCGATCTGTGCCTCCTCTTCAGGGGAAGCAGGAATTCAAAATACGTGTTCAGCGCTTCACGTGAACCTATGTGCATCACGCATCATGTCAAAATGCGTGCCTGCTGCAGACGCGTCGAAAGAGTTTATGATAAAAGAGACGCTCGCGTTCAGACGACACTGCGTTAACACTTAACTCTGATTACACATGAGACTAAGCGAGTATCTAGCAAACGCAAGCGTCTCTTTTATTAAAAACCCTTTCGACGCGTCTGCAGCAGGCACGTATTTTGACATGACGCTCCACACACATGACGAGCTAAATACATGTGATGCCAAGCTTAACACCACTGGAATAATTCCAACTACTACATAGTTATATTTATAACTGTTTAAATGTACATATACTGTAATAGTTTTGGACTATAAAGGCGCAAAAATATTTTTCTGATTGTTGTCTTTTTTTCTTTTTCATCGCTTTTTTGTTTGTGTAATGGGCTCTTTTCTTTGTATATTGTTTTGTTGTGTTATTGTTTTGTTCAGTTAAAAAAATATGTTCCTCTCCTGTCCCACACTGACTCGTCTTGCAAATCATATTATTAGACTTAGCTATTAATATACAGTCTGAAGTCTCAGTCTAAAGTTAATCAGAGCGGAGCTTAACTGAGGCATGTTTAAAGAGCTGGATGTGACCTAGATGTCCTCCCATCAGCAATCCCCCCCAACCCCCCGAGAGTGTTTGTCCACTCTAAGACCCGTACACCTATACTCATGTCTCTGATGAGTCAGAGTTTTGACCTCCTTGGGCTGAAATCCTTCGTCAGTAAATCTGAAAGCCGTACACCATACGAGCGAGAGGGCACCACGGCTGCGTCCGCATCCCTACTGATCCCCCTAAGACACTGCTGGCGCTTTGAAGTCCAGACTTGAAAGGACTACAGTGAGTGCAGAGAGAGACAGAGAGCAGTAAACAGTGATTATGTGGAGATTAATGAAGCTGAACCCATGCTGATGTCTTTCTGCCCCAGGACAGTGTTCAACCCCAGCAACACTTACCTACATGCTCATATATGAGCACACCTGCATGATGTACTTGACAAAGTGTGCTTGAGCAAAAAAGAGGATGAGAGAACCAGGATAGCTTGTCTATTTGATAGTCAACTATATATTTAAATTGTTTGTTTCTTTCTTCTTGCATTGAGTAATGCTTTTCTTGTTTGGCAAAAAATCACTTTCCTAAAGTTGTCAAAAGTTTTGAAGTTGACATAGCAACCCCGTTGGCAGCAACGTCAGTGCATTGTGTTTAATAGACTTCATATCCAAACGTTTCTGAGAGCTGAGATGACTGGACTTAATATGTTGCTTGTCAAAATATTGAATTTTAAATAAGAGTGCTGGAGTTCATCAAACAATATGAAGTAGACAGACAGCTGCCGCCTACACAGGATAAAAGAAAAAATGGAGAAAAAAAACGAAATTTACACTTTAGACATAAAATAATGGGCACGGATTTGTTCCAAATGAGTGGAAAATAGTTTATATTCTCATACTAGATTACAAAAGAACTTTCTCTGTAACCACAAACTAAGCAGCATATTCCTAACTCATTGTTGTCTTTTTTTCCAGTGTCTGCCCAGATCCTGAAAGCCAGCCTGGACACAATGGAACGTCATATCCAGAGGCTGGAGAACGACATTCAGAACTTCCCCAAGACTGATGACAAACAGGATAAGTTTGTTGAAAAGATGTCGATATCCTTTGAGTACATTTACTATTGTTTTTAGAGGGGCCATGTATTGTTTTGGGTTGGGGTTTCAGGTCCTCTCCTAAAATGGGAAACAGGCGATTCCTCTCCCAATTGGATGCGATTAGTATTAGAAGGGTTGTGTAGGAGACTGGCTGTCAAAGTTAGATGTTTATCGGTGGTCTCCTCGTCCTCAGGCTCTCCAAAGGGAGTTCAGACTGGGAGCTATTTATACTGTCCAACTCCTCACAGTCTAATGTAAGGTACATGTATCCCCCATCTGCTGTTTTCATCCCCTTTTCATGAACTCATCACCTCTCAAAGTGCCTCTCCCATTTCGATAACAGTACAGGTTCACTCAGACGTGAGCGTTGGTTATTCTCAAATCAAGTTAGATTCTGCGGCGCTTCTCTGATTTAGACGCTGAGGAAGTTAGATGGTTGTTTGACTTTTCCTTTTGACGTGTGAATGTTTATGGCTTTCAAAATCATGCTGATTTAAGGAAGTTTGACTCCTGCACTGGTTTTCTTCTCCGAGTGACGCCCTGACTTTTATATTCCCACTGCGATCCCCGCCGTTCCTCCACGGTGTTATTAACTATGAGTAAGAACCATTAATCAGTGACTTATCAAGTCTGAAAGTCTTCCCATATGTTCTCCTAGCACAGAAAAGACAGCAGTTAACCTTATTTTAGCTCTTTGTTCACAAGCTCAACGTTGAGATTTATGGGGGTCTTACTCTGCACTTTGGGTGGCATAAGAGTAATAGCTTCAGAACACATAAAAAATTTGCTTATAGTCAAAGAGGTTTGTATGATTTAAAGGGGTGATTTAACGCTGTTTCATGCATTCTGACTTCTTTACAATTTTAAACGTGCTGGCTTCTCATGCTTAACATGGTCAACTTGTCAAAAAATTAGTTGGACGTATTACGCAGCATTTCTGTGCTTGATACACTCCCCCAAGGTTTTTTTCGAACATGAAATACCGTTACGTAACAAATTGTCTTTGTCCCTTACTGGGCAATTCTCCCAGAAAAGCACACCCATGACAAGGCGAAAGAAATTGCCCGCCAATGTGTCAACCGACGAGTGATAGGAAGACCCGCTTACCATCAAGATTGGCTGCGCAGCGTCAAGATTCGCTGCGCTGTGGACCTGCAGCTGCAGCTCGTTACTCTTACGATAGTGAGAGAAGTTTTTTGTTGACGGCATTTCAGTAATGGATGTTATATAAACGGTAGATATAACGCTGGATTTGCAGATCATTTGAAACTGATAGATGAAGCAATCTCAGCGCTAAAAGATGCCGGACATGAACCGCACGCGGTAAGTCAAACTAAGTCATATTTCTGTTTTGTTGGCAATCAGCGCGAACGTGCATAATGTAAACAACACGAACTTATAGTGAATCAACAGTCATGCAGGGATAATGCGATGATGTATTATGTGCTCGTGATTTAGTTCCCCCCCGCACACCCCCATTACCGCTGTATCTATCTTTTATAAAAGTGATCAAACTAAATACTCTTCGAAGATACGAAGTATGCAATACTATTCTATAGGTACTCAAGATTAATATCAGATTGGCAGAAACCGGACCTTTAAGAATATCGTGCTTTTCTTGCCTGCAGAGCGGCGTGGAAAACAAGGCGGAATACCTTTGTGGCCACAGTGACAGTATTTATTAGCAGGACCGAGGGAGGATCGGAACTTGAGGGAAGGGGAAATGGAGAGGTGCGTGGGCATCAGGGCCTCGCGTCGTCCCCAGAGAATTATAAAAGCCATCCGGGGCCCGAGCGCAAACGCGGCCACATCGCACCTCCGTCTCGACCGATCTCTCATCACAGCCTGAGATGAATACGGTCACATCCATTTGATGATTCAAGTGGAGGTTTTTCTTAGCTGGGCGAAATAAGAAAAGAGTAAGAGAGGCTGGTGAAAGGAAACAACTCCGCCCCCATTGTGAACCAGTCGCAATTCGTTTTCAGGAGATGCCGACTGACAGCGCGTTCAAACACAGCTGCGCCAGCTCTTTTGCGCATCACAGGGCAGGAGCTAAAGAAGGCCAAAAGCTGTTTCACTCGCCCATTGTGGACAGAGGGGTAGATGCCTGAGACGGAGTGATTGAATTTGTGAATGTGAAAGCGCGCGGGCGTGTGTTTGTGTGTGCGTGCATGTATTTTTTTTCTTCCGCTAGCTGCACTCCATTGCTCTCCATAGCAACAGGCTTCTAGGTCCTCTCTTAATGAGTTCGACCTCAGCGTGACCTTTTGACAAATGAGTTACGGCGCAGCGATGCAACTTTACAATCACAGTAAAGGAAGTGTTTAAAAAAACATTTGCTTTTTAGCGTCACAGTTAAGGGTTTGTTTTTAAACGGGGCAGAAGAGGTAATTTGTGTGACTAAGAAAATAGACAGATGTTGTCTTGTTTACAATGTGTTCGTTGCCTGTAGATACTTGTTCAAATCAGACTACTCCAGGTGGGCACTGTCAGACACTTCTTAGGTTTTCATCCTTTTCTATGCACTGTAGCCTTGAGATCCGTGTGATTTAATCTACCCTGAAATCACATTATTCTCTCTTGTTTCTTTATTTTTATACTCTCTTCTGCTCCAGGGAGACACCAAACAACACAATTGTGCCGTTTCATATGCAGAACATTTGTTTCTCTTCAGTTTTCATGGCAGCTCAAACAGCAGAGCCTGTGAGATAGAGAATGAACTGGTATGTAGCAAATTTTCTGAGATAAAAAGGCATTAACTAGAGAGAGGGGGTGAGCGGGCGCGGCGGAGGAATTTTGCCTAGGTAGGTGTCAGCTTTTTTGAGATGTAATAATGAAGGTA
The DNA here is from genome assembly GCF_024868665.1 of Triplophysa rosa. Lineage (NCBI taxonomy): Eukaryota > Metazoa > Chordata > Actinopteri > Cypriniformes > Nemacheilidae > Triplophysa > Triplophysa rosa. The sequence goes on from NC_079902.1 coordinate 15,802,620, forward strand.
TGCACACTCATTTCACACTCCTCAGAAACTGTGGAGGTGACATTTTGAAATATTAAAAAATTTCACCAAATATGGGAATATCATATTAGATTCACATTAAGACGCTTAAGACTCTGGAACAAATATGCATTTATTAGCTTACATGGCAATGCACGCTTGATATATTGATTCATTAAATACAAATGATGGTGGCACCAAAACAGGGCCTGCTTGAAAATGCAGCGAGCGCCCTATTGTAAAAGAGAAATAAACTCTCGGTATGAACGAGGGTTAGTTTTTTAGAGTCAAATAAAAGGATTTTCTTTTATTACCCACTGTTCAACATTCCCTCGTCGTCTTGCAATATGAATATGTGAGAGTATGTTTGTTTGAAATATTAGGTAAGCTATGAGGGACTGCTTGTAGATGCAGCGTGTGTATTTGGAAGAACGAAATTGACTCACCACCGCGTGTAGATTATTTAAACAGTGTTTGGTACTAAAGATCTCCGTGCATCATAATTCACACTACCTGCTAACAGTGAAGGTTTTTTCTTCTTTTCAATTTAAGTGTTTGAAGAATATTATCTGCTGTTTGAAAATATCCTCATAAAGGCATTCGCAGTCTGGAGACTTTTTCATTACATAAATGCATTTCATATACACAAGATACACCGGCATACATTAAAACCATGTAGTTATTACAGTTTCACTCTCTAAACCCATCTCAATAAAACAGAGTAGCTCACGTTGGTACACGGCTTTATTTTTTCTGCCATTACTGTAATGTATGCAAATGTGTGAGTGGGGTGTTTGTTCAGCAGTTTAGTGATATCTATCTATCAGAATTAATGGCACCCCACAAAGGCCTTTAAATGAACTAGAGGCCCCAGGAGAGCTGTAACTCAGCAGCAGGCCGGCGCTGGTGGGGTAGGGATGCTGTCGGTGGTCTGCCTGGGGACCGGGCTTACTGGGAGCTTAATGGGGAGCGGAAGGGCTGCTGCGACGTTCAGCGTCCGTACTGAGCTTTGATGGATGAGGGAGCCTGTCTAATAGATCTCGCTCTGCTGTAATTCAGCATGCTGATATTTTACTTAACCTTTGAGCTCTCGAGAGACTGAGAAGCACCAATCATCTGCCCAGTTTCGTCCATAACCATATATTTAATGGCACGGAACATAAAAACAAATGCTGTGTTTTATAGTAGGAAAGAAAGTATTTTAAATGTGGATTGATGGACGGTAGGCCAATGGGGGGCTTATGTTTGTTGATATGGGATTTAAACAAAAACTTTATAACCACATTTTATGTATTTCTGTTGAAATATTTTTGAGTCTACAACTATCACTAAATGTTTTCCAATTTTATTAATTTGAGTTTTTTATACATTTTTCATTAAAAAAATTATGTGAAGAATCTGTTTTAATCGATTGAATTGAAGAGATACTTCACCCAAAATGGAAAATTCTGTCATCATTTACTCACCTCCGAGTTGTTCCAAATGTGTATAAATTTCTTAGTTCTGATGAAGACGGAGAAAGATATTTGAAAGAATGCTTATGTAGTCAACGGGGGGGCAAAATCTGTCTGGTTATAAGCATTCTTCCAAATATCTTTCTCTGTGTTCATCAGAACAAAGAAATGTTTACAGATTTGGAACAACTCGAAGATGAGTAAATGATGACAGAATTTTCATTTTCATATCCCTTAAATCAGTATCATTAAAACAGGGCACTCTATAAATCTATAAATAATCAATAAAATTGCTGATATAATAATAATTTTTTAAGCTGAGGTAAGGTTGCTTTTTTGTTCACATTCGCAAGATTAATGCACATAAGATGCAACGCTTCCCTTTCACCTAAACGTACCTTTCAGATAAGAGGGTGCAGTTCCTTGAAAGACTCCCCGAAGCTTTGCGCTTTATTGTGTCTCTCTTTAAAATGCCTATAAACAAATCATCTCTCGTTGCTGCTGAACACAATGCCTTGTTAGACGGAGGAAACCACAAGCCAAAGGAAGTGCTAAACAAGTCAAACTGTTCATTGGAAATGCCTGATTTTCTTGTTTTCTCAACCTCTGCTTTCAGTGGGACGTTTATCGAGCTGACCTGAGCCTGCTCACGTAAACAATCCTTCTTAAAGGGAGAGAAATACCGAAGACCATTGTTCTTTTGTGCGCTGTGTATTTCGTTTTGAAAGGCTGCGGGTGCCGTGCCAGTTGTAGTGTAGACCAATGCTCAGCGGGACGGTGTAACACACGATTCCCAGCATAGCACCTCTTATGTGTTGTATTCTGGCACGCGTTCCCTTTGTGTTTTAATACCTGCTGTGGAAATGCACTTCCTGTTGCTCGGGGCAGCGACGTGTGATTGGTTGAGAGGAGCTGAAACACGCACGAGTTGCTGTGGGAAGCCATTTCATGCATCTGATGTAAATGTTAAGTCTTGTGAGGTTTCTTAGAAAGCTTTGCTCGCGTGAATGGCCACAGGTTTGCTCCTGAAGATCTTGTATGATCGGCACGGACTGTTTTAGCTTTGGGTCTGAAGCTGTTAATAAAACGATGAAGATGTGTTTGCAGCAGCCTCTCGCTCTTGTTTGTGTCTCAGCGTAGTCTCAAACCCCTGTTAATTATGGAATTAGGTCACCAGAATGAGGTGACATTCACCGCTGGTAATGTTTACCTCACTGTAACTCTCCATGTCTCCCTGTGGCTCTAGCGAAATTTGCTCGGAAAGAATAACACGCGCAATTCGCAAATTGCATCATCAGTCTCACAGAAATTGATATACATCCCGACTACTGTAAACGGATGAAAAAGAGTGATTGATTTGAACCCTATCTCTGACTTCCTCCCCATAGCTCATTGTTTATTCCGGGTTTGTGTTGTCTTGGAGGACGGCATTGTTGGGAAACAATGGCTAACTTTAATTGACCACGTGTCACAGGAGACATTAAGATTTTAATTAACAAATTCTAATTGGTCATGAACAGAATAAACAAAACAGAGCCCGAATAATAACTGCAGTTCCGGTAATGATAGTCGTAAAGAATGCAAAGGCCGGAGTCCGAGCATGAACGCGCTTGGCACTCTCGTCTGTGATTATGTTGCTGTCGTGCGTAGATTTGTGTTTATTGGGAAATGGCATCCAAACCATGTGTTTTGTGTGATAGGATTTTGCATATGCTAATACATTTGATTGCCTTGATGTGTGGCTGGGTGGGGGAGTCTCAGCACGGACGAGAGAGGCTCGATAACTGCCTCTTCAAATCCCATCCTCAAAGCTTCCGCCATTCAGTGAGCTTTAGGGAGGAGGCTGCGTTTGTAAAGACGTGATTAGATGGGTATTTAATAGAAAATCAGCGCCGCTGATGCAGAATGATGCTGATTGTTAAAGTGCTGTTTTGCTTTGGCCATTTGTGCTATTATTGCTGTGTTTAATTGATTTAATTGACATTTGGGAGTGTGTTTTAGAAGAGTAACTTTAGTGGAGAATGGAAGCATTTTGGGGGGGGGTAATAATAACAATATACTGTCAATGATTCGATTTCACTGGTAGGCTGGAGTTAAAGCCCAAGTTTACACTGCATTTTCCTAATCAGTATTTGTGTCATTTTTTATAATTCCGTAGCAAACATTGTTTTGTACTGTATGATATCTAAATATTTACTTAAAGGGGTAAGTTCACTTCAATATAAGCCCCATTGACTTTCCATAGTAATTTTTATTCCTATTATGGAAAGTCAATAGGGGCTTATTTAAAAGTGAACTACTCCTTTAAGAGGTAGATCATTGATTTCAAGGTCCAACAAAATGTATCTGGTTTATGCTTAAAACAACTAATGAAAAATGAACTGAATTAATATTAGTTGTTTTAAGCATAAACCTAACATATGGGTAGTTGACATATATCGTAAATGTGTGCTGTGCAATTTTATATGATGGATATAAATATTAATCATGTAAAATAATATATTGTTTAATAGTTTGTTTTCTGAATTTTGCTGTCACACCACAGGACACATGTACGGTACATTTGTCAACTACCCTATACAGTATATTATACAATTTTGCGATTTACTCACCCTGTGACTTTTTTCAGAGATTTTATTGATAATAACCCATTGCGTCTTTTTTAAATAAATGGAAAATAAAAATTATAAAGTCAGATTTGGAACAACAGGGCTGAGTAAATGATGAGTTTGAGTCAACTATCCCTCTAATATCTTCTTTTTGGTCCTCAAGTAAATAATTCTTGCTTAAGGGATGTTTAAAGTCCAAGTGAAATTAAAAATGACAATGCTTATTTTGTCATGAAATATTGCAGCGTTTATTGTAAATAGTTTATCAATGTGGGTCATTGTCTTTTTAAAATTCATGTGCCCTCATAATCTTCAGTTAAAATCTGAAAATGCACTTCCGTCCTGTAGTGACTATCCATCTTAAATGCCATATGTTAGACGGCTTGGGCGGAGCATCCGTTAACTCCTCCCCTTCAACTGTCAGTCTGCTGCCAGTTTCATTTCAAAATGCAACGGCTGTTTTTATACATCCAATCAAATCGCAGAGAAATATGAAAGCCACGCCCCCTTTTTTCTCATTAGAAATTCCATTTCACGCAAATGCGTCAAAATATGGAAGTAAAAATTATCACAACTTCTGGTTTACGGGGACTTTTAATACTCACAGGAAAGCTTGCCAAACGTATAAAAAGCTGCAGTATAGTTCTGCCTCGTTTAAGTTTAGTTTTGTATATTCAGTCAATGTACAACCAGTGATGGTGGGATATAGTACTCAATTACTAAATGGTAACAGCATTTATTTCCACTGTGCTATGGGAAAGAGACCCTATCTTCATCGGCCTGATATAAGACCTTCAGTCCAAATCTCTCGTATTACAATCCCTAAAGCACAGGCAAACAGTTAAAATCATTCCGTTCCATGCACGGCTGTCTTCACACACAAGTGTTCTGCTGGGCCTCAAGCCCCCAAGACGCATTTCAGCCCTGCACTCTACTCTAATGAAAATGACACTTTAAATGAGATTGAGCATATTTCAGCGATCGTATTTCATAAATCAAATTTTCGTGATTGCCTGGCCTGATTTTTCTTAGTTGTTCAGTCTCGGTTAGTCATGGAAACGTCTCTATGTGAGTTATCATTATGCGTGTGAATTGTCTGGAAATTCAACAATCACTGTCTCGTTAGGAGGGAAAAAACTAGGGCTTGATTTGGCAGGTCCATTAACCCAGAGCTCATGGCTGACATGGCCACTAAGTCTGAGGTTGACAAGCATACTACTCCCAGGGCGGAGGTGGAAGCCTTCAACCGACTCAACCTCTCTCTCTTCCTCTGTCTTTCTCTCTCTCTGTGTGTTTCTGTACATCTCTCATTCATGTCAGGGAGTCAATAGCGTGCCTCATCCGCTCTATGTAACACACCAGCACCGTAAAATATCAAGTGTGTATATATTGACACGAGAAACATTATTGCATTCAAAGGTGATGATCTGTATTAGGCTACTTTCCATTTCATGGTTGGTGATGTTGAGGGGATGACATATAAAAGATGACAGGGAATATACAGTATAAGGGCCGGTCTTACTGAAAGCGTGGTGGCATGCGGTTGCCACGTTTTCTTGAAGAAATGTTTTCAGCCAAGGATGATTCACCGCCGTGTCTTCCAGGCCATCGGTTTTTGACTGGATATTTTTAGCTTTCGCATTTGCAGTGTCAGAATTCAGAACTAGATAACCTGGAACATGATTAATCAAAAACAGATTTTAGCCAGATGCCAGTTTGACTTCACACATCAAAAAAGTAATCCGAGCCCGTCGTGTTAGTCCCGTAATGACACCATCTAATGGAAGTCATGTTTTATATAAAAATGTGTCCTTTATGGCGTTCTGTCTGGACCATTTGGTTCCGTTCTCATTTCTGTTATTAGTCCTGTGTAATATCAAGGACAGTTAAATGCCTCAGTAAATGAAGGACGTGAAACCATCTCCTGCTAGATTTTGTGCTATCATGCTAATTGCAATGTCCTTTTACGTTTGCATGGGCATTGGCTTTCCTGTTCTCCCTAAGGGTTGCATTAACACTCGGGTTGTCACAGTAACAAAATTTGACTAGTTGATACTTATTCCAGTGATAATTGAGTTTTTGTACTGGTTTTTACTACCATAGCAACAAGCAATGTCCTGTTGAACATATAATGGTTAGGAATAACATTACAAGGGTAAAATTACCGTTTGAGGTGAATTGTTCCTTTTAAGGGTATGTGGCCTTTTTCTTTAAAGTATTTATCTTAATAAATGAATGAATTATTTCAAGAACACGGTCAGTAATATGTAGAGTTTATACTCTATAAGTAGGCTACTGCAGAATTGTTTTTTTACAAACTTTACAATAATGTTTGTTAACATTAGTTAATGCATTATCTGACATGAGCTAACAATGAACATAACTTTTTTAATCGTAGTCAAAAAAGAACCATAGCAGTACCCATTGACTTCTATTGTATGGACACAAAACCAATGCAAGTCAATGGGTACCAGTGTTGTTCGGTTACCAACATTCTTCAAAACATCTTTAGTGTTCTGCAAGAATTCATACAGGTTTGAAATGACAAGGGGGAGAGTAAATGATGACAGAACCCTGTTTTGTCTGTATTGGCATTAAATAACATTAATAAAGGCTGAAAAATGATATTGCTCATTGTTAGTTTGTGTTAGCTAGTGCATTTACTAATGTTAACAAAATAATATAACCTTAATGTAAAGTGTTGCCTTTTTTTGTGTGTACATTTTTACAACCCTAAATGGAAATTTTGTCACCCACAGAAAGAAAGAATGCCCTTTCTAGTTAGCATACTTGAATCTGAGAGAAGGTGAAGAAAGAGAGAGAGTGTGTCCCTGTTGTCTTGAGGGTTTTGGCAGAGATCCCCGGAGAGCCCTCATTCTCTGGAACTTTCAGCTTCTGCTCCAGTCAGTACTTCATTATAACCCCTGAAGACTCTGGCTTAAAGCAGCGTAATAGACGCAGAGCTTCTCCTGCTCATTTGTCACGGGCCCGTGGGTTTGATGCAAAGCACTCAGCACTTGTTGCTCCGTGCTAATCCTACTGTAGACACGGAATCGCGCTTCCGTGCTTTTCCAACTCGCCCGCCGTCAAGGCTCGTAATTTCACTTTCATTTGATGTTTTAATGGAAATCCCAGCCCCACTCTGCTGAATTGCACCATTGTCGCCAAATTACTTTATCAAATAAAATTGGGAGCGGAGAGAGAGCTAAAAACGAGACATCCGCTCGTGTGCGTGTTTGTTTTAGAGGTTGGCGGTGCGCTGGAGAACGAGAGCTGTGCATTGGGCAGCTTTTATGGAAGGATTGCAAATAAGGAAAGAAAGAGATTAAGAAAAGATAAGCACAGCTTCAGAGACCCTATGGTGCACAAACCTCTCTTAATATCTGTCCACCGTAAGGAATGTTATCACCATCTCTCAGAGTAAGTCCACTCCGATGATGTACAGGGTTGAATGGATGATGTCATACCGCTACACGCTGTGAAATTTTCACCACAGCTTCTGTTTATTGTTCGTTGTTGCAAATAAGTTGTCGGAGGCTGAGTCTAATGCACCCAAGGGTACAGACTGATGAAAAGGTTCATAATATCATCAGTGAACTCGCCGGATCAAAGGTAAACCAAATTCTAAATCGGGTTCATACAAACATTTCCGCCCCGTATTCTGTTCCTTCTGTGTAAATGCACTGAATGCTACTTTAGAAACGTGTCTCATGAAACCAGGTTGAACCCCAGACCTCCTTAAGACAACCCACCGAGCAGACTATATGACTAATTTGTAGTTTTTCATTCTATTCATACTGTATAGACTCTGACATGCTATTATCTACGTAGATATATTGACTGCATTCGTCTGTTATGAACCAATTAACAGGTTCATTATGTAAATACAGCTTGCTAATTACCTCCTGCGTTCAAATTAATTATGATGTATCATGTCAACAGTGGCCCGCGCTAGCAGCGGGTCCGGCCCAAGTGGCCACTCTTGAATCTAAGGGAGCTGGTGATGTTTAGGGTGGAACTGATATCCGTTCTTCGTGTATTTCTGATGTGGATCAGTAGATCCGGCGTCTGATGGGACTGCATGGTGACTTCTAATTAAAAGGAGTTTCTGACAGACTCGAGCACTAACAGTTACAAACTGCAATCTGATGTTAATCAACAGGGGTTTCTTCATTAATTGATGAAATTAGCCTCATCAATCACGCAGGGGGGAGGCGGCGAGGTTCTTCAGAGCTGCGGTGTCTTGTAACAGCACGATAGTGCCTCTGGACGCCAGACGGGTGCGCGCGCTCACACGTTCTTGGAAATGTCGAGAATATTATTGTTGCTTTTTCTGATGATGCAATCATGTTGCAAAACTAGATTTGTCAGCCATTAAACTTTAATTTAAATGAATTATGCCGATTAATCATGAATGTTTAGCAATCGTACAGTATGTATTAGAGTTTTCTGGGAAATCTTCCCAAATAAACATTAAGACATTACTTGATTGTGGAAGGTGAAAGCATTGAATTAACGTTACCGTTTTGTTTGAAATCATTTATTTAGTCAGCCCATGAGCAACATTTTTTTAAGTGATTTAACTTAAAAGCCAAATAATGGGTGCTTCTCAATTCTTATTCGTGCATCCTAGTTTCCTTTCCTCCCGCCGTAGCTCCACCCCTTCAGGATGCGAGGGAAGGGAACAAGGGAAAGAAGCGAGGACGGAGGAATTAAAAGAAGTGAAATGGCATATCCTCGCCCCCTTTAGCGTCACTTCAAAGCGTCGTCAATTAATGATGACTGTACACATTGCACATTGAAAATATAAAAAATAAAGTTAAATACATACTTTAGGCAGATTTCATAATCCCCACTACAATAAAATAAGTTAAAAACATGCTTAAAATAAGTCAGAAATTTATTTAAGGTAGGCTATGTCAAATATATGTTATACATAAATATTGACTATATTAATATACAGAAGTGGAAAGTAACGAATTACATTTACTCGCGTTACTGTATTGAGTAGGTTTTTTGTGTACTTGTACTTTTTTATGTTGCTTTTAAAATCTGTAATTTTACTTGTACTTAAGTATGATTTGTGTGATGTATTGTACTTCGTTATATTTAAAATCACACCCGTTACTGAGTAAAAAAATAATGAAAACATTGCAAGGAAAAAAACCCGACCGGAAATTACTCCAGTGAATCATGGGTGCGAGTTTGAGTTTGCGCCGATACCAGAAGAGCGATGGAGACGGAGAAGTTAGACATCGGTATAGTGCACCTGTCCTAAGGTGAAACCCTATTGAACTCTAACTGCTGAAGACAATGAAGTAAACCCCTGGCCATATTTAAGCAACCATATCAGCTTCAAGACAGGATTATGGACGCTGTGCAAACTAGCATCTTATAAAAATCCTAATGTGCAATAATGTAGAGGTAAGATAAATAATATTTGCTTAAATGATGCTCGTACCCTTGTTGCATTGGTGACTAATAAGACATTTGAAATGTGTAGTAAAAGTCAAAACAACATTGGATCATAATGCTTTATATGGTAAGTGTTTAATCTCGTTTTGTAGACGCACGGTTCAATAATGTGTCTGCACCACATTTACACAGTGTGTATGGAAATGAACTGAACAACTTCTGCTTTAATGACATATTTAAACGTGCATCATATGTCTCTCTCTTCTGTAAGCGTGGGGCAAGAAAGTCAAATGAAAATGTGCTCGCTATTTCATGCATTTTGAAAAGCCTCACCAGTCCTGTCAGGAAATGACCGTGTTGCCAGATCATATTGTTGATAAGAACAGCAAACAATGACAAGCCCAAAATAAACCTACAAATCGACAAAATTGAATAAGGCAAAAAGCCACTACACTCAACTGTTCACTTTACTAACTATATAATGTATCTGCAGCTTCATAAGAAAAGACTTAACAACAAATGCGAAGCTCTTAAAAATATGTAAAAATGGCAACACCGCGAGAGCGCGCTGTGAAGCTCTGAACATAAACAAAACACAGCGTCTCTGTCTGTGTTTTAGTTAAAATTGCCTCACTTAACCAGTCTGTGACGAGGGAGGCGGGACGAGAGCTGTGGGAGGAGGAAGAGAGGCCGGTGGCGCGAGCGATAACGAGGATCAGCTGTGCGTCACACCGTATCTCCCACGGAGGAGATCGGAAGCATAAAAGGCTGAGCGACTGGAGGAAACGGCGAGAGAGGACCGGGCCCGGACATATGTTAAGTTTTGTTTATGTTTGTGTGCCTTTTTACTGCTGGATTTTTGTTTGTTTATTTTTGATTAAAGTCGTTTGAATGTTCGCCGGTTCCCGCCTCCTTCCTTCCCTTCTATTGAGCGTATTACACAATCTTTGGCCGAAAACAGCAGATACGTATCAAACGGATTAAACTCTTGGGATTCATGTTTCTTGTTAACTGCGATCAACGGCGATCAACTGCAAACATGTTGCCATGGTAACGATCAGGTTACAACGGTAAATCATCACATTTACTCTCATTCCATACAAACGTGGATCCATTTATACGTGGTTTCACTACTGAAACTTAGCAGTGTGAACCATTAAGCCTTATTTTCTTAATAAATCATCACAATCTTTTTTAAGGCTTAATTTCGCTTCTGAAGAAAATATTTATTGATTTAAGATTTAATATTTCTGCTATATGATTCTGTGATATTTCTGCAAAACAAGCCAAAAAAAATGTATTTGTTGCAGTGCACTTGTAACCCGTTTTAATACAGGTACGTCTAAAACAAAATTGAATATCATGAAAAAGGTCAATATTTTTTGTCACTCATTTCAGAAAGTGAAACCCATATATTATATAGATTCATTACACATAGAGTGAAATATTTCAAGCCTTTATTTATTATATGCAAAGTCCTGCTGGAAAATGAAATCAGCATCTCCATAAAGATCTTGTGTTTAAAATTAACCACACCTACTTAAAGGGATAAAAAAACGAAATGAAAATTCTGTCATCATTTACTCACCCTCTTGTCATTTTTAACTTATTTTTTTCTTCGCCAGAATAGAAAAGAAGATATTTTGAAGGATATTGATAATCGAACAATGGTTGTACCTATTGACTTGCATTGAGTTTCTGTCCGTACAGTAGAAGTGAATGGGTTCCGCCATTGATTGGTTACCAACATTCTTCAAATATATTATTTGTGTTCTGCAGAAGAAAGAAACTCATACAGGTTTGAGTTGACAAGAGGGTGAGTAAATGATGACAGGATTTTCATTTTTGGGTAAACTATCACGTTTTGAATTGACAGCACTGTGCAAGACCAGTGTTGGTGTTTGTATGTGTTTTTGTGGAGACAAAAAAAGCCTCAGTTCAACATTTGTGTTGTATTGTAATCTTGCATTCTTGAAATACTTTTATCAGGTGTTTACACCCAAGAATATGTGAGGCTTTCTTGCCTCATTAAAAATGAACCCGAACACAGCAAATTGCCCACAGTGAAGAGCGAGCGCATAATAAGAAATACACACAGCCCTCCCCGAGTGTTTAGCACATTTGACTTCTTTGGATGTCTCAGACGTCTTTCACGCTGTTTAGCATACTATTTATAGTCCAGACCCTGTAGACATGGCCTGATGCAAACTGCGTTCTCATGAGTGCTTTCTCTTGAAACATTTCTCAGAATATGAAAGATATAATGCATGCTTTGGCTCTCAATATTCTCTGTCTGCACTCTGTCTTTATGCCGTTCAGATTCTCCATGTGGCTCTGCACTTGAAAAGTTTCTGCTTATAATGGTCATGTTTTTTTGTGAGGTTTTCAGTTAATGCCATATAGTTCCATAGTAAAGAAATTCACAAGTCAGATCTCCATTTCAGTGGTGTGATTTAGAGAAAATCTAGAATTCTCTTTAAAACAATCGCTCGGTATCTCACGCCTCAGGCGTGATAGACTATGGAAGCACCAATTACCCGACGGGCGGACCAATCACAGCTCAGCACTAAGAGCCCGCCCCTCTCCTATATATACTGCTGTGATTACCTGTAACGGCATTCTTTGTCTCTTCCCTGTGAAGATTTTCCTCAGCACCTTAGCTGCGATGCTCCAGTTCATAGACGTGCTGCTAAGGTCGATGTTGCCGAACGCAAGTGTCGAGGCGAGCTACGTTTTTCTTCGCTATGTCCATGTTGAAGGTCGCCGCAGAGAAAGGGAAAGACGTCCCTTCCTGCTCTTGCCCGGCAGCGTGTGGGTTCATGATCTCAGGTCTCAGATCCCATCTGATGTGCATCGCGAGCATGGGTGTCAAGCATGCCCAGGCCGAGCTGGTGGATGCGGAAAGCTGTGCTCACTGTCATGTCGTGCCGGCCAGGATTTTGGAAAGACTGCTTCGAGTAGCGGCGTCCTCTAAAGCTGATCCGTGTCTCTCTGCTATCCCTCCAGCTAAAGAGTCTCAGCCATCTCCCCCGCGATACCTTTCTTCGTGGGGAGATATTATGAATGCTGAGTCCCCTGAGCCTACGCCACTTTTTGATCAGCTACTGACGGAAGGTGACAAGATGGAGGGAGATGATGAGGAGGACGCTATCCTCTCAGCGGCCCAAGTGTCCAGGCCCGTGAGCGCGCAAAGCGGCGAGGTGGCGTCTACCGTGGTGGACTGTGATTCAGTGGAGGTTTGTAAATGTGCGGCATCGAAGCTGAATATCGCGTGGCCAGTGACTCCCGGGGATCCGGGGGTTAAACGGGATATTTATGATGGGAAAAGGCTCCCGTCTCGCCTTCCCTCAGCGAAGCAGCTGCTCCCGGCGCTGCCAGCGTGTGTAGCTGAGATGAAACGGTCGTGGGACAAGTCGTTCTCTCACCGGGTGCCTGTCAAAGGCTACCCTTCTCTGGATGTGAGCGAGATGGAGGAGCTCGGGCTTTCTAACCCACCCTCGGTTGAGCAATCAGTGGCCCATCACCTGCATCCAAACAGGAAGACCACTTTATCATCTGCCAATCCCTCCCTCTCTGGTAAAGCAGAACGCTTCACCGCGTCCGTGTACCAGAAGATTTACAAATCGTCAGCACTATCTGTGTGGGCGCTTAATACGACTTTGTTGTTGATGGCCTATCAGGCCGAACTTTTAGAGGAATTGGGCACTCAACTAGACTCCAGCAACGGAGGTCACTCTGGCTGAATCTCTCCAGCATCGGGGACAGAGAGAAATTAGATTTTCTCGATGCTCCGGTGGATCCTAAGGGGCTGTTCAGCCCGGCGGTTGCGAATATGAGACAGAAATGCGACCTCCAGAAAAAAGAAGGGGAAGCGTTTGATGTATGTCTGCCGTGTAAGAGAGCTCCGCGTTCCCCAGCTCCCCCGAGGCCGGATCCTTCGATGCAGAACAGGAGGTTTGTGAGTGCGCCCAGGACCGTTAAACCTGGCAGCGCTGAGCAGACGGCTTGCCCCCCCGCTGCTCCAAGCTCTACTAATCCGTGGGTAAAGCAGTTTTTCAGGGCAGATCGGTGAACGGTCGCTGGACGCCCCAGCTTCGCAGACTTAACGTAAACCTCTTGGAATTAATGGCAGTGTTTCTGGCCCTGATACATTTTTTGCCATTCCTGGAGGGGATTCATGTCCTGGTCAGGACAGACAACATGACTGTGGTAGCATATATCAATTGCCAGGGGGGAACTTGCTCGTTGCAACTGCGCGCACCTCAGCTCGTTGTGCGCGACGCACGTCCTGGGACTGCTGAATGTGGGCGCGGATCTCCTCTCAAGGGGAAATTCGTTGTACGGAGAATGGGCACATCACCCGCAGGTGGTGAATCAAATTTGGGAGAGATACGGCAGGGCTGCCGTAGATCTCTTTGCCTCGCAGGCAAACGCAAAGTGTCCACTTTATTTCTATCTCAAGGACAGTTGCGCTGGCTCACCCGTGGCCGAACATGTTGCTTTACGCGTTCCCACCGCTGAGTCTAATTTCTCCAACCCTGGCCATAATAAGAGAAAACGGGTTGTCTCTTCTTCTGGTAGCCCCTCGCTGGCCCTGGAGGTTGTGGCTGGTGGAAATTGTACAGCTCCTTCAAGGTGAGCCGTGGTCGCTCCCATTGTGGCTCGACCTGCTGTCACAGGCGGGCGGGCAGATATTTCAACCCCGCCTGGATCAGGTCGATCTTTGGGTCTCGCCCATGAAAGGTTGAACTTGAACACACTCTGGCTTCCTCGGGAGGTTGTAAACACCATACAGAGCACTAGAGCCCCGTCAACGCGATCATTGTATGATCTGAAATGGTGTGTGTTCGAGGACTGGTGTATACGTAAAGGAGTTATTCCTTTTCAGTGCTCTGTTTTTTGCAGAGCTTGATCGACAATGGCAGAGCGTTTTCCACAGTTAAGGTGTATCTGGCCGCTATTTCGGCTTGCCACGTCGGCTTCGAAGGAGCGTCAGTGGGTCGGCATCCTCTGGTATGCTGTTTTATGAAGGGGCAAGGCGCCTGAGACCAGTGTCAAAACTGCTCGTCCCATCGTGGGATTTGTCCTTGGTCTTAAATGCATTAACGCAGGCACCGTTTAAACCTATGGAGAGTGTTCATATTAAGCTTCTATCTTTAAAAACGGTCTTGCTTCTCGCGTTAGTCTCAGCTAAGCGAGTCGGCGAGTTACATGCTTTGTCGGTTCACCGAGCATGTCTGAGTTTTAGTCTGGATAGCAGCAAGGTTACGCTGCTGCCTAATCCGGCTTTCGTTCCCAAGGTCAGTGATTTGGCGTATAACTACACTACTTTGGATTTGCAGGCTTTCTACCCTCCTCCCTTTTCCTCAGAGGAGGAGGGTAGACTTCATACTCTGTGTCCGGTACAGGTGTTACGCTGCTACGTGGACAGGACACGATCGTTCCGGAGGAGTGATCAGCTGTTCGTGTCGTGGGCTATGCGATGTATGGGTAAGCCGCACAGCTCCTTTCCCATTGGATAGTGTAAGACTTCTCCGGTGGGGTTACAGGCTCACTCCACGAGGAGCATGTGTACATCGTGGGCATTGTTCAAGGGGATTTCGGTAGGAGATGTGTGTGCGGCTGCAAGCTGGGCTTCCCCTCATAAATTTATCAGATTTTACCGTCTGGATGTCACGGCGCCAGCTTTGGCTCATGCAGTTCTTAAAGTTGGCTCCACACAGAACTGAGATTTATTGCTGGGTCTGCTCGAAGACTTCGGAAAGCATGCGTTACGGGAGTGGGCCATATCATTCCCATAGTGAGATACCGAGTGATTGTTTGAAAGAGAACGTAAGCGTAAGGCTACTCACGTAACCCCTGTTCTCTGAGAACAGAGCGAGGTATCTCACCAAGCTTCCCTTCTCGCATAACACGGGGGAAGAGCGTGCTTAGAATGCCAATACAATAATCACAGCAGTATATATAGTAGAGGGGTGGGCTCTTAGTGTTGAGCTGTGATTGGTCCGCCCGTTGGGCAGACGTGGTGTAATTGGTGCTTCCATAGTCTATCACGCCTGAGGCATTTCCCATAGTGAGATACCTCGCTCTGTTCTCAGAGAACCGGGGGTTACGTGAGTAACCTTACAATTTGATTGGGCTTCAAGCGTCGCCTTTTTTTAGGTTGGCCAAGTTACCAAAGGGTGCCATCAAAGTTAGAAATATAAACATTTGCAGTTAAATTCCTTATAATTCAAATGATACCGTTAGCATGACCTTTCTGCTAATGTATTTGTGGAGAAACATGCAACAATTCTGACTTTAATGAAACATAAATTATAAATTAAAAAAAAATTGAATGAATTTATTATTTTTTCGTTTCAAATATACTGAGATACATGACAGGAATCTCTTTCTGCATTCATTGTTTCATGTAAATTCCCTCTGTGCCATCAATAGCTATGATCAATGGACCGTTTCCCTTTCCAGTGTCACTCAATCGGCTTCGTCCAATCACAGCGCTCGCCTCAAATCAGCCGTTTCTTCATACCTCACTGCATGTGGGCTCGATTCTCTAGCCTAATACTTACACACTGCCTGATCTGCAGGGCTCATTTACTCTTGCACATTAAAGATGCACACAATTGTATACCGCTTAAACAACAGCGATCTAATAGCATAATAATAATAGCATTCTGTAGAAACACTGCACATTTAATCTCACTCTCTCTGGGCATTGTAAGTGCCACGGTGGTGAAAATCTGTCAAAACAAGAGTGTAATCTCCTCACGTATCCAACAACAACAGCAGATAATAGGACCTTAATTATAGCCATAAGACTTGTGTAATGTGCTTACCGTATGCCGGCATACTGTATTTTGCAGAGGCTGCTAATAAATCAGCGCAGCGGGCCACCTCGAATTGAAACTGACATTCGCACACATACGTTAAGCCTTGTCAGTTAAGAGCTCTGAAGACAGACACACTCCAGCTGCCTGAACTGAGCCTGACCTTGGATTGACTTTTAGTGATGAAGGCTTACAATTGATCCCCTGGATTTCGGATTCCCTTGCTCACCATTGGTTAGAACACAGGTAGGCTATCTAGCAACCTGTCTGAGCGATTGTATTTTAGGGAGGATATCAAGACAAAAAGTGGAAAATGTTTGATGGTTTTGATGTGTTACGAAATATCTTTGTAGCCTTGTATTCATCAGGATGTGACAGCTATCAGTTTTTTTTATCTTAGATCGTGTGTAGATCAGACATGTGTGGTATGAATTTATTATATGTCTACATGCTGCAGTTGCCCAATGTGTTGCATTGTGCGGTATGTCTTCAGCTGATGGGCGTCCAGTTTGTGTTTTATGGTCTACAGCTGCTTTAGCCATTTCAAGACAAAATATTTTTTATTTTATTTAGTTTAAAAAAGGTTTTCATTAGATTAATATCATAATAATTGAATGTACATTTTACATTACATTATATTATATTGTAAAATATATTTTAATTTGACATATTATTTATCATAATTATTATTATTTTATTTTAAACTGTATTATACAGTATATTATAACCTTTTATATATATATATAAAGTTTTTAAAAAATCTAAAAAATCATGTTTTTCTTATTGTGCATTCCAAGGATATTACTTGGAAACGCAGTTGGGTTGTTTTGATTGAGTAATAATAAATAAAAAATACAGCTAACTAACACAATAAACACAATAAAACATGATAACTCAGTAAAGAACATGATTTTTTGAAAAAAAATGACAAATGTTCGTCATTTGTTATTTTTGTTAACTTAAAAAAAAAATCAGTTTTAGGGATAGTAATATAAATAAATAACCTATTAAAATTTAACAATTCATTTCTGTGTAGTATTTTAGTGTGATTGTACTTTTGTCAATATATTTTATTGTTTTAGTGTACTGTACGTGTAACCTTCAGAGGTAATTCAGAGTCTTTCAGAGGTAATGCAGCTTCAACATATCCACATGATAACAACCTCAAGCGATCTTTTAGTGTAAATACACACTATTCATCCTAAAACTCTCCTCAAACCTTTATGTGATATGTGAAAAAAATCATATTTTTTGTTTTCTATAATAATTAGTTTAATTGAGAGCGTGCAGTCCTCTAGCATCTCAGGTGGCTGTACTGTTGGCTCGCGCTTGCATCATCATGATGGGGAGGCTGCTAGCGCTCCATGCATCGTCCCTGTGCATGAAGCAGATGCTGAACCTACATTCTCAAACTAGGCCCCCTCTAAAAGGGCAGAGGAGTCAAAATTGGGAATCTTTCCCCAATCATCCGCCATCTGCTAGCTGTGACTCTTATAACTTGGCCACTTGTGTACGTGCGTATGGGTGTTTGCGAAAGTGTGTCTGTCGCACGGAGGCGCAGGGAGAGCTGCCAGGAGGCAGCCAAAAATGATAACCGTGAACAAGGCATTTTCCAATGTAGTGATTAAAATGATTGAGCAGAGTGGCGATCTCATTCATCTCAGAGCAAGGTGATGGGGGACGGTGTGTGTGCGGCGCTGGTACAGATCTAAAGAGAGCTGTGAAATGGGACTGGCATGTAGGAGAAGGAAAGAGGCAGGAGAGTGCTGCCCACAGGGGTGCTGCTCTTTTGACTGTTTGTGGAAAAGACAAGTAAAGTTTGAGGCTGTTTTTCCTGAGACACCATTTGACCTTCTTCAATGCTACTGAGACGCCAATAAAGAAATGTATTTATGTATTAGATTTTTCGTTTAGTAAAATATTAAGAAAATACTGTATTTTCAACTTTAGTTTCCATTCGTTTTATATCAGTGACTTGGTTTTAGTTTAGTTTTTCTCAGGATCTTAAAATTTTGCAGTAGATACAATTTTTATTAGGAATACAGGGATAACTGATTTTGATTTTAATGTTTAACATCATTGTATTTCTTAGAGAGATCTAGTTTTGCATTATATTTATGTTTAATCCAAGTAGGTTACTACAAATGTTATGGCTGATATTTAAAACTAAACAATAATAACGATGACAATGATAATGAAATACTACACAACTACTACTAACAATAATAATTAAACAAATAATAAATTATAATAATAATAATAATGTTGTTATTATTTGGTTTTAGATTTCAGCCATATTATAAAATGTGCATAATTGTAATAATTAATAATAGTTTTAATAATAATGATGATGACGATGATAATAATAACAATAATTGTTATTATTATTATTTCCGTTTTACTTAGGGATTCACCGAAAAGAAAATTCTTGGCCGAAGCCGAACATGATGTGAAACACTTGGCCGAAGGCCGAATAATACCGAACATGGTTTTTTGCATTTCTTCTATTTATTAAGCTATTTTTTTGTATAAAATTGAGCAAAACAAAGTAAATTCAAACAAAAAATTGAGCCCTCTCCCTTCATGAATAGCTTATATTAATTAGGCCTATAACTGACTATATAACTGACTAAAAGAATGTAATGTAAGTTACTCTGTACCCCTACAACAAAACACTTCATTAAAAAGTGTCATTCCACATTATGCCTATAAACTAAAAATACGAATAAACTAAAACTGTTGGATTATTATAGGCTACATTGCAAAATGATTTGACAAAAAAAACATCCAATGCAAGCAATTCTGAAGGATGCTGACTGACAACCATTTCAGTTCACGTCTCTCCTCCAAACTCAGCCCACAAAAGCTGACAGTTCTCTCAGAAGATGCACTCGTGGCCGGGATGCACAGAACATACTTTGACAAGTTGTTTAGTACAGGGAACTGTGTGCACGTAACCACTGTATGATGTCAAAGGATGTCGCGAGCGGCGGGGCTACTGTCAGACAGCCCGCTTCCGTCTGAAGTAAAGTTACCGACCGGTAAAGACGCTTTCATTCTGAAATTTACTTCCGTGCAACAAGTCCCGTGCTGTGTCTTTCTCTGACACTTTAAAATGCTCCACACACACACGCACGCACACACACACGCACCGCCAAAATGTTTGCGGCAGTAATAAAGCGCACGCGTGTCTCTGTCTCTCTGTCTCTCTCTCTCTCTCTGCGCTGGTCGCTGCTTGATCGTATCACGAGTCATGTTCGGTAAAATTTATTCGGCCACTTCACATATTCGGAACATTTTCGGTGGCCGAACATTCGGTGCATCCCTAGTTTTACTGTTTCGTTCATCAAAATAATTTCATTTTTGTTTTAGTTTTACTATGGTTTTTGTTAACACTAGTAACACTGGTGGAACTGGATTATTCGATCTGGACACTAATAATCCATTTCTGTCTAGCTTGTGTTTAAAATCTGGCCTTTAATCATTTTAATTGTTTCCTGCTCTGAAAGCTTTTCCTATAATTACCTTTTGTACTGTGACATAAGGGTGGGTGAGGTGACTGTGTGTGCTATTAACATCAGCATCAACCATTGTTCTCTAGTGAACCGGCGGTGTGAAATCACTGATCCACCACGGCATACTGCCTCTAAAATGTCTCTTATAGTGGTCCCAAAAGTATTTGTGTACTTACAGTTGGCCACACTTAAAACTATGACATTTATTCATTTTAAGTGCCCCTTAAGATACTTTTTGAGACCGCTCTTTTTTGTCAGTGATCAGCTTGGGAACAAGAATATGATGAGTTTGAATACTGATTTAAATAAATGACAACACGTTTCTCTCCTCTGCCCACAGATTCGTCTGACTAATCTTTAATTCCAGCCATGCGCTTAAATATCAGACAGATTATCCTTCTCTCCTTTGGAGAGACTGTACCTCCTTTCTTGCCCCTGTTACCCTACCACTGTGGCAATTAACCTACAGCTATGACCTGTTATATTTTAAACCCAAGCCGTCTCATCCGCTCTCTATCTATATTCTCATACACCGTTTACAGCCTAGAACCTGTTTTCTATTAAATGTTAAACTGTATCTGTATTTTTAATGAGCTCTTCAGTGCATATGTGATATATAATGCTCAGGTGTCGGTGAGCAGGGCTGTGATTCTCTTTATTAATAATACAGAGTCAAATGTCTTGTTCATTATGAGCATGGGCTGACCTTGTACTGCTACAGTAGGTTAGAAATATTGTAATGACACGGTTGGTGAATCTCACAAACACTTAAGAAATGTCTAATCTAGGACATATTTCTATTTTTGCAGTTTGTCAGTTAAAGACATGTATTAATGCGGAAAATTATATTCTCACTGTAACGCAGAACAAGAGAAAAAGTATATTGTGTAATAATTGTTAAGCACAATTGTATGATTCTGCTTTCATGTTAATTGTAGAGGGATGCTTAAATATGACCTTGATTTTGTGAGATGTGCCCGTTTGTAGTCCTACATTCCATTTAAATAGTTGGCTAAAGTTTGTTTCTTGTTAATGATAGAGAATCAGATTGACTCCGGAGAGACAGTAATAACAGAAGACAGAGTCTCTAAATGCAGCTTTGTGAAGGCCACACTGCTTTAGGAAATCCTCCCGCTCGTTCTTTCCGGTCTCATCTACCACCGAGTTGTAATTGCCACACATGCTGTACTGTCAGAGCCTATTTGCCTTTCGTGCACTAAAGGGTGTTTTTTCCTCCGTTGTTCTTTTTTTATGTCACATCTCCCAATTATGAATGACATTAGTGTGTGTACAGGTTGAGCATCTGTTTCAGCCCCGTTTGGTGCATCTTGCTGACCTGCTCAGAAGCATTTCATTTTCAGAATCCAGATCACCAGCTGGTCTCCCTATACCGTCTATTAAGGGCGTTTGATGGTATAGGGGCATGTTGATCGCATGAATTTCCTAGATATAGACAGAAGCCAGATTTGTGTGTGTGAAATGAGATTTTTATTTTTTATTTTTTTTATTAGTCAGATATGGTGACCCATACCCGAAATGTGACCTCTGCATTTAACCCATCCAGAGAGTAGTGAACACACGCACAGCAAGTGGTGAACACGCGTACACCCGGAGCAGTGGGCAGCTATCACTGCAGCGCCCGGGGAGCGAGTAGGGGTAAGCCTTGCTCGAGTCGTTACCCGCCGGCCCTGGGAATCGAACCGGCAACCTTTTGGTCATGAGTCCGACTCTCTAATTAGGCCACGACTGCCCCATATTTAACATATTTTTCAATGTCTTTGTTTTCCCGTGCTTGAGGACTTTAGCTTCTGTTTGGCTTAATAGCTTGGTATCTGCGATTTGATTGAAACAAATAATCAGAGTTTTAAAAGGATGTCAGAGACAAGATTGGAGACCTGCACAAACCTTGATAGGCTACAGACAGAAGCTGGTGAGAAGGAGACAACTGTTGGTGTGATTATTTGGAAATAGAAGAATACAAAATAACTATCATATGCCTTGGTTCTGGAGCTCCCTGCAAATTTCCCCAATGGGGTAAAGATGATCATGAGAAATGTTAAAGATCAGCCCAGAACTACACGGAAGAAGCTTGTTAATGATTCCAAGACAGTTGGGAAAGTAGCGAAAACACTCAAAAGCTTAGAAAACGAAGCACAAAGAAAGGCATTCGGTAACACATTGGTAACACGCTATGCCACAGTAGACTGAAATCCTGAAGCACCCGCAAGGTCCTCCTGCCCAAGAAGGCCCGCCTGGCTCGTCTTAAGTTTGACAATGAACATAAAAATGATTCAGAAAAGGCTTTGGCGAAAGTGCTGGCACTGCTGTGAGACCAAAATGGACTCCTGTGTTTGGAGGGAGAGAAATGCTGACTATGACCCAAGAACATCATGTCTACAGAGAAGCACAGTGTTGGAAACATTATGCTTTAGGGCTTTTTCTCTGCTACAGGTATACAGGATGACTTCACCGCATTGAGGGGCTGAGGGACGGGCCCTTTGTACCGTAAAATCTTGGACGAGAACCTCCTCCCCTTAACTAGGTCACTGAAGATGGGTCATGGATGAGCCTTTAACATGACAAAGACGCAAAACATATTGCCAAGACAACCAAAGAGTGGCTTAAGGAGAAGCACATTAAATGTCCTAGCCAGTCTCTAGACCCTAGTCCTATAGAACCTCTGTGAAGGAGGCTAAAACTCCAATTTGCTGAGCGACAGCCAAGAAACCTTAAAGATTGACAGAGGAGTGGACTAAATGTATCCGGACACATGTGCAAACCTGGTGACCAACTATCAGAAATGTCTGACCTCTGTGCTTGCCAACAAGGGTTTCTCCACAAAGTACAAAGTTATGTTTTGCTTGGGGATCAAATACTTATTTCACTGACTGAAATGCAAATCAATTTATAACCTTTATATAACATTTTTTTCCCCTGATTTTTTTTAATATTCTGTGTCTATCAGTTAAAATAAACCCACCATAAAAATTATAGACCCCTCATTTGTTTGTAAGTAGGCAAACTTACAAAATCAGCAGGGGATCAAATACTTATTTCCCTCACTGACAGAAGCCAGATTTGTGTGTGTGAAATGAGATTTTTATTTTTTATTTTTTTTATTAGTCAGATATGGTGACCCATACCCGAAATGTGACCTCTGCATTTAACCCATCCAGAGAGTAGTGAACACACGCACAGCAAGTGGTGAACACGCGTACACCCGGAGCAGTGGGCAGCTATCACTGCAGCGCCCGGGGAGCGAGTAGGGGTAAGCCTTGCTCGAGTCGTTACCCGCCGGCCCTGGGAATCGAACCGGCAACCTTTTGGTCATGAGTCCGACTCTCTAATTAGGCCACGACTGCCCCATATTTAACATATTTTTCAATGTCTTTGTTTTCCCGTGCTTGAGGACTTTAGCTTCTGTTTGGCTTAATAGCTTGGTATCTGCGATTTGATTGAAACAAATAATCAGAGTTTTAAATGAACAACTTTAAATATAGCTTTTTAATTTCAGGGCTTGTTCGTCATAATCATTTGGTGTACGCTGAGATAACTCATTTGTTCTCCTTTTGCTCTGCCTGCATTTCACAATGCAGTCATTTGGGTTGCATAAGAAAAAACACAACAAAATCTTGCCGTATAAAAGACCGTGCTACGTCTGCCACGAACTTGCCATTCACAGCAGATCACAGAGATCACAGGAAGAAGCTTGTCAGTTCCAAGTTACAATTTGCTCTGAAAGTATATCTCAGAGATTTGCTTTAACACCATATCTGTCTTGTGGCTCGCTTTTTATCGAGACAGAGGGGATGTAAAGAGATGAGATTTTCTCTTCCTCTAATTCCCTTATTCGCTTTGACTAAGTCTTAAAGTGGATTGTTAACTCTTTCATAGTTTTTAAAGGTAAAAGAGTAACTAGACAGGGAGCATTCTCACAGGAGCGCTTTCATCTGCCGCTGTGCCACAGGTTCAGCTACCTTCCTCCTGGGACTCCAACAACACTTTCATTTTCCAAATTTACCTCACGAAACATTGCAGCAATTATAACGCACGCACGCTCTGCTTTGCTAACTAACGATAAAAGACACAATGGCAAGCGTCGCGATTTGCATAAGAATAAAAAATGCAAAGAACTGAAACGGCGGCAAGGTTCTCGGTCAGTGTTATTTTGATCGTTGTCGGTACTAATTCCGAATGACTGTTCCAAATATAAACCTCATATTGGGCTGTGTGAGCGTCTCAAGTCTCTCACAAGTCTCTTGTACCACCCCTCCTGTTTTTAAATTGGATTTTGAAAATTGAAGAGAAGACATAAAACCGTGGTTATGGCTGATCTCGCGTGGCAGCCTGAGGTCGAGCTTACGATCCTCCTGGTGAGGATATATACGAGCTAATCGAGCAGGCCTGGGCACGTGTGTGCGGATAGCGGCTGATTAGGCACTATCGCATCCGGGTGGAATCGTTTATAGTGTATGGTCCTCTGGCGTACCAGCCAGACAGAAATCTAATTAAAGGTGAAATGAAGGCATATTTATAGGATTATTTTGCTATTTAAACTAACATCTAATTGTTCATATAAACCCGTGTATGATTGTGTAAATAGGGACTTTATTTATTTATTTTTAAATCTAATGGCACTAGTGTTAAATTTCGGGGCACACCGAAGTACAATATTGATAATGCATATATTATTTTCAGAATATACTGTTACTGTGATATACGTTATAGCATTTTAGATTATCATGACATACAATTATAATATTTGCCAATGGAACTCACCAACTGGCCAAAGTGCTTGTAATGTTCTTTCTTTTCCCCACTCTAATAATAAGTTTTATTATCGTTTTTATTGTTTTGCACGGAGATATAGAAAGTACATGCAAATATGTTCTCAGGCTGTAAAAAAATGCAAATATCTTTATTTCAGGCTGTAGGGAAGGAAGGAGGCGGGAACCGGCGAACATTCAAAAACTTTAATAAAATAAACAAACAATAACACGGAAATAAAAGGAGAACAAGAACAAGAACATAAATACAAACTTAACATATGTCCGGGCCCGGTCCTCTCTCGTCCGTAGTCCTGTCGCTCGTCCTCTTATGCTCCCGATCTCCTCCGTGAGACATGCGGGACCGTGTGCGCACAGCTGATTCCCACTGTCACTCACGCCACCGGACCCGCCTCGTTGCCTCACGGCTCTCGTCCCGCCTTCCTCGTTACACAGGCCTATTTCTTTATTTATTTGCTCGTAATTTTTACTTCAAACTATGTTTGTTTGAACAATGTGTTCAGATGTAAGCAGAATGTTTTGTGTAATTAGTGTCAGCAGAGAGGGTGTTAAACTGCAGTCTTCCTCTATTTCGTGGAAAGCGGCAGTTTTCTTCACATGTTTTACCACAGAGAATGCATGTGATATAGGCAATTAAGCACGTAATTACAATTAGCCAAAGAGCAACGCTTTTTCCTCAGTTCATATCCTCGCTTGTTTCGCCATAATTAATAACAGAAGCGGGATGAGCGAGGGCTTTGGCATTCACACGGGCTCGCTGAAGTTAATACTGTTGGCTATACAAGATTGAAGAAAACTCTTCCTCTTCTGGTTTGGGATTTTGAGCTTTTAGAAGTTTCTGCAGCTGAACTCCAGGGCAAGAGATTTCAGATTGTTGTATAAAGCACTTATCCTTTCTAACATCGAGTTAGGAATGTAGAAACTTTGAAAAAGAAGTGCTTTGGCATTTATGCGCTGTTTACTTTATCTTTTCCGTTTTCTTCAAAGCATTCAAGATGGAAGGCTAGGTCCTGTTATGAATTACATGAGCACCTAATTGCCCCATAGATGCAGGTCTGCATCACATCTGATTATGAAGGCTTGTTTTGTGGTGAAGCCACTGAACCTCTAAGTGATTCATTATCTGATTCTTTGCTAAAACATTGAAATCAATCCCTTCAGCCCCTTCAGACGAGTCTGCAGATGAGTTTACTCATAAATACTTTTTTTTTTTTCCCCCTTAAAAACATGATGCATCTTTTACCGAGGGTATAAGCATCGGCATTATGAATGAAAGCTTCTCTAAGTAAAGCTCTCTCAGGTCGGATGGAAAGGAGATAATAAAAAGTAGAGGAAAGGTAATTAGAAGAGTAAGTGGGTTAATGCGCTTTGGCTCTGAATCGCAGCGGTTAATGTTAATGAGAGGAGCTGGTGAGACTCTAAGATCCCTCATTGTGCAAATGAATGTCACCGAGTGCACAAAATGGCCGCCTCCAAATGGAAATGGAGCTCCCTTTTTTTCCTACAGCTCATTTCTGTCAGTCGCACCTGCTGAAGGTGCGGAGATCCATTTAGATTAATGCGGCTCTCGCGCTGGTGGCATCTGGTGAAGTGTCTCTGCCTGTGTAAACAACCCCAAGTAACTTCAGTCTGTTCGTCCAATCAATCTCACTTATTCTCAATGATCTCCACGGACAAAACGGCTTTCATATCTTTTCACATCTCCTCCGTTAAAAACCTCAGCATTCACGCGGTACGCAGACCTTTGGTAGTTACATAAATAAATGCGATCTCACTGTTGGTGGACTGCTGCTATAATTTTCGATCCTTTGAAAGCGCTTGAAGCGTCTCTCAGATACGCGTTTGAAGAATAGATGCGAGTGTTCTTTTGTGCAGGTTGAAGACAGGACTTTTCAAATGTCTGTTTACCGGGCAGACATCAGGCTCGCCGGCGTGCTCCGCAACTCTCCTGGCAGACTCTTGATGATATATTTATGGATTTTTCGCTCCTTTTCCCTGGCCTTAATCAAAGTGCAGACATTGAACATGTCAAGGTTGTGTTGAACCTTTTCAGTGTTGACAGGCCGCCTTGTCAGAGAGAGGTTTTAGCCGGTGTAATAAGAGACGAATGGTTAGCTCCAAAACAGCAGAGCTGTAGTTTCTACATTTCTAATGGAGCTAGTTGTCCACTGTCAGAAATACAGTTACGATAAGTGGGTGAATTTATCTGTTTGTGGGTGTTTTTCAGCTTTCGGAAGATGGGGGGGCTTCGGTTCGGAGGGAAGCCACATTTAGCTGTGGCATTGATTTCATAAAAGGTTGCTCAGTGGGAAGTGGGTAGCCTTTCATCCCACCTTCTCACCACGCACACCGCAAGAGCCTGAGTAATTGTGCTTCCCAAGATGTTTGGTTATTGCAAAAGACAAAAAAGCCGACTGTGTCCAGCCAGTTGCATATCCATCATCCTTACCATTTTACCCACAAAAAGCCCCTTTTTTTCCTCGTCTTGTTTTTTTAAAAGGAGTTGTTGTTTGTGTGTAAACTACGTGGCTTGTGAAAGGCTTGTTTTTTTTATTTAAAGAAGCTGTCAGACGAATGATGTCTGGGCACAATCCACATTTCCATTTGTACTCGTGTTTCTCTGCAGCTCACTGGCACTGAGGAGGTACAATGTTTTGAAATTAGATATCAGCATCCACAGCGGCGCACTACAAACAGAGGATGGGAAAAATAATAAAATGACAGCGAGATAGACGGATTGACGGGTTGATATAGTTAGCTTGACAGATGGTTCTACATGAATATGTTGGTGGAACAATGTTTAAAAGAGATTGAGAGAGGGGAGGAGGCGAGCGGGGGACAGACGGACAGACACAAAGGCGGATAGAGGAAGAGCTGAAAGGAATTATGGGTAACAGCTAGTGAGACCCTCTGATGTTCGAGCACAAACACATAGCTTTGGGCGATTCATGAGCTGTCAGGGTCCAGCCGGTTGGTGTGGAGCGACTGTATCTGGGGCATAAAGATTCTCTACTTCGGTCTTTCTGTCTTTTCACTTTAGATGTGCACAAAGCCAACGAGAAAGAGCCTGTTGTGATGCTATATGGAACTATGATTTACGATTTGGTGTCTAATGCATTACAGGCATTTTTTTACTACTGTCTTATATAAACTGACAGGAAAATATTTTGGCACCACATAAAGCAACAACATAAACAAACTTTACTGTTTGCGTTCGTGAACTGTCCTTAACTTATATACTCAAATAATAGAGTGCCTGTAGATTATTTCTGATAAGCAAAAGAAACCGAGAAGAACTGTTACTTGGCTAAACTTGCCTCTCAAATATTTTGAATTTAGACTGCAAAGCCAAGCTCAACCGCTAAATGTCAATGTACCATACGGTTTCTTTAAATGCGACAAAACTACCCGGACCGGACCCAGTCAACAAATTGTTTATTTAATAAAATTAACATACAACAAAATTCAAAAAATGTTTTACTTAATGCTATTATTATAATAGATAATACATATTATAAATAAAATTATAATAGAATTTAATATTAACATAAATTAAGTAAAATATAAATAGTTATATTATTAGACACTAACCAGATCGATAAACAAACGCAGACCGGAAGTTAATTGCAGTCCAGGAGCATGTGTCCAATGAAATGGTCTATAGACAGCATGCAATTTTATTGCTTTTAATTCTTTGTATTCCTTAATTTGTATTGAATGCATTCAACTTAGCTAAGTTTTCACAAGCAGGGTCACATTTGTTTAAACAGAATCAAAGACACATCTATTAGTTTTAGGTCCTATTTTGTAGTTCAAATGTCAGATTGGCAAGAACACAAATTGAATTTGGTCTCCATTGGATCCTCATGAGCAATGATGAAGGGTTTAATTCATTCTTAGAGAGAACTACAGCCTTGGCATATAGTGATAGCATTATATTACACACACTTAAGCTGTTTTTATGTTTTCCAGCTCTCTCATGACTCATTAAGACATCAAGACAGTTCAAAATGAGCAAGGCCATTGCCCTATGGCCAGCACGAAATTCAAGAATCACATGCACAACATGTGCAAAGTAAAACAAAAATGACTCTAAACCAAAAAGTGTTTCAGCCTTGAGAATCCAGGTTATTTGAGGCTACATGTCTTTGTTTGGTGTTGAATAAAATTGTAATTTCTATCATGGCCATAACTGTCCTGAATACAACAAGGCCTCTGAAAAATTCCAGGTAGCTGTCTGTTTTAAAATAAGCTTACTCTAAAGGTGAAGGAACATCAGCGCTGCAATGTTTTTCTGATCAACCCCCGCCCCGCTCTTATGTTGCAAACAAACATTGTGTGGGCGCCATTCCTGTCACTTATTAGACATTAATGATTCGCAAATCCACTTGCCCGCAGGATACGTGTATCATTCTTCTTGTCAGTTCAACATCCCTATAAAGCTTCTAAGCTTTTTGCTGAAGAAACTGTGAGAGATCATTTTATCTTACACTTGATTGCCAGATAATTATCAGTTAATTATTCAGAGCCTTAAATTAATTTGCTAAAAATAGTGGCCGTGTCGTCTTGTCTTCACTGGAGACCGTTCCATTATTTTAGCACGCTCTCCTCCCCCCAGACTTGACACGGGACTGCAGTAGATGTATGACGCTGTACCGTAAATATGATTTTCATTTGTATCATGTCTGCACTTAATCTAATCAGAGCGAGTCTGCACACAAGAAAAAATTCCCTTTTATAACCAGCAGGGTGCATGCAGCACTCCATACTTAAATTGGCTGATTATTACTCATTGGACCAGCTGTGAACATGAGCTTTTACAGATTTATCCGCAACACACTGTACGGTTTAAATGCGACATCTGTTCTGCAGTGTTGGTGTGTATTGCTGTCATCACGGTTAGTGTCGATACCAAAAACTTCAACTCTTCTGGATTACTTAACTTCTGATACAGATATCCAGAGAGGAGAGAAGCTAATATATCATATAGTTTGCAGTGCAACTGAAAAGTATGAAAACAAATCTCATTCTGAAGTGATTTTTGCCACACACACATACAGTATGTGTACACATTTTTGAAAATACAAAAATGGGCTGTTTCTTCACAAGAATATTGGTAGATTTGGAAAGTGACCCAAAGGAAAACAAGCACTTCTGTGTATCAAGGTTATTATGCCTGACCGATCCTCTTTCAAAAACCAGTATAGTTCATGGTCCACCTCTCTCTCGCTACGCAGGTGTTTTTGGTACTTCATTAGATTTCTTTTCCTCT